>NC_051159.1:133852013-134196469 GCF_013339745.2 Dermacentor silvarum | reverse complement strand
GTTCTTGCTGCAACACAACTGCGTTAATCGGGTTCGACTGGATAGCCTTCCTATAGATGTGAATGCAACTGTTTCAGACTATCCAAAAAACTAAGCAATTAGTGTGCAGGATTCATTTCTGCATTTTCAGGTTGCTCTGAATACCTTTCATTGATCAGAACGAGGGTTAAGTAGCCTGAAAGCTTTGTCATAGCAAGTGTTGTAAAGTGACGTCAGTCACAATCAAACTGCCTCGCAAGCGCTGGCGGCGCGTGCGGTTTCTTCTACTATCGTTTCCCTTGCCCTCCCTTCCCCCTTTCATTTTCGTATATATACGTTCCCTGGCGGAAGCAATAAACATTCATGTTCCAACCTTCCAACTGAGTGCTGTCGTATTCGGCATACACGGCACGTGTGCCGCAACTATGCAACAGTGGCAACGAGGCCAGGTAGAACCCTCGAAGTGAAGGATGAAGTAAGCCAGGCAGTCAAGTTGGAAACAAGGGAAACAGCGGCCGCGAGTATACCGACCATGGCTCTTCACCAGCTGCCAGAGTACGACGACCAGTGTGACTGGAAGGCCTACATCACGAAGGCAGAAGCTTATTTCGAGGCAACTGGCGTCAGTGACTCGGGAAAGAAGAGGGCGTTGCTGGTAGCTGCATTAAGTACGCGCACCGTGCAAGTGCTCGCAGGACAGGTTGCACCGAGGAAGCCTAACTCGCTGACGTACGAGGAAGCAGTCAAAGTTTTGGATGACTACTTCGACCCCAAGCGTCATGAGATAACGGAGAGCTTCCGGTTCTTCAATCGCTGCCAGTTGGAAGGTGAGCCCATTCAACAGTTCATCGTTGAAATTCGCCGAATTGCGGATGGCTGTAATTTCGGTGACATGTTAGATCGGATGCTTCGCGACAGGATCGTTTGTGGAGTCAGGTCAAACGCTTTGCAGAAGCAGCTACTAGCGAAAACGGAGTTAACGTTGAGGGAGGCCGAAGCAATTGCCATATCGGCAGAAGCAGCTGAAAAGGATACAAAGCAGATGTCTGCCGACCTTGTTCCCTTGCTCAAGGTTCATGCAGGCCAAGCGCATGCTGATGAGTCGGTGTTAGAATGTGGGCGTTGCGGAAGCAAGAAACACAACAGGAACGCTTGCGGCTGGGCGAAAGCTAGGTGTTACCGCTGCCGTGGATACGGCCATCTGGCCAAGATGTGCCAAAGCGACGTGCGAAAAGGACGCTTAAAGGCACGTTCACAATGCAGACAAGGAGAAGCTTTCGCAGTAACAGCGGATGTAAAAAGGGAAAAAGTAGACGATGACGATGCGCACATTTGGACATTAACCGCGCCATCGAAAGGTCAGCTGTCACCTCCTATTCGTCGTACTTTCACATGGTGTGGCATTGACGTACCCATGATTGTGGACACCGGTTCACCCGTCAGTGTCGTGTCCAGAGAGCTGTTTGAGAAAAACCGTGAACAGTGGCCGCCATTAACACCCGCATGCATCAAACTGTCCTGTTATCTTGGAGAGCTGCCAGTATTGGGGAAATTGAGTATGCCGGTGTTCTACAACGACAAGGAGGTCAAGAGTTCTTTGATAGTCCTGAACTGTTCAGGTCCGAGCCTCTGCGGACGAGATTTGATTGCCAAGTTCAGCGATGCAGGATCCTCGGTACTCAACGTATCAGTGCAACAAGGTCCTGGTCCAGGAAGCAGCCGTACCCCAACCATGGATGCTGTCCTGTCAGAGTTCCAAGACGTCTTCAGCACCGAGCTGGGTCTAATCGACGGGCACCCTGTCCATTTGAAGCTCAAGGAAGGAGCCACGCCGAAGTTTTGTAAGGCCCGTTCCCTTCCGTTTGCTATACGCGACAAAGTTTCAAAAGAAATTGATAGGCTCGTAAAGCTTGGAATACTGTCACCTGTAACGTACGCCGAGTGGGCTACCCCCATTGTGCCTGTCATGAAGAAAGACGGCACGGTTAGAATCTGTGTCGATTTCAAGGTAACATTGAATCCCGTCTGTGAACTGGAGCAGTACCCGTTGCCAGTCATTGATGACATTTTCGCATGCCTGAACGGGGGGGACTGCTTCAGTACGCTGGATTTACGAGACGCCTATAACCAGGTTCCCCTCGACGAGGACACAAGGAAGTTGTGCGTAATTAATACACACCGTGGTTTGTTCTGTTACAACCGACTGCCGTTCGGCATAGCTTCTGCGCCTGCTATTTTTCAGCGGAAGATAGATACAGTTCTGCAGGGTTTGACAGGTGTTCAAGCTTACCTCGACGACGTTTTGGTATCGGAAAAGCATGGCAGCGCCGGCAAGTTACGAGAAGTACTGCAGCGTTTTCGTGAGCACGGAGTGAAGCTCAGACTTGAGAAATGTAGCTTTCGTCAAGAGGCAGTGACGTATCTGGGTCATAAAATCGATCGTGAAGGTCTGCATCCAATCGAGAAGCATGTTGAAGCAATCGCGCAAGCCCCCAACCCCCAAAATGTTCAGCAGCTGCGGTCGTTTCTGGGCATGATTACGTTTTATTCGAAGTTCGTGCCTAACATGTCTTCCTTACTTGCACCGCTGTACAAGTTATTGGAGAACAACACGCGTTGGTTCTGGGGACATGCGCAAGAAACAGCATTTAGTGATGCAAAACAATGCCTTCGGGAAGCGGCAGTGCTGGCTCACTATGATCCCGAGAAACCCCTCAAGCTAGAGTGTGACGCCTCACAGGACGGAATAGGTGCCGTGCTTTTCCATACATTCGGAAAGACCAATAAACCCGTTGGTTTCCGTTCTAGAACGTTAACCAGGGCTGAGAAGAACTACTCTCAGCTTGAGAGAGAAGCCCTTGCTCTTGTATTTGGAGTGTCCAAATTCCGTGATTATCTCATAGGCCGAGAATTCGTGTTGGTCACCGACCACCAGCCGCTCCTGGGCCTGCTGAAGGCGGACCGACCAACTCCTGCATTGGCAGCCGCTAGAATACAGCGCTGGGCACTGTACCTGGGCGGATTCCGCTATCAGCTTCAATACTGTCCTGGTAAGCAACTCCTCAACGCTGACGCTCTTAGTAGACTGCCGCAACGTACATCTGAGCCGAAACTACCAGAAGGAGATCCACCAGACTATCTGCTAGCCTTGGCTGGGTTCGACGAGGGAACTGTGTCGGTTGAGGAGCTAAGGCAGTTGACTGCAGATGACCCTTCTCTGAGTCAAGTTATGCGATTCACTAAGAACGGTTGGCCCTCCTGCGCAAAAAGCCTCAACACGAATATCGCACCATTTTTTGACAAGAAATTGGAGCTGTCTTTGGCTCACGGGTTGTTGTACTGGGGCCGTCGAGTAGTTGTTCCGACGAAGGCGCGACGTCGCGTCTTATACCTTTTGCATGAGACGCACCAAGGATCGTCCGCTATGAAGGCGGTCGCCAGATCGTCATTCTGGTGGCCAGGTTTAGATCACGACATAGAAAGAGTGGCAGCATCATGTCAGAACTGTGTTCAAAACCTGCCCATGCCGGCTACAGCAACGCCAAAGAGCTGGCCCGTTACTGATGAAAAATGGGCAAGGGTTCATATCGATTTTGCTGGTCCTATTTCAGGGAACATGATACTCGTTATCGTGGATGCATACAGCAAGTGGATTGAAGCTGTGCCACTCCGACAAGCCAACGCTTCGTGCACTATCAACTGCCTGCGCGCTATCTTCTGCAGATTTGGCGTGCCGCGAACCATCGTCTCGGATAATGGAGCGCAGTTTACCGGTGACGAGTTCGCTACTTTTGTCAGGAAGAACAACATAACGCATCTGCGCACAGCCGTATATCACCCCCAGTCAAACGGTCTAGCAGAAAGGGCAGTCAGAACAATTAAGGACGGCCTCAAGAAGATTGGTGAGGGGCGGTTGGATGATAAGCTGAACAGACTGCTTTTCAACTACAGGAGGACACCTAACCACTCAGGAAAATCACCGTCAGAGCTGCTCTTCGGATATCAAATTCGATCCCGGTTAGATACATGTTTTCCTCCTGTACACGCAGGGCCAGCCAACGAACCAGACGATTGGCAACTGTCATCACCTGAAGCTGACGTGTACGCCCGCAACTTCGGAACGGGAGAAAAATGGACGCCAGGAATTGTACAGTCCAAAATAGGTTCTCGGATGGTTGCCATACGAACGCCGGCCGGATCAGTACGACGACATGTTGACCAGGTGCGGAAGCGGGAAAATTCGCCGCCACCGCTTGGTACAGATCAAGAAGCGGGAAATCAAGCATCAAGAACAGGTACTCCTAGTGACTACCCACAATCGCCGAGACCGTCAGCTGAACAAGGGGGCATACCCGAACCAGACCATGAAATCCAACCGGAACTCGCAGCGAGCAACGCTGCCACGGATGAACCCGACAGCCCACCCCAAGCTTTGCGGCGCTCTACACGTCAAAGAAAACCAGTACAGCGACTCCAGTATTAAGGGAAGAGAGATGTTGTAAAGTGACGTCAGTCACAATCAAACTGCCTCGCAAGCGCTGGCGGCGCGTGCGGGGCAGATGCAACTTTTTAGAAGGTTCTTTAGGATATTCTATAACCTTGTTGATAATGAAATAAATCCTGATCTATATCATATAGCAAGCACTTTGTTAAACAATAATCATTATTTGTCCGAAATAAGAACAGAATGGCTTCACTGAGCAATGAGTTTTGCCAGCACACTCCCAGTTCGGCGATTTTTGTGCACCATTTATGCAGCCATAGTGGCACTGCAGACTAGCTACAAACTAAGCAAGCCAAATACCATGCTTGCATAACTATCATTGCCATACTGTGTGAAACACTACTGCCAAGAAACCTTGTAGTTCCATATTTCCAAGTTAAATATTTTACGAAGCATTAAAGGAATAGTAAAGAGAAAAATAACTTGATATGTATTGCAATTTACCATTACACAACATAAACAAAAAGGTCACTGTTACAGGAGGATGTTTGCTAAGCTAGAAAAGGGGTAAGAACGAAAGACAACAGGCAACACTGCCTTGAAGCTTCCCACACCAGCTCACTGTTATACCATGAATTTTTATCTGCTAGAATTTTTCATCGATATGATAGACTACACTGTGTTCTAAAGGGGCCAAAGGCTGAACTTAGCAAGTTTCAAGAACATTTACTGTGCCATCAATGGTGTAAACAGGAAAAAATACCTTAAAATCGGCTGTCACAATGACGTAGCAGTGCTAGGGTATTGGCACGAAATTTAAAAAAATGGAAGCTTTACTTTCATTTTCTCTGTTAGTAATCAACCTGTTACAGTGAAACTAATGAAAATAGTTTTGAAAGAATAGTTTATCTGTCTTAACTGATTTAGTGTTTCTCCTTAGTGCCCCTTTAAAGGGCCATTCAGCAGGTTTGGCCATTTTAAACAGACAAGTGCAGTGTATAAAATGCATGCCGACGATCATGTCTGCAAAGTATTACACCGTTGCGCACTGTGAAAACAGCTGAAATTTCAAATCAAACACTGTGCACCCTTCTTCTCAAGAGCTCCCGCTCCCAGCCGGAAAGTCGAGGTCAGAAGCACAAAAGCGCCTACGTAATTCGCATTGCTGAAACGTTAACTCACCATGACAGAGGACTTCGAGAATTACTGAAGGCTACAGCAGTTATCTGTTTGATCTGTTGCTTCACTAGATGGTTTAAAGTTATGAGAAATAATAAACCTTACAAACCGAATGTCTCCGAGTCTCTCTTTTACTTCGTGTTCTAGCAAGAGGGACATACTTCCGCTTCGGTGGTTTGTTTCCAAGTCGTACATTTGCGCGCACAGGAAACGAACCTATTTGCGATTTTCTACCGGGTTCCAGCGTGTGATCGTGCTCTTTGATCCGCTTGCGTCTGCTCCAGCACTCGCGTGACACTGACTTATCATACCGATAGTCAAGGGTTCTCGTGCACAGCGTGCAAAACTGTGTGCTGCGCGAAACGGGACAAACGCAACAACTTGCATGCACGATAGTCATTGGAAGTGCGCCGTGCAACAAAAATGCAAGAGGAAAAAAAAAAAAGAGAGAGAGGAAGGAAGGTGAGGCCCTCAGAGGAGTACTGACACAAAAATTTTCTATCTTGTTTTTTCTGCTGTAATAAGTAACTAATGACCCAGTAATCACGGCGTGAAACTTCATTTTATTCAGAGCGCGACAGGTAATTATTTGGAGTCTTCTTTGCAGCGACCAGTCCAAGTTTCGGTTTCACAGAGCAAAGAGCAATGAGATGGGAGAAGAGGGATTGTAAACACAGTGAGCACGTGATTGCACAAAACTGTGACGTGTTCAAGCCAGCGCGCTCGCAGGCGAGCGAGTTTCGTGTTGCTAGTTCATCTGCTACACCTGCACGAGCTTTGCGATTTCGTTGCCGTCCTCGTTTTCGTCGTCCAGCGGCGACTATTTCCTCCAGGCAGGAGTCGCCACCGTATTAGACGTGGCCAACCACTTTTGATTCAACCACCACAGGCGAGCTGGTGATCGCTGGGAAACGGTATAGGCCTAGCTCGCTGGCCGTCTGATCCGGGGCCGACGGCCCTTGCGATCCGTCCACAGCTCGTAATAAATCACCTATATTCGTCAACACAATCAACATCTGCACATTTATGACGCTCATAACTGGCAGTACAATTAGTTTTGCCGACGGCGTTGGCAGCGATGAGAAAACACGTTAGCAAGGCGAGCCGCTTCGTAGAGACGATTGCTGCGGAGGCTGCGCTGACCGCTTGCGAGCCAAAATCACACCAACGATTAACCATATCGCACAACGTTTCATAACATGCACACTTTCGAGGTCACTTTACTCTAAGAGTTATCTCGTGTCAGAAACGATTAAGCCGATTTTTGTGCCGCCGTCTGCATCAAACGAGGCCAGCGTCTCGACCAGGGAAAAAAAAAAAAAAAAAAACGCACCGGGACGATCGGAGCGGGGAGAAACTTGCTCGCTGGCCCCGCCCCGACGGCAGTGCAAACTCGTGACGTAGCGTTTTCTCAGTTATTTACAATCCTTCCTTGATGTCAATGTCGCGAGGTGCGGCGCTTTGCGTGTGGCTACGCGCACATACTATGAAAATTGATTTTGAATATGTTCTAAGCTATATTCGCCACTGATATTTTGTAGACGATGTGTGTGTGTCCACTTAAATCGATCTCACGAGTTATCTCGACTTCAAAGTTTTGTGTCAGTACTCCTTTAAGGAAGGTGAGGCCCTTGACGTACACGTGATGCGATCTTCCGGCTCTGCATAGGAGAATGCAGGGAAAGAATTTCGCTTTGGGAGTCTAGACGGGGCAAGTAGAGAGAGCGTTTATGTTGGCAGTGAAGCTCACCTCCTGAAATCTTGGGTTCATAACATTTCAAATAATTCTATCTCTGCTATTAACGAGCCAATTACAAAATTTATTGCGGTAGAATGCTCTGTAGAGGGCATGTAACAACTTTAAGCGTATAACCAAAATTTGCTATGGGGCCTAGTGAGAGGCCCTTTAATGTGCACCCACCTGCCAAGAGATTGCATTGAAGCGTGTGACAAAGGCGTGCTTGACCCAGTCCACCAGCACCTCAGCGAGCAGCACCAGCAGGCAGTCGGCCAGCAGGCTCCAGAGCTGCTCTGCGGGGATGATGGTCTCAGGCTTGGGAGTCGCCACTGTACATGTTGCATGCTGCCACTATACTCACCCTGCCGCCAGCTGTACTCCCGCATGGTCTGCACAATGACCACCAACAGCAGCACCACGTAGTGAAACCGCTCGCGGACATCGCTGCACGCCATCTGGAACAGGTTGTTCTTGGCAAACTTCTTGAACACCATGCCCTTGAGCTCCACAAACTGCAATTGAAACACGCAAACAACAGCTCTCAGATCTCGGCTGTCTAAGGCACTCCAGCAGCCGCTTTTGTTGCAGTCGGACCTCAATATATAACAAAAATTGATATAACGAATCATTGGATTTAATGAAGAAAACCTAAAATTTGGTAGGCTGCGCTTTACTTGCATTGAGTATCCTACTGCTGTAACGAAACCAAAAATGCAAGATCTGAGACAACATCGGTTAAAGTGAAGAGAATAACTGTTCACTCAAGGGTTAAAAAGATGCCATATTTGGGTAGCAAGAATATCACAAACTTAGCAATATCAGCTTGAAAAGGAACATTCTGCACATGCAAACACAATTTGGCCAGTGGCTTGACATTGTTGGCCACAACTAGCAAGCCGACGTGCCGATACTGCACGATCACACCAATCGTACAGTTGCACATTAATGGTGATGCTCAGTATGTTGGTAATTTAGCATTTTCATGTGTCACATACAGTAGAATCTCAGTGATATGATCACACCCTGATACGAATTGTAAAAAGTCCCGGCACAAGTTCGTTAGCTTACACCGTCATAAATTTATAATGTTGTGAACCACTTTTTTTGCCGTGGCAGATGATACGAACAATTACGTCGTTGCGCAATCCTTGGCAGAGCTGGAGAGGAGGCCCCAGTGCGCCAGTAGTGCCAGACACTGGCTGCTGTCAGGCTGGCAGAGCAGCCTTGCCGATGCACGAGTCACATCCCTGTTGATCAATTTTCTTCCCGATTTCGAAGACAACACACTAAAGACGTGCAATTTTCTTAAATTCCACTCTGTATTTCACCGTGAGATAAAGAAAAGTCCTATGGTTGCAGAAAAAAAATGAATTAAAAAATCTGAAATATATTTAGTAAGTCGGCTATTTCATTGCCGTGTACCCCCTTAATTGGTGATATGAATTTTCGTGCCATCCCAAGAAATTTGTATCACTGAGATTCTATTGTACTGGCATGGCAAACCGCCTGCAGGATGTAAAAATTGACAGGAAAGCCTTTGCACTTTGCTGGAACGTTGGTGCCACACACTTGCACTTCTTTCGCACAGATCCAATCGCATATCAGCGTGTATGCTTAACCCAGATATCAGATATAATTAAGGTAGTTTCATTTCAGATGTGACTCTGTTACAATGAGGTTCAACATGTGGTGGTGGTGACATACGTTGTTGGACATCATGATGGTCAGCAGGGCCTTGTTCTGCGAGTTTATTGCGACACTCAGGGTGGTAGCCTGAAGCATCACTAACAGGCAGTGGAGCACTGCGATGTCCAGTCAAGGGCTTATGTTTGATAAGAGAATAGAATATTGTAAACACAACATTTACAAAATATAATGCTACACTAGGCAAAATGCCTGCCAATACACTGCCATATATCTTTAAACATTGCTTATGTACTTGCTTATAAGCGAGACTCGCAGGGGATTAATCAAATACATGTTGTAACTTAACAGTCTTAATAGGAGCATTCTGTTTAATTACTTAGGCCTCTTCCTATCTACAATTTTTATGGAAGTTATAAAAAAGCTGATCAGCGTATTTTTTTCTCTCTTTTGTCAGTTGTTAGTATGTGATAGTTTATTTCATTACTTACAGACACTATCAGTCCTGATTAGGGCCAAGATAAGAATGGCATTTCACAAGTAAAAACATTATTAGTATCAACAATAAACACTGTTGGCATAACAATTTAGCGTAAGTAGTACTCCACTAGCACTCACAAAGTGTTCCAAGTTGTGCTGCTAATTGCACTGGTTAGTTCACATTTGTGTAAGATTCAGCCCCCACTGATTTTTATTGTGAAAGGACACAGATTCAGACATGCAAAGCCATGACACTGACATTCATGCTCTAGTAAAATCTCATTCTAGTGTGGCAGTGTCCCAAATTAAGTAGCGTGCTGCGTGCACCCATCTAGTTTAGTTGGACCACATTAACTTTGACCACCCTGAGTTTCTTATGCAAACCTAAATCTAAACACATGCACACTTTTGTGTTCCGCCAGCATCAGAATGCAGCTGCTAAGAATCGCATTGATGATGCAGCAGCTGAATGCCACAGACACTACGCCATTGCTCTGACTTTGTCATTGCTCTGACTTTGCTCTGACTTTGTACCGATTATTTTGTTGTGGATAAGTCAAATACAGAGAATGATTTCAGCCTTAAAAGGATACAAACATAGGCCAGGGCTAGGGCCAAATGTGCCAACAGCCCCAGGCGCCGTCGCGCCCGCCGTGGCTCTGGTTCTGTGGCTGTCCACAGCAGGGCATCCAGGATGTCCTGGCCAAAGGATGAAAACAGCTTGTCTGCCACCTGCAACAATGGTCGCAGTCGGGAAACTACTAGGGTTTAAAGTCCCGAAGGCTATGAGAGATGCCTAGCGGGTAGCTCCGGTTAAATTTTGAGTACCCAGGGTGCTTTAAAAAAGTAGTGACACATATTTACAAAGTTATATAAGGTCGACCCCATGCTTCTAACATGAAAAAAGACCACACTTGGCCAGTATGATAGTTGGGAAAAACTTGTAAGATATTTTAATTTGACACTAAAGTTGTCTCAAAATGGAAGACCTCGCAGACGTTGTGCCCCTTCCGGTGGCAGTTGCCAGCCTGCTCCTCTCTTTCCCTTTCCTGTCGTGTATATATGTTTTCAAAACAAATAATAATAATAATTTTGACATTGTGACATCATGAAAGAGAGCTGAATTTACTGATATCGTGCATCAACAAGGCCAGGTACAATGATATCACTCTTAAAGAAATAAACAAGATACTAGTAGCTGAGTAGCTGCGTGCATTGCTTCTGGCTGCACTCATGAATCAATTACAGGAATGGAGTGAGCCAGTGATTTGTTACATCATGATGGATCCGCCTTCTTGGCACTGAAACGGAAACTGGTTCTTAGAAACGAGCATCATAGTAAAATATTTATGAAGCTCTGGCACTTGCCAGTATATATTCTAAGGTTTAGGCGGTTTGAATCTTGATGTAACGCAAAAAAATGACGAGTCGAGAATGTCATGTCAGCAGTAATTTAACATGGGCCTTTTTTGCATCCCGCCCCCGCCAGAATGTGGCCTCCTTAGCGACCGTGAATCAAACCCAAAACCTGGTGCACAGCAGCAGAATGCCATAGCCACTGAGCCAACATGACGGGTGGTTGCAGCCAGGTTACTCACGAGTACTGAGTAAAAAGTTTCAAACAGATGCTGTTATGCGACACTGGTGGAATACAGACAGGCAAGCAGTGAATGACTAAAACCTCTTTGCTGAGGAAAACAGTGCCCACAAAATGAAGAGGTAATCTAGATGTGGCAATAGCAGCAAGGAAGGTCAGTGGTCATTGAATTAAATTACATGACTTGCAGCAGAGAGCATCTGTATAGTTAAGGACTTTTGCATTATAGTGTTGTGTTGACTTGCAGTTTTCATGCCAGTTGCAGAAAATCCCGAAAGTGTCACAGCCACGAGGATCTGTTGATGTGCATGCATGGCTTATGCCAAAACAGAAACAGCATAGCACTGCACGTCCATGCTTAAGAAAGAAAGGAGAATGCATATAGCCAGCCGTGTTAATGAAAAAAGAATCTGCTCCATTCAGTCCCGATGTAAATAATTGGAAGAACAACATCCATCGGTGTGGTGTGATTGATAATGTACTTTTTTTTTTAATTCTTTATGGTTCAGATTTTTTGTCTGCATAGTCTTCATATTCCTTTACAGCAGCAAGATGTTTAGAATTAACTCTTTTACGGACAGGACATTAAATACTCGGAAATAAAATTTTTTTAATCTAAACATACAAAAACTTTTAGAATAAGCATAATCAACAAAAGAAAAAATATTTTGGGAGAAATTTTTCAACAATACGGGGGAACACCAGGTAGAAAACGTTGTGGGAACCCAAGCCACATATGGCTTCATTAGAAATTTGTAGACAGCTCTCGTCATATATGAACCCACAGGTGTACATTTCATTTGCTTTACTTCGTGCGTGTGATACCACTGCAGCTGGAGATGCTGCATCAGTCTGTCTCCTGTGTGCTTTCAAAAAACTTGAGGGGTGTGCCAAACTTCTTTCTCATCCTTTGTTGTTCTAAACAACAAATGGCACTTGCTGCCTGTCATTCAGTGTTGGCCAAAGACATTTGGCCAGAAACTTCATACTCAATACCAAAACTTGGCAAGAAAATACTTTTTCCTGGTATATTGCCTGTAGGCAAGACTCACCCACAGAGGGTTCATAAATTATAAGTTCATTGCAACATTTTCAGTGCGATAGATCATGAACTGGTTAATAACCAAATGTTTGATAAAACTTGGCGATATTTTACCATTCACCGCAAGTAAACTGCTGTTAGTAATTCCACATGATTCTCACTGAGAAGTTCTGAAAACAGCTAAATGGCAGTTCTTGGAGGTTAAACAAAACTAATCACTTTCATGAAATGACCTTGTTGAGACAAATCGACCTCAAAAATTTAGTGTGAGAACATGTAAGGATAACTTGCAGCACAAGACAACGGGACAAAAGGACAGACACACACAGACATACAGCAAGACCTTTGTAAACAAAAATTTGCGTGTCTCTTCTTTTGTCCTGGTGCTGTGCACTGCAAGTTATTGATGATGAATCAACTAGTCCGACAGTCTATTCCTGTAAGAAACAAGAATGTTTGAAGGCAATGCACTACAAGCCATGCTTACAGTTTAGGCGGGCTGACTGAACTGACTTATGGGTGGCTCCTGCTAAGACACGTGTTAGATTTCACCTGGTAATATTTGTATTAGAACTCTTATAG
Organism: Dermacentor silvarum; assembly: GCF_013339745.2. Lineage (NCBI taxonomy): Eukaryota > Metazoa > Arthropoda > Arachnida > Ixodida > Ixodidae > Dermacentor > Dermacentor silvarum. The sequence goes on along the minus strand of NC_051159.1, from coordinate 134,183,784 downwards.
TTAAGGTAGCTTTATCAATACACAGAAACACGATATGAGGCAAGCTACTCTGAGCCTGAATGCCCAAAACAGGATGCTGCTATGCTTATCTGCATTGTACTGCCTGAACGAGGGCTGCCATCGTGGCTGCACATGCAGGAATTTTCCATCTGTACTGGCTAACACACAGTGTCATGGCTGACGAGTATCAAGGTTGTCACGCAGACACCCTTGGAACTGTAAGAACAAGTTATTTTAGCACAAACATACAAAACAATGAGAAATGCTTTAGCAGACCAGCATGCACTGAAACAGCGAAGGTCAACAGAGGCTGTAGAAAGACAAGCTCTCTGCTTTCCAGCTTGGCTGAGAGCCCTGAACATAGAGCCGCACTGTGATGGTCATGGAGATAAGTGAATACTTCAAAATAATGCCAGTTTTCAGTAGCCTACTAGAAGCACATTTCTTTGTATAAATCACTACACGAAGAATCTTTTGGTGCACACGTGCTTTGAGAACGTTGAGTAAAATGTACAATGGGGACCAATAAAAAAGGGAACCTATGGTTTGGTATTGCATTGTCAAATGTCCTTGTTCTTCCACTGAAATCAAGAAAGTACAACTGAGGCACAGAGGAGATCCTTCAACAGCTAAACATTATGTAAGAATTAGGCATTAGCAAGCAACAAGTAACCAAAGCTAGCAAAGCAATGGTTTTGGCTGGTTGGTTCATTTTACCTCTTAAAGCGGGCTGAAACGAGAGCACAACACGAGCAGTAACAGAAACATAGACGTACAGAAGGACAAAGTGCATCCTCCTGCAATGGAAGCGAACAGTAATCACGACCATACTTCTGTAGTAACTGTGGCTCGAGCGCTGTTCAGGTGTTTACTTTTATACAAATGCAACTTGTACATGTTGATGTACTGGTTCTTTACATGGCAGAGGATGGGTGCAGCTCTAGATATGTGAAGACGAGCAAAATGAAACTTGTAACACATGCCTCAAGCATGTTGAAAAAGATGTACAACTTGATGACAGACTGGCTCTTGACGATGTGGTACAGCATGGACGTATCCACCTGGGCAGCCAACAGCCAGGTGCCCAGTAGCACAAGGCCCTTGAGCAGGTCGCATGACTCAGCTGGCTGCAGGCGTCGTCGACCTACCAGCCGCGCCCCGAGCAGGCCAGCTGCCAGCGCAAAGCGCACCGGCAGCAGTGTCAGCACAGACAGGAAAGCATCTGCACATTGAAGGAATCCGTAGCCCACAAAGCGCTCCAACTCTCGAGGGATGCGGAAGAAGGCATAGAACTTCGCTCGACGCTTCTCGTAACGCTGCTCCTCCAGCTGATAGCCACGTCGCACCTCCCCGTGCAGGTATGACCACAGTGACCCTGCAAGAAGTTCCTTTACGGTAAAACAAAGCTGGCTTATCCTATGTAGATGTACAGTTGCCCGGAAAGAAGATTAACACAAGTGAACAATGACTAGAGCAGTAAAAGTTCCATTGTGGGGAGCTGCTACTCACGAGCATGCAGACAGCAGCAGTTTTGGGCCTTTCCCATTATGTACCATGGTTGGTGGCTGTTCCTAAGGCATGCACTTAAAATGCTGCTGCTATCAGCAAACATTGTTATGCTGTGTGGGACTGTGCATGTGGACTTTCTGGATCTTAGCGCAAGTGATTTCCTATGCTTGTACCCCATCATTACTGAAAAGTGGAAGCAGTCCAGAAATATTGCTGCCAACTTTTTTGTGAACTGCAGTGTTAAGCAGTAAAATTTTTCTGCAATGGTCATTAGTGCTTAACCTAATATTTTAATGAGATGACTGCACGTCAGCAGGGACGCCATGGATCATCATCAGCCTAATTTACTGTATTTATTAAAATATAGGCTGAACTTTCTTTTTTTTGAAAATGTTACTAAAATGAGCTATCGACCTACGTTTGTGACCAAAGAATCTCAACCTATATTCGTGAACAACGCTAGCCCGCAGTATAGCCAGTGTGGAGATTATCCAGACTGGCTTTAAGAAATGCTTGATATCTAATGTACTCAATGGCGCCGATGACGACATTGTTTGAGGTGACAAGGACGCCTGCGAAGCATCTGACGAGGTCGACTGCGAAGCATCGAACGAGGACAACTTCTCTGACACTTCCAACGAGTGTGCAGCTTGTGGCAACTAGTGAGATTTAGTAGAGGGCTTACAGTAAATAAAGGTCTACCATGTTCAAAGTTCTTAGTTTTCTAAAAGATATGGGTTGACCTATATTCTAATTAAAGCATTTTATTTCTTGACGAGTTCAATATATAGGGGTCGACCTATATTCTTGCTCAAGCTATTTTCAAGTAAATAAGTGTCTACTGCAGAAAAAAGGCCTCCCCCAGTGATCTTCCATTACCCGCGTCTTGCATCAGCTGAGCCCATCTTACACCGACAAATTACCCAATTTCCTCACACGACCTAGCCCCCTGCTGTCCTATACTGTGTTTCCCTTCCCTTGGCACTCATTTTGTTAATTCACTCTCAGTGCATATGGCATTCTGCTACGGAGCATGACGTCGTCGGTCTGACTGCTGACACTGGCAATTGACTTTTCCCTGAAATGCATGTGAAACTACTACTGTGGGCTGCTGCGAGTTCTAGCATTGCATTTCATGATGCGCACCAAATGAATTCAAACAGGACACAGACTATATTAATGAATGACATATAATTTCTTTCTTTTGATAAGAATGATTCAGCCCCACTATGGCGTGCCACATTATCAGATGGTGGTTATAGCACGCAAAACCCTATAATCTATAATCTAAGCTAGAATGATTCCGACACAAAATTTGATGTGCCATTCATTTCTCTATTGTCTAGCTTAGTGTGAAACTTGCTAAGGTCCTTAAAAAAGGAGCTAAGCAGATGATCTCCATCCAAATCTGCAAAACGGTAAGTGAGATGTGTTGCATGGTTGTATGCTGCACAGTGCCTAAAGCAAGTACCCCAGCACTTGTACACGGCAATGATCCGAGCATCAAAAATAATGCATGTTATGTGCGAAGAGTAATAATTTGAGTTCTGAATATATGGAAGTTCCTAGTCGCCAAGGTTCATATGCTCTCCTATGGCGGTATAACCGTTTTCATTATAAAAGAGAAACTATGCCGTCGTCACAGACGGCCCAATGATATTCCTACGGTTCTTTTGATGAACAGCAGACCGACTCCGCAGTAGCATAGATTCGGCGAAATAAGAAATAATTTCGGTACAAAATATCCAAGCGACAGTTTATGCAAACATCTGCAAGCGTGCACGTGCTAAGATCGTATGCGTGAGCTCAAATTGTTAGTTTCGTTTAGGATAGTGATAGTGTACTTTAAGGATGGCACGACAAGGCACTATAAAACGAGCCGACAGCGGTTTCAATGGTGCAGGTCAGCTGATTAGAAAAGGTGGAAGTGCAACCAACTACTTGTCATGGTGAAGTTTCCCATGCAGTAAATTAAAGTGAAAAGGCGGCCTCCACAAGCTCACGTGAACAAATCGGATAAGCGAACGCTGGAATTCCGATAGACCTTAAGGATCACCTGAATACAGCACTATGCTTCGATCATTCCTTCTCTAAAGCAGTGATTCCTTGCGCATAGTTCTTCCTTCTTCCTTGTTGTTCAAACTCGCATCCATTCAATGCCTACCGCCCACTTGCAAAACCAGCATGCATTGGAGTAGATAAACTCACGCTTTTTTGCCTTGCGCGACACATTTTTGCTCGGCCTTGTTTCGGGACAAGGCTTCACATCTTCTAGCTGAATGTCAGCGGAGACATCGGCGTCTCCACCACTTTGGAGCGGCTGCTGTGCTGCATTGATATCTTCGCTGAATGCGTGCGCCACATCCACCATGGTGACATTTTTCTCTAGCTCCTCACGACAGATTAAAAAAGGAACAAGTGAGCGAAACGCCAGCAAACATATTTAGGAGCGTTGGGCGCGATCAAAGAAGGCGAACGCCACTTGGGGGCAGGGCAATCGTCAGTTTAGCGCGCTAGCACGCTTGCTCCAAAGCATGCTCCAAGGAGATTCTGTACTTTCGCTCTACGTTCGTACGTATCGCAAAACTACTGGATAATGCATAACGCTCTCTTAAAAGTTGAGGCACAAATAAAGTAAACTGAATGCATGTCTACGTAGAAATATTTATTACAGCTTAATTTTAACGTTCATTATCCGAATGGCCACTGGCACTGCTGTTTTACAGCAAACGCTGATTTACAGTAGGATGTCATTAGCTGTGTTTTTTATTTAAAATTGAAAAAAAAAAGTTGACGAAACGACGCAACGCTAAAACGTGTGCTTTTCATCACAGTTGGTGACCACGGTTGGTGATTCCAGCATTTAAAGTACCATCGTCATCATACCTTTAATTTGGCGGGAAAAGCTTCACGTTATGCAGTTTACCCGCGCTTTTTTCCAGTGCCGACTGTTCCCGACAGGTTGCTGCAGTGTAGAACACATTTTCCTCTCGTACTGTAAAAGCCACAAGCTTGGGCGCGCCAGTGTTTTATTTGAGCGGTCGCTCCAGTACAGAGAGTCACATTCCACAATGCCCAGCGAACTCCCGAAGTTGAAATTTGTCCGGCTCACGGAGCACGCTCGCGCGCCGACGAGGGGCTCGGCCGCTGCTGCTGGCTTCGATCTGTACAGGTGAGGGACTAATAACTTCACCAGCTCCCGTAATTGTCTCTTGTGCATTTAAAAACAGAGTGTACTGCACGTGTGTAGCGGCGGACCTTTTAGCAGAACGCCAGACCCGCCTGATTAGCCACTGCATTACCTGTGATTGCGCGCGCCCATTGTTTTTGGCTGATATGGTGATAAGCTTTCTTGTTCACTAGTGGCTGTTGATCGCGCGTGCTGATAACGTACAAGGGTTTGATTTGCTCGGTTCTAGTCCTGTTTTTTTGATCGTCCATAGCTCGCGACCGGGGCCGATACATTGATAGCAAAGGCCGCTCGGACATTCGAAACGTTTTCCTTGCCTTGGAACAAGCAACAATCGTTCGAGAAAAAAAAAAAAAAAAAAAAAAAAGCCAGCTCGTGCGTGGGAGTTCTAGCAGTGCAGCTGCTGACTGAAAGCCAACGAGAATATCAACAAAAAGCGCATGTTAATGATTTTCGCAGTTGTGCCGATTGCGCGCTCTTCAAATTTCGAGAGAGACGCAAATGCTCGTCCATTCGTAGAAGCGACGAATTTAGACATCTTAATTCAGGATGAACAGCGAGCAACTTGAGTAGTATTTTCGTCTTTTGATCTATCATTGCCCGCAGCTCGTATTTCAAACTATGTTCGAACCTACATTTTCCGAGCTTTGGCAGCCAACGTTACAAGCCCATCGCGTGCACGCGAAGGTCGCCTCTTTGTTGCAGCCGTTGGACGGCGCTGTTACTATGAGCGATGGCCTTGAAGTGTAGCTGTCCCACTGGGCATATTTGTTTGAAATATTACTTAAAAAGTGTGCAATAGTATCTGTTGACACAGTGTCTTTCCTGGTGACTTAAGGTCACAGCAAGCCCCCTTGCACCATTGGTACACTGATACATAGGTGACTGGATTGTAGGAACGCTTGTGACTGCCAGTGAACGTTCCTCTGCAAGTGTGTTCACACTCACTGCATCTTAATTTTTCTCATCTTTCCCCCTCCCCAAGCAGGGTAGCCAACAGGACACGGCCTTGGTTCACCTCCCTGCCTTTCCTTTGTCTTTCTCTCTAATACATAGGGAACCGTGGGACACTACCATTCCTACCTTGCAATTTTTTCTTCTTTTTTGAGGTCGTAGGGAGTCATCCTCTACTTAGAAGTGCATATTAGTGTCCTGTGTACTCACAAGCTCTTTGCATTCGTTTTGCAGTGCATACGATTACCAGGTGCCTGCTGGTGGCCGCTGTGTCTGCCTCACTGACATACAAGTTGCTGTCCCCGAGGGCTGCTATGGACGTGTTGCACCACGCTCAGGCCTGGCTGCCAAGCATGGAATTGATGTGGGCGGTCAGTGCTTTTCTGTTTACTGACCGACAGTGCCCTCTTTTTCATGACCATGTCTGATGTACGGAAAGTTAACGAAAAATGTCACAACCACATTACTTTGGCAATGAGTGAAAGGTTGCTCAGCAATGCAGCACATAGGCTGCTGAATGTGCTAAAAGCACTGCGTTGCTGATGCACTTTGTTGACAGAGCCCTTTACATGTCATTTAAAGAAGCATTAAAAGCAAATAATAAGTCCATCTAAAGTTAAAGATGGTGCTCCAGAGTATCACTCTTACTGAGAACACAGCGTTTGGGGAAAAATGATGTAAATTTAGGACAGCATTGCTGCCGCTAATATGAAAATATGTTACTTGCTCCCATGTTCTGTAATGTCCCAATAGGTGAATTGTGGCCAACTACTGATGATACAAGAGCTACTTGCATTACATTTCAACACTAAATGAAATGCAGTTTGGCCATTGTAATCAAATTTGCTTACATACTTAAGTCACTGTTGCTGCCTTCTCACACCTTGGCTGTGCTCTTTGCTGGAGAAAGGCAGGCTTTCTGTACGGGGAGCATTTAGTTATCGTAACAGGCAGTAGTGCACAGCAGAGTATGATTTCCGTTGCACCTTAGGATTCCAAGGATGAGCGAATTGTGAGCGGTTTGAACTGCAAATAAAAAATAAGTAGCTCCATTCACTTGTGATTTTCTCGGTGACTATGTCATGGCATAAAACGAATGTTGCAATTGGTTCCAGAAGCATAACCTAACAACCTAGACTGATTCACACGGTGTCTGCCATCAGGGAAAACCTGGAATTCTGAGGGAAATAGTATGGGGGGGGGGGGGGGTCCTTGAAAATTCAGGGGGAAAAAAAAGAATTTTTACCTCGGCTGCTTTGAATCAAGGAAATTGGTACCTACAGTGGTTGTGGTGAACATCGCGGCATGGCAGAAGAAAGTGTTGGTTTCAACCGAACATTCACTATTTGCAAATACGGTGCCTTACTGGTTTTGTGGGTGTGAGCCTGGTTGGGGGGGGGGGGGTGGTTGGAACATGCATGAAACACATCATTTAGTCGGATTTGTTAGGGCATTCCAGCTGACTGATAGCTTACTGGTGGTACATAGTTCAATATTATGGGCTGGCAGTAATTTGGCAAGCTTTAAACCATGCACCATTTCTTTATTGCGTCTAAACTTGCAGTGTCATAGACTTCCAGGGAAATTTCATTAAAATATTCAGGAAGAACCTGGAACAGACAGGGAATCCGAAAATGCCAACATATTGTTACGTGGAAGCATAACTGAGGCAAGATGCATCGGCTTGCTCTAGACGACGGCACTCTTTGATGACACTGTCAACGGTGGTCACGGTGAGGATGAGCAGATTGAATGCGTCGTTTGCAATACCCTTCAAAATGTGGGCAATCTTGTCAGCCTCGGACATCTTCTGGTCAGCTTGTAAACACAATGCCACTATGTCCAGTATGCACAAGTAAAGTTCAGTTGACGTCTTGGTACATACCACCAGTTGTTTCTTGGTGGCAAGCTGTTGACCAAACAGGTTGCAGAAAAGGTCGCGGAGCTGCTGCTTAAATGTGTCCCAGCTGTTGATATCGTCCTCGTGGGTCCGAAACTAGACGCAAGGGGTTCCACCGAGGTAAAATATGATGTTGGCCAGCATTATAGTTGGATCCCAGCCATTCTGTTTGCTGACATGCTGGGGCTATGTGAGGGCGATAAACTGGGTGGTGGTTGCAAGTGTAGCTGGCGGCGACGTGTCAACATGGCTTGGTGGTAGATTCGAGGTGGCGTCCGTTGTGAAGCTCCGTCGTCAGACGAAGTATCCCCGCACCTCCACCACATAAATGTTACGGGGAAGCGCAGTAGGTAAACTATTTACACGGTGTATTTACAAGGAGTAGCAAGCACTGGCCAACATGGAACCCAGCCAACATCAAAACAAGGCACGTCGTCGTCCTCAGATCAGCCAGCGACTGCTTATGGGTACGTCCCACTAAATACAAGTGTCTACATCATCGTCTTCGAATAGCAATTAACAATATAGTAGACACCCTGGATTCAGCATTCACCCTTTAAAGGGGTCCTGAAACACTTTTTGAACATAGTAAGAAAATGCTGCCCGTCTGGCATCTGTAAAAATGTGAGCCAAAGATCACTGCACTGCATGCAACAGAGCATTTACAATCTACTGTCAAACACGGTGAAAAATTGCTTGCTTTCACTTCTACAACATCGTCATGCAGCATCAACGAAAGCAGCTGGCCCACCAACGCTATTGGCTGATTTCATGATTGCGAGAGCATTCTCAGTAATACGGAATTGCTAATTTTGAGTTAAATAAGTGAAAAATATATATGGCTGCGATCTCAAAAAGACAGGAAAATTATTTGATCCCTGCACTGCGCGTTGTTGCATCTGCTGTGTGTGGCCTCAGAGATGGCTACGGCATGCTGCGTAGTGTAGTTTACTGTGGCCGCCACAGGGTGGTGCGATGAGCTTTTTTGCCGCCACGACACTCAACTTTTGGCCAGGGCATTGCCCTCTTGGCCCACTGTGTAGCTTCCAGCACACTAGCGGAGACGAAAGGAGAGAGAGAAAGCCAGGTATCAGTGTGAAAACTCTGCACATAATTGAAGGATTAGAAATTTTTTTGCGGCATAAGATTCGTGAGATGACATCCTTTAATAGTGAGGCCACCTTATGATTAGTTAGAAAAGTGTTTCAACTGCACATTTAACAATTTTTTGTATTTGTTTACCTACATGCTCGGCACAAGAATTCAAGTTGTTATGATGTACTATTCCTGTTGTAGGAAGAGGCGGTGTGGTGTGTGGGTGAAGGTTTGTACTGGGGGAATAAATAATGCTTGTCGTATATCATTGTGAAATTCATTGGAATCTTGAAGATGGATACCTTTGTGAACAAGGGTAGAACCTCAAATTTTGGCTCCAAGGGTGCCATAATTTCAACTTGTGAAGTGGTCTTTGTCAGTTCAGTTAAAGAAGTCTAAAAAAAAGAACACAGAGAGAAAGAAACTATGCATTACAAACAAAAACAATGAGAATAAGACATGTACACTGTATTAAAGAGGGCTACTGCAATTTTCCAGAAGTTTTCATTGCCAAGACGAATGATGCTGGAGTGCCTTCATGGGTGATGTTCTCAGGCAATTGCTGAAATTTGTTCTCTATATAGAAGAAAGGCTTGTTTCAGGCCTTGTGAAAGCCTTCTTCATAGACGTGAAAGACACATTAATCATTGTAATATTTCATTACAATTCACTTTGCACGAAGCATATCTTATATTGGTCCCTCCATTTCATCTTGTGTGCTGTATTGTCCAAGATGTAGTGCCTAAATGGTTGAAACTTGTGCTCTGGTGTAGTCAAGCCAGTAATGGTAGTGTTTGACAGTTTATTTGTAATTCAAGAAAGATGCAAGTGTCGCAGTTCATACTGGGAAGTGTGGAAACACTAGGAAACAAAGTATGGTTTTGTTCCAAGTTCTCAGCTAACACACACGTGGAAAGCTACAACAGCAGTATTAGTTGAAATGCTACCAGTATTGACTTATTAAATGCATCTGTTGTCTCTGGTGCAGCTGGCGTAGTGGATGCAGACTACCGGGGCAACCTGGGCGTGATGCTCTTCAACCTTGGCAACACCGACTTCACAGGTAGGCACTGGGGTGTTCTCTGGAAGCAGAATGGGCCTATTCCACTTCACACTTGTATGCAAGAGCTCTGGGTCACACTTTAATGACAGATCACTTAGATGATCATGGCGTGCTCATGGCAGTGCTTAAATCTAATTATACTTAAAAGGAGATGCTGATGTGTGGAGACACCACCTTCAAATTCCGACACTACCTTCTTGTGATGTCATAAATTTGGTCAAAATCTAGCCGTGGCTAGTTGATCTTACATAAAAATAGGTTAGATTGCATTCTAGTGTAAAAGAATCTTGGCCCTGGCAACTCGTAACTTTCTTTTGTTTTTAATGGAAAGGACCCAAATATATGCTAAAAATGCATCTCAATTAAGAATTTCACGGTGATGTCATCTGTGCTGTAGTCTGGGTACAAAATTCTAAAATAAATGTTAGCCATCATGCTCGCTGCAGGAAAGCCATCTTTTTCCACTGAGCGAAGGCTCTGCGAGCTCTGATAGAGAACTCTACCAGTCTAACCTGACATGTTAACCTACAGTTAAACCTTGAAATAACGAAGTCTGTAAAATTGGCACTTTGCTATATCGAAATTCAACCTTTTTGCAAATAAGTACAGTCGCCCGCGCTTGATCACGTTACTTTACAGGGGCACTGCTATAACATGCAGTTTGTGCATAAAAGCACCATAAATATGTACTATATTACATTTTATCAGTGAAGGTATCTAAATAAACAAAGCCTAATTTTGCTTACAGGTCACGTGAGCGTGCCGACTAATATCTTCCGTTGCAAGCTGTTTACCCCTGTCAACCATCGCCACGACAGTGTGTTTCCATGTCACTGAAGTGCAGTGGCAGCTTCATTCAAATTGGGATCAGAGAAATTTACCACCATTCAGGACAGTTCCAAAATGTCTGTGATGGTGATAATCCTAGTTTTAGGGGCGAAGCTCCTTAGGGTCGAGCCTTGTCCCTCGTCGCGCCGTCCTAGCCACGCTAGTACTCGCCGCTCCCGCTAGAGGCGCAGCTGTGCTCTCTTTCTCTCTCGTTCCCGACGCGCGCTCTCTCTCTCTCGTCCGTAGCTAGGGGCGCTGCGGTGCACAAGGGCGTTCGTTCCCGTCGCGCGCTCTTTTTCTCTCTCGTCCGTAGCTCTGGTTTACCCGAATGATCCCCCGGTGCTTCGCCCACTCATCATCATTCACGTCGTGGATATGCGGTGTTTTAAATGCAGAGCATTTCTTTAACTCACATGTAGCGTGCGCCGTCCGTCCGCAACAGCTCGAGCACAGGTGCGCCCTCTCCCCCACTCCTCCTCTCCCGCATCACGCTTGCAGCACATGTGCAGCGCGCGAAGCTTCTTAGTTGAGTCGCGCTCTGCCGCTGCAAGCACCGTAGCAACAGCAGGTGCTGGCATGCTAGCGCGCCCTCTCTCCACCCCCTCTCCCTCTAACGCGCGCGCTAGGAATATAAAGCGGGTTGGCGCGGGCTCCACTTGTCAACTCCTGCGCTCTCTTCTCTTGCGTTCGTCGGGGGTCGCAGTTGATAAGCGATGGAAGCAAGACCTTCAACTAGTACCTCGACGCAATCCAACATCAGCGCCGAAGCACCAGTTCAAGACATCGTACCATCGTCTTCGTTGACGGCGGCAGAAGACAAGGCGGCGAGGCGGCGCGCTGCCGACGCCGAACTTCGTGAACGAGAAACCGCGGCAAGGCGTCAACGTCGACAAGCGGATCCCGAGCAGCAACAGAGAAGCAATAATAATATAATCGAATATAATAATAAGAATCGCAGTGATGCCAATAAAATAATAACAACTTTACGTTACCTACTTACGATTCTCTCTTCTCTCTCAACCCAGACCACCACCACCACCACCGCCACACCAACACCACGGAACCCCACTATGCTCTGCATTTACACGTGTCCCTCGCGCGGGGGCATGCGACGGAGCTTTTTTTTTTTTTAATCAGCAGTGATTTGCCTTAAAAATTTTGCCCTTCCATATGCAAGGTATTCGGAATTGAGCTTGTGCAATTCTGACAGCAATAAGTTATTACTGAGCCCATTTGGTCCTTGCACGAGTGCACTGGTTCCCAAATGTAGATGCAATCGTTTGTGCCAGTGTGCAAGCTCTGCTACTGATTAGAGGAAGGCCACTATTACTAGAAAAAGTTGGTGCAACTTCTTAATTGCAATGCTATAAGTAGAAATATTGAAATGTTGCTTTTTCTTTAAAAATTTTACAAAAACATTATTGGATGATACAATTTACTTTAGCATGGCGCTCTCTCTTTGTAGTTGCTCGGGGGGATCGCATTGCACAGTTCATCTGCGAGCGCATCACATACCCTGAGCTTGTCGAGTGTAAGGTGAGTTGATCGTCCATATGGATGGCTTGTTTCTTGCAACACCTGCAAAGGCTGTGTTGTGTAAGGCTGCACAATGACTGAGTTTGCATATGGTTAATGCAAGCACTGGTGTAGAGGAGCATTTATTTGTGTAGGTTTTCTTTCAACATCTCAATATCTGTAGTGAAAGTTGTCACCAGACGTACTAATTTGTACAAGTGAGCAGCATAAGGCAACAAGGGTTATCTGAGGCCATTTCCCTGTACGATACTATCCTTTTTTTATTAGTGTTGCGCAGCCTAGGAAAATTTTGTCAGTCATGTACCCTATGCGTTACATTTCTTGCAACTCTTTCTAGTGCCCTCTGTGTACCTACATTTCTGCTCGCCATTGCTTTTATGGCCATTTGAACTGTGTACATTTTAAATACAAAATTGTTCCTTCTTTTTTGCACTGCTTTACAGTCGTGTTCCAACTAGTCCCTGAAAAATTTTCTAAATCGTATTTTGCCCCACCTCCTGCCTTTTCAGTTTTATTGCTAGCAGTGTGGTTCATATCTGTTCTGCTCTGGATGAAGGAGCAGATGAAAATTGTTTTGCACTGAACAGGCATTTTTGCTTCACACAGTGCTGATTTGAAACAGTTTATAACCAGAAACAGGTGTAAGTTGAGCAATATTGGCAGTTGTTTGTTGTGTGTGATGTGTAGCTGCCAAAGGTTGTGCAGGTCTCACCAAAATGTTTTATCATGTCTAGCCACTTCTAAGGAACACTGGCTAGCATTGTATCTTATTGGTACATTTGAATACAATGCTGCATCATAACGTTTCATGTGCCGTTGGCTTCTGTTCCTTCCAGAGCCTGGATGAGACGGAGCGAGGCGAAGGTGGTTTCGGCTCAACAGGCCTTTGAAAAGGCTGGTATGAAAGGCCATCGAAGCACCAAATAATGGTACCAGTGCTTTTTTGAGTTACCGGGCCAACTCTGCATGTTGATAAGTGAAAACAAATCTGCCGTATCACCATCATGCCTTGTTTGCATTGTGTTGTCAATGGACAGATGCCCATCACTGGGGTGATGGACATTCTGGCTGCTGACTTAACCAATTACCATTTGCTGAAAGTGGTTGATCCAGAACACAGCCTTGGGTTCGTGTACTCAAGACCATTGGCTAAACTTTTTGTTCTGGCACCTATAAATTTTTTTGGCTCTGTTTAGTGTCCCATCTCAGCCCAACCCTCTTGAGGGCCAATGATGCTATACTACTACTTTAGGTGCAGCCACAGCCCCTCCGAGCAAAACTATGCACTCCCTTGTCAAAACAGGAATTGGCTGCCTCGGCACATTAATTGATCGTTATCTTCCCATTGAATCTCACAATTAACATCACTGCTGCTTAAATCTAATTAGTGAATTCTATTGGGTGAACAGGAGAGAGAGAGAAAAACAGGGAGGTTAACTAGATGCATGTCTGGTTTGCTAATCTAATTCTAATCGTGTCCTGCGTTTACGTCAATTTCTTGATTACTAAGTCTCTGTTCGTGATAATGTTGACGCCTTAGAGATTCTCGAGCACTAATCTATCACTTTAGCTTGACTTAATATTTGCCTTTAGTGTCCCTTTAAGGGACAGAAAGAGAGAACACTGAGGGTGCATCCATCCGGAAGCGCACATAGAAACTACAGTCGCTCGCCAAGCTCTGTTGACTTCAAGGACTGCAGCAGGGCATGTGTCCCTTTTTGAGCTTGCTATGCCTGTGGCCACGGTCCAAGGACCTTTGTCATCGGGAATGATCTTGAGTCCAGGTCATCTAACACAGTATGGAGATGAAGCCGATTGTCATCATGGCAGGTGCAGATGCAGAGATGTTCTGTCGACTCCTCACACCCACAACTGCCATATGAAGGTGCTACACCCATCCCAATGAAGGATGTATGTGAATGCCACACCCAGCCACAAGCGACACAATAATGTTGCATAGCAGCAGGAGAGGCCTTATGGTAGCTGCAGCTTAAATTAAGGATCTAGGATTTGCAGGCAACAGCTCGAGAGACTGAGGGAGGTCAGTCAGCAAGCCTGGCACTATGGGCCAAAGATCTCGAGGTGAACAAGGTTACCTAGCTTAAGGTACCTAGTTGCTGCTGCAATTAGTAGAAGTACAAGCTTTTGCAAGGACACTCAAGTACTCAAGTATATGTTTCTGTTCACTCATTAGAGTTGACTTTTTGTTAATTGGCACCAATAATTATGACCATAGTGGTAAAGTGCAGAGCCAACTAAAGAAGAGAAGAATGCAGTTGAAGCTTGGTAATTTGACTTCACAGAGCTGGAAGAAATGTCTGAATTACCCACGTCACCAGCACTTTCAAGCAGTGGAGATGCAACAAGAGGTCAACTTGACAGCCTGAAGTCGGCTGAGGTTATGCGTGTGTTGGCTTTGGTTCTTTTGATTAAGACTTAAGCAAACAGAGAAGTTAACAGCCATCGCTGAAGTTAAAGTGGCAGAAAACTGCATACGAAACACAAAAGGTTGTAGGTCTGGAACCAGCAAGTGGCATTATGCTTTTTTATGTATTTTTTCTTTGCTTTTCCTTTACAGTGTTATGTGCAGATGTCGAATTAGTAGTCCCTTTGAAATACATTTATACCGGGTGCACGAGGTACTTGAGAACACAATATCTGCTTCAGGCAGAGAAGAATATCTCCAGCAAAAATATACATACTTTCACCAAACTTTGGCAAATACTTCTCTTACTGGTTATTTCCACAATTGCTCAATGAATCCGCAACAATAAACAATTCAATTTGGCTTCGGAAACAGCTGCATGCACGGATCAGGTGGTCCTTGGAGATGTTGGCCATTGAGTCCGCAATGACGGCCTTCAGAGAGTCTTTTGTATTATGTGGCTGTTTGTTGGCCTCTTTCTCAACGACGCCTCAGACATATTAGTCGAGCGGATTTAAATCTGGAGAACTAGGAGGCCACAAGTTGGGAGTGACGTGGTCGTAGACGTCAGCCAGCCACTCCTGGGTGACGCAGGCGGTGTGGGTGGGAGTCGAATCTTGCTGAAAGACATAAGGTCTTCCTTTCGAAACACTCTCTATCCAGGGCTTTATAATGGTGGCAAGCATTTCCACGTACGCAGCAGCATTGACGCCGAGTCCTTCTGCAAGAAAAGTGTGGCAGCATGACATCACCCTCGTTGACGACGGACATTTTGTGTGCATCACTGTAGGCACCTCATCAGCGCTTGCGCAAAGCCACCTGTCGTTACGGCGCTTAACTTTTGGTCTTTGTCAAAGCTCGTTTCATCTGAAAAAAAAAAACAAAAACAAAAAAAAAACACACACAGCATTCCAGGCTCCTCAGGTCTCTTCAGCTTGCTTAGCAAGCACTTGGACAGCAGGCGATTCTTCCAAGTTTTATCGGACATAAATTGCCCCCTCCTCGTGACATAGGAATGCTACCTCAAGTGCTCATGCACAGCGAGCCTGACAGTCGACTCTGCAACTTGGAGATCCTTTGCAATGGCCCGCATTGACTTCCCTGGGTCGTCACTCACGGTGACTTGCAGCCACCGGAGAATGTCAGGGGTTCTGACGACGTCTGACCGCTGACTGTGCTTTTTCCTTTTTGCCACAGATGCCATGTCACTGCCAGAACACATCAGTTCTGTCAGCACCTTGTAAACGAAAGACTTTGCTATATTCAGAAAGGTGGCAAATTTCAAATTGCAGCGGTGTGCGGCCAGGGCGACGAGGATTGCATGCCGTTTCATTTCCTGCGTCAACCTGTACGCTTCCATCTTTGAACAAACTGCGCAGTATGAATGGTAAGGGGTCAAACACCAAGAAGCCGCAAGCCTAGATAGATATGATGGGCCTGCTGGTGTCTATGGCGATAACGAATAGTGTTCTCAAATACCTTGCGCACCCGGTAGATTCTCCTGTGATATCCTTGACTTGTGTGATCGTTGGTTTTTGTAAACATTTACATACTTGCATCCTCTTCAGTAAGTCAATTTGTGTTGCACTGTAGTCTTCCACTCATGTTGCACTTTTTCTAAACTGTGTTACCATGTTGTCTTACACAAGGTCTAAATTTTTTAAACTGGTATTTGATCAGGTTATTTCAACTACTGTTTATTTAGGAAAACAAGACGTGCATAGTAACAGAGAGAATAATATAGTGTTATTTAAATGATAGCTCGAGGTTTATTTGGGGAAGTTGGTAGGAGAAAGGTGCATTGGGTTTTAACTATGTATGCCTCACTATGGAAGCTTGAAATGCGATGCCCTGTAGCGAGTTAAGTTCTTGTCTCTTTAATATCAGCTCGTGGCAGGGCCCCTTCCTTGCAAGATGTCGTTGCTTTAGGCCGCTACTTGTCCCAGAGCACGGTGTAAGAAGATAGGTGTTCCGACGGCGCGCCCGCGCTGGGGCGAGAGAGCGGCCACTTCGTGTGACCGGAAGTTAGCGCCGCCGCTAGGGGCAGCACGTGTTCAGGAGGCCTTGGAGAAGCGGCACAACAGTGGATAATTTACGACCTCCGTCAGCATTTAAACACCCATACCCAAAGATATGCAATTTTTCGTTATTTAGACGCCAAATCCTGAGCAGGTAGAAGGTTTCATGCCACTTACAGTCAAAATACCGTCATTTCGAACACAAGAGAGACGCGTCGTCTGCTCGAGCAGACTGCGCTTACCGCTGCTTGCCGCGTCGGAGTCAATCGGAATGTCGGCAGAAATATAAAGCGACGTTCCTCCAACCAAGTAGAGTCGTTTTAAGCAGGCGAACGACATATATTCATCGAAATAAAGCACTTCTGCTGCGCGTGCCCATAAAAGCACCAGCAAAGCGAGCGAAAAAGTGGCTCCCAGAACAGGTGCTGCTCCTTGTGGCAGCGGCGTGCGTAGAGTCACACTAAGTGGCCGCGCCTTGCGCCGCCGTCGGATCACCTGCCTTTTTTACACCGTGTCCCAGAGTGTCCTTTGGGCTGAACAATCCCATGAAAGGTGATGCACATTTGGAGTTAGTTGCCCATTTTACTTGCGGGGGTGACTGCGAGCGGTTGGCGTCAGTGTGTTGTCACTACTTTCATAAGGCGACGATGGCATCCGTCATGGTGCATCCTGCTCTGGTCTTGGTTAAAAGAACTCATGCCCCTCAGGATAGCCCTCTGGGAAGAGGGTTGGCAACATGCAGAATCTTTTCGACTCATGATCCAAATTGCCGTAGTTTCCTACAGAAATTACTAGAGGGAGTGCTGGCGCTGCAATGGTTCAACTATACCATGGCTATGATGGGCAGTACGTGGATTTTGTCTAATCTTCCTGCTCATGGCTTGAGATGTTCCTGTGGTGCTATCGTGTTTTGTATTTTTGTCTTTCTAAATTTCCAAGCAATAATATTTTTCCAAATGCATAAGGCAGTAAATTTCTGCTCACATGCAAAATAATTGCGAACGGTTGAGTTTATAATGCAATGCTTTACGGAAAGTGATCAATTTTCAATATCACAAAGCTGTTTAAATACAGAAGGACGAAGCTTTGGCAAATTCATGTAACATACTACTCGTTGTTATGCTGGCTGAACTGCCATACTTGCAGCTGTCGTCGATATTAGTGGCAGAGCTCCCTCTAGTAATTTTTATAAAAGAACTCTATGCAAAAAACTGTTCGCGTGAAGGATTGCCATCAGGCAGCGTTCCAACAGAAACATAATCTCCAGGTGATGTTTACATGTGAATATGGAAACTTAATGTCTTGACATAGGGCAAGGGGAAGTAAAAAGAAATAAAGGCTCTACACAATGCACTGACTCGTTCACAGACATTAATTTGAACAGATATAGCAAGTGTTACACAGTATCGATGTGATATGCATCCCAACTCATTTCTTATGTGCTTCTCTGTGGCAGTGTTCGTACTGTACCTTCAATTAGGCCGTAAATGGTATTTTGAAATGCTGACAGCAGTCATCTTATGTACCATTGACTTTTTTATTCGTTTGCAGATTCCGTTGTATGTTGCTGGAAAATGTTACAAGGAATCTCAACCAAGTGTTCCTGAATGGTCTTGTTGACCCCTTTTATTCAGCATTTAACAATGCCTCTAGAAAAAAAAGTGCTTTTTTTTTTGTTGCATTTAGAAGGCTATGAAGAGTGTTGCTTGTTAAGCACTATGTGATGAAATAAATGGATGTTATGCGAATTGTATTGAGCTTGACTGTGTTTTGCAAGAGAAAGATTCTCGCTGTCATTTAAGGGGCTTGCTTCTAAAACATTTTATCTGTAGATACAAGTTCATCAAATTTGCACACCTTAATTTCTCACGTATTTATTTATCTACTAAGTCATGTAGTTCTTTTATTATATATAATTTCATACTTTGTTACTGTAAATAGTATTGGAATATCAAATGATCCGAAATTTACAGCATAAAAAAGGCAATGAGGAGAATCATAGACAAAGTTATAGATGACAATCATTTGGTACCAAGCTATTTGTCTCGTGCTCCATGAAACCTAATCTTTCTGAAAAGCAAACTATAGTGATATTGGTCATCACAATTGGAGTTCCGAGAAAAAAATAGTACACTTCTCTGGGAATGACACAGCACTGACAGAGATTACGACATTTATCATGTCATGTTTAATTTGTCGTGTTTAATGCTCTAGTTCCTCGGATGGTGTTCTAAGGATATGCAAGGCGACATGATGGTGCCCTGGCAGCTACCAGGCGTCTCGCAATGCTGCTGTGATGAGCGGTGCCACTAGCTGAAATTATATTTAACTTGACTGTCTGTTCTGCTTAGACAGTGTCCGCACCCAGCTGGCCATGGCTCTGCTGTTGGGCCGATTGGGCAGACCATGACGGTGCTTCCACTTGGCTTCGTTTTTGTTGCTGAATGGACTATGTGAATGGACTATCTCGGGGGACATACTAACGCCCTTACCAAACAAGTCACCAGCTCTCGCCTGTAGCAGGTCATGTCACCTCTAACATGGAGCTTGGGCTATGCACCCGCCATCAGCACCAAGACATCGCAATGGCGGTGATGGCTTGAATGCATTTAAAGTATCCGTATAATTGCTATCGGCAATAAGAAGACCGACCATTAGACCAAATGAATATTCAGTATATAAAAAATCTCGGAGTGAAAGTTTAATAGAAAATATATCTGTAAATAAAAGAGTAGTCTACCCCTCAGCCCTTTTAGTAAGGATTGTTGTCCAGGTATTTCATTGTATCCAGTCCTCAAGGTATGTGTTATTTATGCGGCCTGGAAGAGCCTTACTTGCCCGTGCATCCAAGCTCTTTGAGGTAAGCGGTGGAATGCGCAAAAAAGCTTGCAAGTGGCATTTTAGCAAATAGCACTTGCTGTGACGACTATTATGAACTTTCTGTCCTACTCGTGATCCATTGCAAGATGAAGCTACTTCGGGCCTAGTGTCTTCTTGTGTCAGGTTTTTCATTGACAAGCCACAAATTTTACTGTTTGTCACTACGTTTAAATTACAACAAAACGAGTCAACAGCATATTTTTGATGAAATCTACACATAATGCTATATTCTGGAGAAGAGAAAGCACTCCGGTTTGACATAGAAAATGGAATAGGGATGGCTTGATTAGTTGTGTTTGAAGACTTGCACCAGCACTTTTCGAGGGTTGCTTTCTACAAATGACCCATATGCAAAGTGTGTATCTTTCTTTACTGTCTCCGAATACCAACAATACAGAAATCGATAAAAACATAATCCAAGTGCTTAACTTGTAACAAACCTGTATTGCGAACGTGATGCCTATGAAGTTATTAACCCCTTCTGTGCCATGCTACTATCCTGAATTTTGACCAAACATGGCAAAGTTTATTAGTAAGGAATCTTAATAAAAGAAATCTAAAGAATATTTAAATGTTTGGTTATACGAAGCATCTATCATTTATAGTAAAAGTGAAGCTTAACGGTGCTATGCAAAAAAAGTATCTTCGATGAGCTGAGCTCGTCCTTGGCGTGGAAAAGTTGAAGGATGACTGCCTCTTGTATCTCTTAGAAGCTTGCTTTCTTTGTCTGTTAAGTACGAATGGATCAACGGTAATCTCAAATGCCTCCAATGACCTTGTGCGAGCATCATAACGTGTCAACACATACGCATCACGTTTGGAATGAACGCTTGTTGGAAGTTAGTGCTTTGTTTCCGTCTGTTTTTTCACTGTCCTTGTATTGTGCCACAGTCTGAAATCATAGCGAGGATTCTCCCTGTAACAGTATGGTTCTTGAGACTAAGTGCTTTACTGTAGAATGTTGATGACTGTGTATACACGACACTGCGCCATCAGCAATGCAATCTGGGCATACAAGGCGGGCATACAAGTCTTGAAGCATGCATTAAAAAAAGTTTTTTATTTACGATTTTGAACAGCACACCTGCTCAACTTTGTTCACCGATAGGACTACCTCGCCAGGTTACTTTTTTTGAGGCATCACACTGACTTGCGGGATGTCTAATGTAGTGAAGTTGGCCAAAACATGGGCCAGTAGTCCAGGCGTGGCATTTTGATACTTGCAGTTGTAATTTTATATGAAGATAGTAATGGGAAGCAAGGTGCTGCGATCATAGCATCATGGGAACTGAGGGTAGCACAGATTCTTTTGTGTTAAATTTGTGTTTTCTTTGCAATATTTCTGCAACCAAACAGGAATGAATGCAAAATGTGGATATTGTAGGGAATACTGGACTGGCATAAGCAGTTCTGCACAAAGGTTAATGAAAGGAAATTGGTACCAGGACCTACAGGACGTTCCAGTAAGTGGCTGGCACAACATGGTGTGCGTCACAGCCTTGAAGATGCACCGCAGGAGAATACAGCAATCTTTTTATAATAAGTTCAGTATTGTATGCACCTTGCAACACCCTTCCTGAAGTCCAAGCTGCCACACCACCAGCAACTCGGCAAGGTGATGGTAAATATATGAATGGTAAGGTGCATTGAGAGAGAAAATAAAGGCAAGCCATGCTGGTCAATTTCGACCTTGCATTTTGTGGATAGGAATGGGCACTAGTTAGGCTGAACAAGTCATAAGACCACATGTTTCACGGACGACTTAGACAAAAACCTGGTTCATATGCATTAATAATGTATATCTTCCATTGAACTGACCAAATGACCACGTGTTTAATCAACAGAGCAATACACAGCTCCGCATCAACCAGTAGAATTTGCCATGATTAGGCAAATGGCCCTGGTATCTGTACACAATGTCATTTAAAATCATGGGATGTCTCCAGCCTGTAGTGTACTTAAAACAGAAAAGACAAGGCAGACAAGATGAAAGATTGCTTAGTGTGTGCACATTTAATTTCTTTGCCCGTTCTGCTAGGCTCAAATGTGCGAAGTCAAAAAGTATTGTTTTAGACAATGTCTTGCATTACCGAACTTCATGCATTTTTGTTTCATTCCAGTGCTTCCGAATTATTGTTTTCCACTGCTTTTTGACTAACACTCCTCTTGGGGATATGCAATATAGCTTCATCATTATGGCCACAATGCGACTCATTTAAGCCACCATCCATCTACTGCCTATCTTTTGTCTTTCTGCATTTTATATTCACCGGGGTGTGCCTTTTCTTGCACATATTTCTCGCGCTGTACATTACTCTAAAGCTGTAGTAGTCATTTATATTAAATAAAAACCTTGAGAGGCAATTGCTGTGTTCGTAACCTGCCACTGCCTGTAGTTTGATACTGTTCAGCATCTTCCGATACACACTTACCAATACAGTATTTTCCACTATCTTCTGATGAAACTCGCTGTTCAGTTTGATGCTTCAGTATTCTATACAGTTCAAATAAATTTACTGTTTTTATTGACAAAGTTTTGCAATTTCGCTCCAGTTTCTAAACAAGTTCTTGGCACTGCCATGTGCAATGCTCCTCGACTTCATGTTGCAGAAGTGCAAATTGAGAAACGTGCACGACGGATAAGCTCCGTCATCTGGTACAGGCAGTTAAGCTTTAGGGACGCAATGAGCATTTTTTTTTTTTTTTTTTGCTACTGCAGTAGCAAAATTTATTTTTTTTCATGAGAACATACCCTAACAGAAAGAGACTCGAATGAAAAGAATTTAGCATGTCGCAAGCATTTACCAATGTATCCTGACAACTGCCCAGGCTTTTAACTCATCCAATGGAGGTTAAATTCAAAAAACACTCATGTACTTAGATTAAGGAGCACGTTGAAGAACTCCAGGAGGTAAAAATTAATCCAGCATGTCTTAACGGCCTCAGTGTTGGTTTGGGATTTTAACCCTGTCCGTACCGCAGGAAATGACAAAAGGTGTACTGAATTTTCGTGATTTTCAGAAAGATGACTTCATGGCGACTAGTACATATTTATCATCAGTTACACTATCGGTACAAATTCTGGTGAAGACTAAACCCATGAATTAATGAAAACTCGCCACCTTGTGCCATCTACACCAACTTGTAGTAATAATAGTAATAATAATAATAATAATCAAAGAAAAAGAGGGACTCGCTGAGGTGGTGTAGTGGCTTTGGTCTTGCGCTGCTAAGCCCGAGGGTCCAGGATCAAATCCCGGCTGTGGCAGCCGCATTTCAATGGGGGCAAGATGCAAGAACGCCGGTGTACTGTGCATTGGGTGCACGTTAAAGAACCCCAGGTGGTCAAAATTATTCCGTAGTCCTACATTACAGCGAGCTTCATAATCATATTGTAGTTCTGGAACGGGAAACCAACTCGGAGACCTCACCGCGAAGACCCCCTAGTGCGTGCTGCCGAAAATGAAGCTCCTAGGAGCCGCTCCTCCAGCTTAAGCTGCGACTCTACTAGGCGTGCCGCGCAGGCCCGCAACTTCTCTTTTTTTAAACCGAGATATTGTGCACCAAAATCAACTAGTGTTGCACCATGTCACCAGAGACATTGTAAAACGCCTGCACTTCCAGAGTAGCAGGTACAAGACTACAAAATCATGCTGAACTGAACCCTGAACTAAGTCAAAGTGGACTGCACAGTGCAAGTGGCAGTGTGCACTGCTTAACCGAGGGTGAAAGGGCTGAACTTCCCAGCTAGTGCCCAAAAGTGCAGCCAAAACCTCAAAAGTTGCACTGCACTCGGGGTGCAGTGCGAGAAAAACCTGCGACTTCTCACGCTGCACTATGAGGAAGTTTAAAAAAGGTTAGCGAGCAGTTTAGCCTTTCTTTCGAATCTAATGCTTCAACTCTTTATGCATAAACGTTGCCCACAAGCAAAGTTTTGGTTCAGAGTATAGAGTTTTGGATGTCTTCAGCCAACACTGCATAATAGGCAGTATGCATCGTTTGTTGGATTTGACAACGAACAGAGGACAAAGGAGGAGCTTGGTGAGAAGACTCACCTTCTTTTGAAAACAGTCAGAAGACCAAAGCAGAATCTTTGGCTGCAGCAATGTCACATACGTAACGGAGAGGAAATGAAAAATGCACCCGTTTCAAATTCAACGGCAACCGTCTAAGTTACACGAAGCTATAGATAGCTCGGGGTGAAGCACACTTTGTGTTCTGACTTGCGTTCCCCAAAGGCAACAAGCCTATTGCTTAAAAGCTTCCGATAAATGTTTTTTCTTTTCGTTGGACATCCTTATTCTCAGTGTATACGACACATTTCGCCGAAAAATTGACATTTCCTTTCGGTATTTTGTCTTGTAATTAATGAAGGACGGGTGCGTGAATTTTTCATTCTTTGAATTCTTCCTCCAACAGAACATGGCAACCATAGTAAGAAATTTATTTCTCAACCTGATGCTTGGCAGCATTACCATTGGGCCATCAGATTGGTTATGTTCACTTGAAACTAGAGGGCAGTGTCTTGGGCTTCAAACATCCATCCAAGCAGATGTCAGCTTCATTGAATGGCCAAATGGCCGCAGTAAGGAAGTGCACACAGAGTAAGCTCCTTCTTGGGTGTTCCTGGATCGTTCCAAATGACAAAGTTGACGCTTTGTAATAACTCCCAAGTGCATGATCAGTCAAATAAATGCATTGGTGCGTTTCTGAACTGTGAAAGCACTTAGGCACCTGCCCTTTCAAATTTGTGAAGCGCACTCTTGTACTGCATTCACTGAAGTGGAAACACTGCAGAATGTAGTCTGCAGACTATGAAGTTTAAGGCTAGAAAAGCTTGGTGCTAGCATTCCTTGAAGCTGCCAAGATAGCAGCTCAAGAAAAAAAGTGGAACGGTGTGAAGCAAAGTCTTCAGTAGAACATCTTAAGCCACTCTTCTTGCGCCCAGAGTTCTTGAACACCACCTCCTAGGGGCCCAGTGGAGCTCCCGATGCTTAAAATATCCCGAGAAATGCAAATGGCACTTCTTTTCGCTTTCTTGGACTTCCAAGTGCTGCACTCAAATTGCCTTAATGCCAGTGAGCCGCTTAATCCTGTGCATGCAAACACTGCATGCAGGTCATGCCATCAGCAGCAGCAGCTGTGTTAGCAAAGCCCCTACGGTCTATGCGCATCTGCCGCTGCCGATACAAAGACAAAAATGCATCCGTTGCCAGGAGCAAACATTCAAAGAACGAATGTTTTTTTAATAAATACACACATTTAAATAAACCTGAACAAAAACAAACATTTACAACAGGGTGCTAAGTTCAAGCGACAATCCCTTCAAAGTCAGCCTGGCAAAGTCACTACACGAGTCCATAATTAATGCCTCGCAAATTGCACATACTTGCTTTGCCAGTAAGGCATTATGTAGTAAAGGTTGAAAAACTGGCAAAGTTGCTTTAAGAAATTTCTTGTGTAACCGCCTGCCGAGTGCAATACAATGTTATGTGGTTCTTCACCTGAAACGTGAACGCACTGTTCAAACAGGCACATTAAGGACTTCCATGAAAAAATGGGTGCTTTGCTTGAATAGAAAAAGACGTAGGCAAGAGTGTCTAAGTACACAAAAACACACAGCAGGCAGTCACTAACAGAAATGAGAGTGCACGGGGTTCCCACTGCAGCCAACAATTTTTCTCTCTCAGTAATAAATAGGTAGTAATGCGAAATATTGAACTATAAGGCTAATGAATTGAAATCTGTGCACTCTTGTTCAGCTGAATTTTGTTACAACTCTGCCACACGTGTAGAGAAAAAGGCCTCATAATGTGGGAATCCCAGCACAGCGGCGTGTGCAAATCCTATTAGCGAAATCCCCCCCAATGACCACTAACAACGAATTCTTGGCAAGTTCCTGGCTCCAGTTCGCGCGTACACACACATACACACCCTTATGGTGACTACAGCCTTTGCCAGACAGCCGCATACAAGAACTAGATTAGAAGCCAAGGAGTTCGAACAGCTCAGCAATCCCTTCTGCACGTGCAAGTTGGGAAAACTGAAAGAGAGCGTGAATGTGGAATGATCTCTGATCCCTAGATTAAGTGAAACACGTTTCCTTGACCAGATCGCTGCAAGCTGCGGTGATGTGCTTGCAAGTTCCGAGACCGGGCAGGCCACTCTTCCATGCTAATCCACAGTGTGCAAAGTGCCCGAGTTATCACACGTGCTAAAGTTTTACACACTCGCCGACATGGCTGGACTGCCACATAGTTTCACATTCACAGTACAACAGTGGCAACGACGCACAAATGCAGGGGAAAAAAAAAAAAAGCAATAAAGCAGCAGCTCCAAGCCATATGTGCCCACTGAATCTCTCATTGGTTGTTCAGAGTCGTTCCTGGGGTCAGAGGAACCACCACACCTTCTGTTCACTGCTGAGCTGCAACATCTGTCAGCACTTCCGAACCGGCGGTGTAGTTCACCAGACAAGCCACGGTGCATTCAGTCATGGCCATTCAATTTCTGCAGAAGTAAGAAAACCTCTCCTCTTCCCACTGACACCCCCCCGCACTTCACGTAACAGCCGCAGCCGTGCCACCCGAAACGAAAGCTGCCCATTCCAACCTCTGTGTAGGAGAGCAAGTTGTTAAGGGTCAAGGGACAGAGGAGGCAGATGGGAAACGTTTATTTCTGGCGCTACACGTCTAAAACTCTAATGCCACACAATAAATAGCGGGTGTGGGGGGCCCTCCTCCCGCAGGGTATGTACACGCCTATGTACACACACACTTTATTTACACGGGGCCACTGTTGGAGGTGGATGCTTCGGCCGGCTCAGATGACGACCCTGCTGCCCCCGCTGCGGGAGCAGCCTCACCACCTCGCAGATGCGCTGGAATCAGCGTGGCATTCAGCTGTGGCTCCAGAGAGAGCTCTGCGCACAGGGGAGAGAGGAGTATGAGCACCACTGCAATTGTGCATTGTCGTGGCCAGGATAGTGCACATACCATATTTAGCTGAATCTAACACAAACCTTTTTTTAAAGAAAATGGGTTCGAAAATTGCCTCCACGTTAAAATTGGATAAAAAACCATAACCGCATTCACGGCTTTGGCAACAGCCTACCATCAGAGCTGTCAGACACAGTGTCATCGCAATCACAACATGGCGACAGAGCACGATGTTGTGAAGGTTGCTGTCTGCTCATTTTGTGCTTGACTAAGTTCTTGAGCGGTATTTTCGGCCAATAAATTGGAGATTTCACGAGATTTTGATAGACATGGCACCAGATACATTGGTGTAATCGGCCCCAGTGTTTCTGGCGCTGTGCCAAGCTCACTATCTGCGCACAGTGTCAGGAACGCTATCGGACTTATTCTTCGACAAGTCCGATGCAGAGACTCGCGAAAGTGATAGTAGTATCTCTAAAAGTGATTGCTCGAGAATACCGCCCCTGTGTGCTTGGTATCCATGGCCAATAAAATACAAATGGCGATTACGAAGCGCGAAAGCTCATTAAAGAAGCATATGTGAAGGTAAATTCGGCCTGTCTTGTTCTTTCTCATTGCGAAACTGGAGGGCGTGCTGTATTTTTCTTCAATGAATCAGGCGGATGTCACATTTAGGTGCACTTTTCATTTTTCTTTAGTCCTTCAAAATTGGGTGCACGTTAGAATCAGGTAAATACGGTACACAGATCTGCAATGGTATCGGCATTGAGCCTCAAGCCTGTAGCAACTTCCCCCAGTGTTTCTATGGCTGTTAGGCAGCCATGGCAATGAAGGACATCTGGTGGAACCAATGTAAGCAAAATGTCAGCTCAGTGTGGGCTCTGCAGCGTGCTAATCCCTTACACTGCCCACTGAATTCAGCATTGGCTCTTATCCTCACAGGAAAAAGGGCGGCTTAGCTGCCACATACCTCCACTTGTTGGGGCATAGTGCATTGCCTTGCACTGCCAAACTCATTGCAAAGTACCTTATCTTTCTCTTCAATGCGTGCAACATTGAAGTACACAGACATTCTTCAATTTCACTGGCAGCCTTGATGGCCACACACCAGCAATCAAAACTAAGGTGTTAACCAGCTGAACACCATAAATACTGAGTCACAACAGAGGGCATCTCGCACACCTGCTGAATGAGCACAACACATGACAGCAGGGATTAAATTGCAATTTTCCACTTCATTTTACATTCTTTTCTTATCATGCATCATGGAGAGTGACTGATGCTAGCGGAAGCAACAGCATGGCATCATCTGAGCTCCGTCCGAGTTAATCATAAAAGGCAAATGAACAGAAAATGAAATGGAATGCTAACAGGCACAATCTCAGAAGTGTAATGCGCTAAGCTTTCAGATATGGTGCTATGCATAAGGATTTAAAGTAATGCAACATTTTCTTGAAGAATTTCAGCTAACTAAGACTTTGTTTTTGTGCTTTAAAAATGCTTTCACTCTAAAGCAAATAAAAAAAAAAAAAAACAATTTTGCATGAAACTGTGCAATGTGCAAGGTGGCCAATGTCAACTAAACATACAGATTACACAAGTAAAGACACCCGTGATAAAAGACATAATCCCAGGTTGGTCTTTCGGAAACCCAATAATCTGGACTTCCATATGGCCCTGCCACCTACTCTATAAAACCAATATTTTACAGCGACTGAAATTCATTACGTTGAAAAGTACCCCACTCAAAAACATCAGTTACTGCCATTCAGGTTGTTGCTCATACCGTCGTTTTCTTTGGCAAAGTGATTTCTTGGCTTTCTAAGCACTGTAAGGGTGCTGTGAACAGATCTTCCTTGAATCGGCACTAAACTTATTCATTTGCTCGCTCTCGATGAAACAGTGCTGGTTAGGCTTAGGCAAAAATTTTTCACTGACGCATGAGAAACAATGAAGCTCAATTGCACACTGAAATTACCCAAAAGACACTTCACTATTTTACATCTGTGTTCAAGATGCACAATCACATCCTGAAGTTAGCTACAAAAACAAAAAAAAGAGAGAGGCTGTCCGTTTCATGCCCCAAGAGACTGCCTATGTGCATCAAGACTGCACGAATTCCTCCTCCAGCATAGTGCCTCAGCATGATGCACTGCTAATTTCATGGGCTATTGTACCCCCTTCTGAACGTATCTGCATTATCGATTCTTGGTGCGATTTAGGATTCTTTTCTTTCTATTCCTATTCTGCCAAGTCATGGGTCATGGTGATAAGAGAGGTGGTGCATCAATGTGAACGAAAGATGGAAGGGCGAAAGAACAAAAATTGAAAAGTATTGTTGCAAAATATGGCCCTTGATGTTCGTCATAGAAGTTGACCAACTATGAAAATCAAGCTCAGTATGCACTAAACAGCTATATCCATGCGACCTCATAAGCACAGCCAGCAAATAACTATATTGCCAAAAAACCCTGAGCTGCCCTTATATGAAAACACACATTACTCTGTGCCACTATTCACTCTAGAGGTTCAGGTTGAGGTTGTTTCACTTTTGTGAACGGTTCTGTCAAAGGAATAAGGTGGAGACTGTTCACTTCCCGTTTTTCAAGCAACTCTGCGAAGCCGCATGAAACACCACAGAATGTGAAATGGCATGAGATTTGTCCCTATTCACAGCCTTCATTGTACACGCGAACACTTCAAGAAGTGCCCCACAATGCAACGGACCTTCTTGATAACTGCAAAGCTAGGCAGTTTGCCAAAATAATGACGACGTAGTTATTTTTGCAAACAATGTACACAAGCACAGCTTGCTTGTCTGATAACATGAAAAATGCAGACATAGCTCCTCGAACGAAACCATGTGCAAGAGACAAGTCCCAGCATGTGCAGCAAGCACTTCAGTCTTCATTGGAGCCATGACCAGTGACATTAGTTGGGCACGCACACAATACAGAGAAGCACAGTTTAGAATTAGGAAAAGGGTCTACTGTGACTCTGCAGACTGAACAACACTATCCCAGAGGTGTTTCATCGTGTCGCATCTACGAATGACCAGGGCCAGACGCACCATGGGGCGTGAAGTCAAAGAGGGGGGGCAGCTCGCGGCCATTAGGCAGCCTGGTGCCTGGTTCCCGCAGCTCGTCGAAGAAGGTGTGCGCGCAGGCCTGCAGAGGGCCGATGCGGGCGCTGGGTGTGTACTCGAGGAGCCGGGCCACCAGGTCAATGGCCTCGGGGGGTGTCCGTGCCCGGAACACCTTGTGCCACGGGTGCGCCTTGATTTGGGGGAACTTGAACTCCGTGTAGTTGCGGTTCATCTCACGGATCTGCTCCTTGGAGGGTGTGCCCAGCACCTTGATGATCTCCACCAGCTGGTCCACACCGCTGTCGCCGGGGAAGATGGGCTGGCCCAGCAGCAGCTCGGCCAGCACACAACCCGCCGACCACACGTCAATCATGGTCGTGTAGTCCGTGGCACCAAAGATCAGCTCCGGGGCCCGGTAGTAGCGCGAGCAGATGTACGACACATTGGGCTCACCCTTGATTAGCAGCTTGGCACTAAATGAAAGAGAAAGGAAAAGAGAGAAAGTCGTTACTGCAGCGGTGACAACAGCATGACAGTGGCCCAAGTTGAAGCTCCAAATCTGAATGGTATTGCTGCTTCTATTTGCCTCTTGATCCCCCATATACGTTGTCCCTCTATCATGTTCATCACAACACACTGCTCATACTCATCAAAAGCCACAACCACGCTCGCACACAAATACATTTTCAGCCATGTTTTCTGGCCGAGCATCTAAAGACTGGTGCCTTTCCTCATCAAGTTGCAGCTATCACCTGCTCATCACAATTTCTTCAAGGCATAACTTTCTCTCTAGACTTGAAAACTGTGTCAACACAATTTCGTGCATGCTGTTGACCCACGCCTAATGTAAATGCACTGTATGGTGTCTTTTAAGGTAATAAAATGAAGAATGACCTGGTTACATAGCAATGAACAAAGCCACAAATTCATCTGACACTATTCTCAACCCCAAAAAAGGTATTAAACATAGGTAAAACAAAAATATAAAACAAATTATATTGCAGTTTTCTTTTTTGCTTTGTTGGCGGCCACCCTTCAGCTTCACCACACGGATACTGCCATATTTGTGCCAATGACTATGCTGTCTACCACCTGCCTTTGGCCTCAACCACTCAATAGAAATCCACTGACAATGCAAGAAACAACGCTACTTTTGCCTTCTGGGTGAATTTTTTATGTGTCAACAATGCAATGGATGCAACCAGAAATTAAAATGAAAAGTTAGTGCTGCTGGTAAGCGGCATCCAACCTTCATTCGGTCTGATTAATGCTTTATATTAATACTCTCGGTTGATGCATGTTACATTAACGAAGCTCCCCCTGTCCCCCAATTGCCTACATACTTTTTTTTTTCTATTCTGGGTTGTTGCAGTAGCTGCTAATTCAGAGTTGTCAATCCTTCATCGATGTGCCTGTATGCACACAATTTATGCATGGCTTTGTTTTTAGTGCCTCTCTAGTTGCTACAATCAGTTCTGACTGCACAGGGGACAGATAATATCTGAACATCAATAAGCAGAGAGCTTAAAGTCATAGCAACATATGCATGAAGATGTGCCCTGTGATTTGTGCTATAACTTTTGCTTATTTGCCAGCAAATTTCCTATTTGAGTAAAAAAAAAAAGAAAGAAAAGGAAAAAAAAAAAAAGATTAAGGTTCATCAAATTTTGCACCGAAAGTGCACTGGCATTTTGCGATTACTTCTTTTTTCATGTTTTATGTGCTCTAACAGAATTCTTTATAGTGAAACTTCCCACCTTCCTGCCAAATGTTGAGACTTCACAACATACTAGCCGAGAGTTTCTCAACTGAAATGCTATGCATAAGCAAAAGAAAACTGCACTCAGGCATCATATGTAGTAATCCAGCAAAAATATGGTGGCTCGTCACCATCTCTCACATAGAAAACAATGCACACACACTTTTCAATGAGGTCAACACCCCTCGAATTCGTACCGCTGCATACATTAAATGGGACGCTAAAGATAAACATTAAATCAATTTACACTGATAAAGTATTCTTTCAAAACTTTGTTTTCGTTAATTTTGTTTAAAGGTTGATTACTAGAAGAGAAAATGCAGGTCAAAGTTCAAGAAAATTTTTTTCCATGTTCGCACTGATACTCCAGAGTCCTGGTTCGTCAGTGGGACATCACAGATTTCGAAGTATTTTGCCATATTTAGGTTATTGCAGATCAGTAAAAGTCCTTGAACATTCAGAAGACAAGTCCTTGGATCTTTTAGAATACAATGTAGTCCATCTTAAGCGATAAAAAATTAGCTAGGCCCATCCAAATGTTGTCCAAATCCAGGATGTCACTGCAAGCTTGTGCGAGAACTTCAAGATGGCGCCACCCCCAGTCTTTTGTTCCTGCATTTTTTCCCGGCATATGAAGCGTCGTCTTATGGTAAAGGAGGATGCTTGGTATTCTGAATGGGTGCTGGGCCAATTCAGCTCAACTGTTTAGTGTCCCTTTAGAGGCAGACTGCAACAAAATTTTAGACTGCTTAGCAAGCCTAATTTCAGATAGTGTAGACATCGGGAAGTTTCTCAGCAAAATTTTACATTTGAAATACGAGTGGATGCGTCATGAAAAGCTAGCTATTTTTGATACCAAAACTTTTTTTTTTTTTAATATGAGAGAGAGAAAGACAAAGAAAAGAAAAACTGCCGCCAATACCGTTCCCTGCAGTGCCACAGAACCTAAAATGCGCAGTCCCCTAGGCGCGCTAAGATCTTGAGGAGACGTGCTGTCATATGCGCTGACCACCAAGTGCACACGTCAGCTGCCTAGGTGCTATTTATAACTTTCCAATAAGAAAATAAGACAATTGCCAACCCTGCAACAATGCTTCAACAGAAAGTACTACTCATTTATAACCAATTTAACAAGAGTGAAATTTCTTTGCAGTTGGTATTTAATGTGCAGAAATTGCAGCCACTAGCTCACTGTTTAATAGCAAGTCATAAAATTTGTGAATGCTCACCTTACAAGTCAAAGAACGAACATTTACACTGACGCTCTTCATTTTTCATAACAAGCTGGTACAAACAAGTAGGCTTAGCGCAAATCGGTTTTCTTCTTTCAATAATACTAAAAAAAAAAATTTCAGGCAATGAGAGGCTAAACTAACTCGGGACACATGTTTACACAGCCTGGAAGATAATTATGGTCTGCTGTCATTTTTGTTCATGCGATACCCACATATATGTACTTAGACTGGTCATTTGTGCTTGTAAATTCATTAAAATTTGCGTTATCAGAACTGAATTCATCAAGAAGCAATGCAGCAGTGTCGCGACATGTATGAAAAAGCCACCCAACCATTCACGATGCGTTCATGTATGCTACTACTGCATTGTCAAAGTAAGAGATACTTTTTAATTGATTTTAAAATTTGTTTGAAACAATGCTTTGTGGATAAATACTTATACTTGAAGATAGCCATCTGTTAGCGCCAGCTAAAGAGCCATGTCCATGCCCAACACATGAGCTAGAGTTTTCAGACAGGGCAAGTGACTGCCCTGTCTCACAGTTTTTTGTGTGCTGCACTACACTGTGCTTAATAAGCACACCAGGCTCACGTACACTTAATGCTGTCACCCCTCGCCCATTGTCTATCACTCATCAGTTATTGTTTATCTTTCAAGAAACAAGCCCATTGTTTTTGTGGTGGGATAAGGCATTCGGTTGCACTAAAAATGCTAGTGCCTCTTCCATATTCCCTATAATTATTGTAAAGGGCCTATTGCAGAAGCCAACAGATTGAATTCTCATAACTTTATAAATGCTATGTATAATTGTTTTCTACAAATATACAATTAACTTGGCAGTTATGGTTAATGTTAAGAAATGCCAGAAAAATCATGCAAATTGTTTTCAGGAAAAAAAAAAAAACTTTTATGCCGAGAAATTTGTCACAGAGATGCGCAATATTTTGTCATAGGCAGCAAGCAATACAGGTGCTTACTTACTATCCAAGCATCATACTATGGACAATTTGCCTATGGTATGATGCTTGGATAGTTAGTAAGCACCTGTATTGCTTGCTGTCTATGACAGCGGTATAGTAAAATATTGCGCATCTGTGTGACAAATTTCTCGGCCTAAAATTTTTTTTCCTGAAAACAACTTGGCATGATTTTTCTGGCATTTCTTAACATTAACCATAACTGCCAAGTTAATTGTCTATTTGTAGAAAACAATTATACATAGCATTTATAATGTAATGAGAATTCAATCTGTTGGCTTCTGCAATAGGCCCTTTACAAATATATTTGTATGCATGGGTATAGTTGCAGAGATATGTTGAATGTGTTCTGCACATGTTACCTCGACATCACTGTGCCTAAAATTGAGAAACTGTTGCCATGCACTTCCCATTATTTTCAAACACACAAAGCACTTGTACTCAGCTAAAGTGAACTGTTTGATACTGTAGTGTTGTGATCTAACAACCTAGATTAACTTCCTTATATAAGCAGCAAAACAATGTATGGATAGCAAAAAGCACACCAAGCCAAGCATAAAGCCATGGCTGTAATATCAGCTGTAAGGCAGTTCCACTAAGCTGTGTGGGAAGCGAGATAATGACAGCAGGAGTTTTGCATAAGCGCATGCGAGCCTTGGACTACTGGTGGTCGTGACAGGGAAAGATATGCACTGTTCTAACCTCTTTCTGAGCATGAATAGCTCTAAATGGGGATGAAAGGGGGTGGCTTACTTGCTGATATTTCCCCCTGCACCCCTCTCACAACTAAGCAGTGCTAACTGACATTTATATTGAGCCAGCTCATGGAAACCATGCTAAATGGAGCATGGTACTGCTGAACATAGAGAACATTTATCTTGAACCATAGAGTTTATTGCATACAAACTCTCGCCATTCTCTCATTAAAGCCCTACCAGGAAGGATTAGCACAACAGGACCTAGTACAAGATATAGAAGCTCTAGATACTGATCGGAAACCACGGATAAATGGTCAAAATAACCACATTATCCTTGACTACATTTGCCATTGGAAGGTAGAGAAGAACCCAAACTCCATAGTGTCGAGACCTTTTGTACACTATATATACTACACATTGCCTTCAATCCATCAAAAAAAAAAAAAAAAAAAAACAATCAATGTAGATAAAATATTCGAAGTCAGACTATAGTCAGCCTGCAGGACTGAATGGTAATGGTTGTTAAATTCTTGCCTTCAGCTTATAAATAAATTGGCACTAATTTGATCTAGCCTGTTCCATCGCCACAGGCAATGAAAAGCCCCCTGTGAAGCGTGTGTTCAATATTGGGAGACATGAAAATCCATGGTGAAGCATTAAATGCAACCCATAACACAATGCTGTGCCTTCATCTCTGTGCTTAGGCAAAGGAAAGCTGTTTTCAGCATAACTAGAAGAACATGGTCACTTTCTACATGTACATGGAAATGCTGATGGAAAGCAGCGATATTTAATCCCAAAATGGGTCCATTACGTTTTAACACACCAGTTGACAAGAAGAACCAACTTAAAAGGCAATTATATCACTGGGGCCTTAGAGGTCTCAGGAGGATATACCATAACGGTGAGTACTGCACTCGGCATGTTTTACTAAACAAATAAAAGCAAGCCATCAGAAACAAAAGTGTGCGGAAGAAAGGTTTGTGGCATAACTGAGGTAGTGAAAAAAATGTGGATATTGGGCTCCTATACCTTGGTGCTGTTTACATATCACTCATGTGAGTTCTCAGAATGAAATACCCATTTCATGGCATCCATGCCAAGCAATAAATGTTAGCTTGCAGCTGGAACATGTTTGTGTCCTGGCGTGCATGTTCATCTCTCTTAAGAGGGATTTGAACGTGGTATTCGTCGCCACCAAAATCTAAAACGTCCAGAGCCCACTGCATTAACATTCATGAAGTTAAATATTCCATACCAGCCACCTGCGGTCACAACATAAAATAACAATTACGCTGTGCAACTTAAAAAGAAAAATGCTGGCCCCACGCTTGTGTCTGTTAAGCCACAAGGTTGTCGGTAGATGATGGCCTTAGCAGGTGGAAAAGCAACTGTGGAAGGTGGCACCGAGCATTTGTCGAACAGTGGATTCGATAGCCTTCCTTTTTCGCAGATTATAAATCAATGCCCAGAAGCGTCTTACAACACATCCACAAACTCATCACCACTGATGAAACCTTCAGTAAAGTAAAAGCTGACTGTTATGGGGACAGTGGAAAAGTGTGTAGCCACACGTCATCACACCTACAAAATCCACACACATGCACTTTAAGCATGGTCTGATCAATTTCTTCAGGATGGTGCTACCTTGGATTTCTGCAGTCTTAAAGGGGCCCTGAAACACTTCACTCGTACAATGGCCCAACTATTAAAGGGCATTGTCTCATGAATCTCGTGCTGCAAAAGTTTTTCTAATTCTTTAACTATAAGGGAAATTTTGCACCCAATGTCTGGCTTTTTCCCTACGTTTCCACTAGCATGCTCGAAGCTACACAGTGGAGAACCAAAGAGGGCTGAGCCCCGCCCAAAAATTTAGCGTCGCGGCAGAAGGGCTAGTCCGGCGCCCAGTGTCACCAGCGGTAGACTATGCTATGCAGCACGCTGCTGCTTTCTCGGAGGCCATGCGCAGTAGACACAGCCATGTGCCATTGTCATGTGCAGAGCAGCAGTGTAAAGATGAAATAATTTTTTCATCGTTTTGAGATAATGGACATATATTTGTTTCACTTATTTAACTCAAAATTAGCACTTCTGCATTACTGAGAATGCTCTCGAAATTCATGAAATCAGCCAATAGCGTTGGTATGTCCAGCTGCTTGCGATGCTGCTGCATGATGTTGCGGAAGTGAGAGCAAGCGATTTTTCAGTATTTTTGATATGCGATTGTAAATTCGTGGCTGCATGTGGTGCAGTAAGGTTTCGCTCACGTGCTGCTCCCAGCAGTCTCGACGACAGATCGGCAACATTTTCTTGCTATGTTCAAAATGTATTTCAGGGCCCCCTATAAAGTTGCTGCGAAACTTTTCATAATCATCAGGACTATGTTTCTTTAACACGTCCCTTGGTTGCCAATATGCTGCTTCTTGTACCTATGTGTTTGACTGATGTGACAAGTTTCTGTAGAGTTATCGGTGTCTCTGTTATCCGTGTCACTTTCCACACTGCCTGTTCCTACCACAATAAAGCAGCTCACCTGCCAAAGTCGCACAGCTTGAGGACTCCCGTCTCGGGGTCGAGCAGCAGGTTCTGTGGTTTGATGTCCCGATGGCAAATGCCCAGAGAGTGGATGTATGCCAGACTTCTAAACAGCTGGTACATGTAGAGCTGTGCAAGATGAGTACTCGTTAGCGGGCCTGAAACCAGCACACGCAGCAGCGCAATGGGCTCACCTTGATGAAGGAGATCGGGATGGTCTGCTTGGACTTGCTGTAGTGACGCGCCACCCGGTACACAGTCTCGGGGATGTACTCGAGCACCAGGTTCAGGTACACCTCGTCTTTCTTGTCGCCGCTCGAGTAGAAGAAGTACTTGAGCTTTACTATGTTACAGTGGTCCAAGCGGCGCATGATCTGCAGCTCGCGGTTCTTGAAGCGCTTGTCCTGCAGCACCTTCTTAATGGCCACCAGCTGGCCCGAGTCGAGCAGCCGCGCTTGGTACACCACCCCGAAGGAGCCATTGCCGATCACCTTGGTGTCGCAGTAAGACACCTCCTGCGGCCGGTCCGGCCCCTGGCCCGGGGTGGCCAGCACCGTGGTCACCTTGGCGCCGTCCTTGCCTGCGCCGAGGCACAGACACTGGAGATTCGCACGACCCGGGGGCCGATGCCGCCGCGCCCGCGACACCTCCACTTACCGGGCACCAGGTCGAGCTCGTTTATGATATTGGTAGCCAGATCCAGATCCGAATCTAACGTGGCGCAATGCCCGATCCCCATGGGCATGCAAGAGAGAGACAGAGAGGACGACGCGCTGTGCCACGCTGCCCCCCGCCCTGCTTTCTTTCTTTTTTTTTTTTTTTTTCTTTGATCGCGAGTCACCGGCCCCTCCGCGCTGCGCCATGTTACGAGGAGCGTTAGGCCTACGAGGTGTACTTACTGGTTATTTTCACTCCAGCGAGAAAATTCGGCTGTTGAGGCTGCTTGTTCCCTTCAGCAAAGGAAGTCGTCCTCGGCCGTCCACTCATTATAACGTACGCTTGGGAAGATCAAAGTTCCTTGTGACTTCTACATCACGGTTCTTCGGCAGACGGCAGTGCTGTTTAGGCCTAGCATTCAGCTGTCGATACCGCACCGTCTGCCCTACACAGTCACTCGAGGCCGACCTCGTCCGGGCTCAGGCCTCCGGGTGACCATGTTCGCTGGTCTCCACTCGACTCCGTAGCACGGCGCCGGGTTTCTCTTCGCTAACCAGCGGTACTCCGGCGGTAACGTAAATCCGTACGCACAGCGCACAGGCATTGACCTAAACGTCACCCTCGGCTCGCGTTCGGGATTCGTCGGCTGTTCTCGGAGAAGTTTCGAAACAAGTCGGATAAATTCCGTGATGACGTCACACGCACCTAGCAACCGCGCTTTCGTCCTAAAAAAATCTGAATTTCGTCTGCTTGCAGGCGTGGGCGACTGTTTTATTAGAGACGATTCCAAAATTTAAATACGAGCGTTTCACCCCGCGATATCTTTATCGTACGTTAGCAGCGTGCTGCTATGACTTAAATTGAATTCATATCTATGATTCGTGTAATTTTGCCTGGCTTTCGTGCTCTTACGAGACGTAAAAAATACACGCTGCTGCTGCTAAGCACATAGAAAGTTATTTACGAGATAAAATGAATAATTAGCTGGGAATTGTCGCAAGAAAGGCGTTTTCTTTTTTTTCTTTTTTGTTGTTGTTGCGGAAGGGCGACGCACGCTGTTTACAAATAAACGCGCACTCACGTGTTGCAATGAAACCACGATGAACCTTTTGCGTGCGTTGCGACCAGCGCGCTGTGCCTAGCGCATTTTTGTGGCTAATAAGATATTTGGCAATAATGCATCAGACTACAGTGAACTAGAATAATTAAGCTGGTTGTTATGAAAGCCACCTGAATGAAATTATCTAACCATCAGGAGATCGACCTGATTGAATTTATATTTCACCTAGTTACCAACCAATTAATTTGTTTTCTCAATAAGCATCGTGGTTGAGACTGTTTCAGTGATACTTGCACAATTCGGTGTAGCAGACAACATGCATGAAGAATTGAGCGCGTAGATCAACGAGGAAAGAATATAAATGCTTGCGACTGTGCTTGCGACCCTTGCGACATGACATCCAGAGAATACGGATCAAGCGCGCCTCCTGCCACTTACCCTTGCTGCCGTTAGGGCCATAACGCTATGAGCAGCTTGGCGCTAGCTATAGTCCGTCGCCGTACATGCACTTTCACACTACATGTACACCACAATTTGCGGTACAAATTATAGTTATTGGGCATATACATGCCGAACGCTGACGACCACGGATCAAACGATAAAATAATTGCCCCGGAAACTCACATATCCCTGCATACTGCCATCCCGAGGAAAAACTCAGGAAATAAAGGCAAGGCCGGAGCATATCATATATATATAGGCGTTCCATGCTATTTGTAAAAATACACAATAGCCACTTCGTACTAACTTTATAAAATGTTGAGAATGAAATAGAGCTATGTGCCAACGGCGCTGCTGCAAGAAAGATGTAGAGTTCCAGCTAATTTGACTTCCACGGAGAATCCACTGCGCACGTGCCCCTCGGTATCTGTGCATAGCTACGGTATTTCTCCAAACTTGTACAACCTTGTCAGTTTTATGGTCCGATGCAGTCAGCTGAACGTCAGGCGTTCCTACAAAATAACTATAAATATAAGCACTACGCAATTTTCTGCATAAGCTTGTACTCAGAGATCCCGCACGTCAATCTCAGAGGCCACGTTAGTAAGCGGCCTCCAAAAGCTGGAATAACTTCTTTTCCAGAGAGCGCAATTATAGTTATTCCTGCAGATATCCTAGACCACGAGGGGCGTTGCGGGGCTTTTCGAAGTATGTAGTTTTCCGAATTCCAATAATTATATGCTGAAGTCGTAAACATTTGTAAACGCTTCGTTAGCTGAATGCCTGCCGCACCATGCCGTGTCTCTCGCTCTCGCCTTTCCTTGTACGGTTACATAACGTACAGATGTAAAGAGGTGACACTGGCAAAAGATGAAATGTGTCTTTAGTGCTTCATTCAGTTCCTTCTTCCATGTTTAGTTCGCTGCGCTGCGGCGGTGTAGCCTCGTAGGATGCAGTACGCTCAATAGGTGGTGTTCAAAACGTGTCTTCGGCACCGGCAATCGCTTCCGCCGCATGAAGTCAGAACAAGCATGGCCTTCGAGATCTGCATTTGCTCCTCGAAGAGGCAGGAAGTGTGTCTAGTGACTGAACAACACTTTGCAAAGTGGTCAACGTGGTTTAAATCAAGAAGGTTTAAACCACCTTGGTTTAAATCCTGGATCTCTTAGAGATGCGACGTAATGCTTACGCATTTACCGCTAATTTGTTACTAAATGTTTGTTATAGATCCAGAATAGGGAAACACATAAATACATCAGGGTTGATCTGGCTTGGATGCCACATGTAGTCCAGGTCTAAGTTGCGATTACTTACTGCGAAACGAATGCAGAATATGGCCTAACAATTTTTTAACACATTGTAGCTTGCTTGTAGATAAAGAAAGAAGCTAAGACGCCTAATACCTTGATGGTAAAAATGACCTGACCTGTACCAATGACCATGTTACTTTGAAGCGTGGTTCACAACTAATAAGCGGTCAGCGAGAAAAAGAGAAGCCCAGCCAACTACGAAAAAAAAAAAAAAATAAGAGGGCAAAGTACGACATCCAGCGTTGCACGCACCGTTGTATCCCGTCAGGGTAAGAAATGCTAGTCTCGAATTCCATGCTTTTGTGTGCTTCGAGGGACAAAAGTTACGTAAGAGTCGCCATAATTAAAGCACGTCTTGACGCAGGTGCATTCTTATGGCGTTTTTCACTGGTCGATCTGGAGCGGCCGCCGAAATCCTGGAGCGAGTGCTCGCAATTCACCAACCCTAATCTGCCAGCGGAGAGCGAAAATGCTCCGCGCTGGATCGTACCAGAAATCTGCGCACAGATGTCACAAAAAATTGACTTCCGCTCTGCATGTCTTATGGCCACAAAGATCGCCGTCTCCCAGCGAGCGGAAGTGACGTATACTTCTTGTTCTATTTTCGCCCGAATGCGCGCTTCAGCAGCGGAGCAAGTGAGAGCGATCCGGTGCGGAGCGAGTTGATCCAAAACGACCAGTGGAAAGCGCGAACCCGCTCCAGCTCGACCAGTGAAATTCAGATTCGCAGCCGTGGAGCAAAAAATCCTGCTCCAGATCGACCAGTGAAAAACGCCGTTAATCTCAGAGGCATTAAACAAGACGTGGCCTCCGAAAGTGTATCGGCGCCGACGCAGTCTTTGAGGACATGGGAAAGAAGTGTTGGTTCATAAGTTTTTCGACAGGCGTCACTGGCATCGTATTACCCGAGCTATCGTATACGGAGCAGACGACGCCAGCAGCATTTCTGGCTCAATTTGCTTTGGAAAACAATCGACGTTTCGCTTTAATAAAGACATCTTCATCAACAAAGCTGCAACGTGGTTTTTAATTTAAAAAATGAAGGACTGAATGAATAACATATGAAACAGCATGGTAAGACCATGTCGTTGTCTTTTTGTTAGCACTATATATTTTCGTAGTGGTGTGCGGGTGTCATGAAGTTTTTGGACTTAATGTTTAATTCGGCTAATTTGGCTAGTTGCGCTTAAGTAGCAGCATGCAGTTCTTACCATGAGCGCCATTTATTAACAGAGGGTTCTTTCGAGTGTAACCAACCTTCACCAGCTCTATATTCCAGTTGTATTACTTTTATCGTACATAATAAATCGTTGAATGAAACTAAGCTGAAGGGTTCTTTCAATTTCTTAATAGTTTACAGTGTGTGTAAGGTAGTAATTTATAGGGAGCGTTGATGATCTCCGAGCGAAGCATTGTCGGCAAGCCATGCGCATGAAAGTATATATCCGACCCACGAAAAATCGTTACATAAAAAACTTTATTAAATGCGGATTATTTTTTAGCATAGGCCATCTTGTCAGCGGGACCTTAATCACAATATCGTGCTAGCGCTCAGCATCATTTACGGAAAAAAAGAAGGGAGAAAAAGGCACCCTTTCTTTTTGTTTTCAGTGACCCAATTGCAGCTAAGAACGTGGGTCAAAATCGCATACGCCGACAAATAACAGTTTACACTACAGTTATTTCGCACTTTACACATTCTTCGAAGAAATATTTTGACAAATACTAAAGATTGGTTTAACAACGAAAGCTGCGCCACGCAGAGCGTTGGAAGCTACATGCAAATGTGACAGGGCATTTTATCAACAGCTGTCTCGAATTGTTAAATATAGCAGATTCGAGAAAAAAAAAGTTAACCAGATAGCTGAACAAGGAATCAGTGGCGGGTACGGAGACTGTGTGATAATCTCCAGTAAGCATTCTAATAAAGTAGATTTCTCCAATAAATCTTTAAATTAATAAGTGCAGGCAGTTATTAATCGAAGCCGGTCAATGCTAAGGGGCTGCGTTGCAGCACTTTAGCATTGACCGGCTTTAATTCTGCGAATGCATCGTGCGGGCAAGTTAAGTGCACTTACGGAGAGTGTCACTCGGTTTAAGTGCACTTTGCCCAATCTAAACGTCGCAAGTGGAGTGTCACTCGCAGCAGAGTGTACTCCGGTCGAAGTGCGTTCACGGAACGCACTTTGCTGGCCGAGTGCGTAGCCTCGTCGCCAGCGGTTTCAATGGTATAAAATGTAATGCATAAAAAAAGGACACAGAAGTTCATTTTTGTGGTTGAACAGCTCTTGCGCACAAATAATAGCCTAAAACGCGTTCATATTCTGTTCGAGCAGGATCAAATGCCACCTCGTCGCACGCCGCTATGTCGTTCTGGATTGGCTAGGCATTTTTCTTGGCCAGCATTGACTTGCCACACTCTTAAATAAAAATATTTTCGTTTTTTGTTGAAAAAACATAGATTAAGTTTGTTTTAATTAATGATACAACGTAAGACAATCACTTTTTAAAAGTACTTTTCTTTTTAATTTACGTTTTCACAAAATGCGCTCGTAGTCTGTCGCCATTTTTTTTACTGCGAGTGCACTCTGTTTTCCCGTTTAGAACCGCGTAGCCTAAAGTGTCACTCAAGGTCCCGAAGTGCACTCCCCGTAAGTGCACTTAACTTGCCCGCTTGACAGGGGTATGATTTAGCTACGGCGTGCCTCAATCATATCGTGAATTTGGCACGTAAAACTCCAGAATTTATGTTTAATTAATGTACTCCATACTTACGAAAGTGTTAATCAGTGAGATGTGCTTAATTAAAAAAATGCATATGTGATTACCACATAATTTCTCAAGTCCGCCATTGCAATAAATCTTGACCATCAAAAGATAACAATTTCGCTTTGAATGTTATCGCTTTGACAGTTGGAGACTGTCGTAACTGAAACACACTGTGGCTGTCGCTATGAATCCCTCGCTCCATCTGCTGACGAGAGGGGTCACGTGACTACAGTAAGGAGCGCCGATATTGGAGTGGCCTCAAGGCAGCGTTTACGGGAATCTTGTCTTTCATCGAAGGAGGCAAGAACTTTGTTAGATATTTAGTTCAACATGACTCTTACTGCCACTCAAAGTCGCATTTCGAGCGGGTCGATTTCATGCAATACGGACGTACAGGAAGACGTTGCTGAGTTATTTTGCCTAATACATTTTGTGACTTTGCAGTTATACCTTTCACTGAGAGTTCAACGCTACCAATTTTTAGGGCACTGCAGCGCGTTTATACAGTGGGCCTGTGGTTTCTTATTTATCGGTTAGTATCTATTTATTCATGCACACTGCAGTTTTCAGCAGTAATATTTCCCGTGCGATACGTCTATTGGCTTCTTACTGCGCTTCTAGTGGCTTTCTACAGCTAGCTGGACCTTACTCTTATCCTCCGATGAATCCTGCCATGTTGCCCTGTAGTCGATTGTAGCACGTGAACTTCCTCGTAGCAAATGTGCAAATGAAACGCAGTGAAATTCGCGGGGCTAAGTGTGCAGTTTAATTATCCTCGCATTGAATGTATATACAGGGTGATCACTTATAAGTTTTATGGAATTTTCAAAATCGCTTGTGGCAGATATAGCATAATGTCCTTGCGCTGGACTGCTCGAAGAGGCGGACATTACTAGCACGAGAAATCGAAACACATATTCAAC
This sequence comes from Dermacentor silvarum, assembly GCF_013339745.2. Taxonomy (NCBI): domain Eukaryota; kingdom Metazoa; phylum Arthropoda; class Arachnida; order Ixodida; family Ixodidae; genus Dermacentor; species Dermacentor silvarum. The sequence goes on along the minus strand of NC_051159.1, from coordinate 134,139,998 downwards.
GAATTAACAGAAGTTCACAAATTAACTTCTTAATTAATTGCTTTACGGCACATATTGCAAGTGACGAATTGTAGCCGGTGAGCTTGCAAGACGTATCCACTTGAAATGAATTTCCGGGATGACACCAGTTTCGAGATATTATTTCCCAAAGTGTGCATTGAAAATACATGGGCGTTCCAGTTACTTTTGTGCTTCAATGCATAAAAGAAAATTTTGCTAAAAAAGGTAAGTGGAACAACAGTGCATTTTTAAGGGCAAGTTTGATGACGTATACCTCCAAACTGGCGTCATTCTGGAATTGATTCCAAATGGATACGCCTTGCAAACCCACCGGCTTCAATTCGTTCCAATATGTGCTATAAAATAATTAATTCAGAAGATAATTTGTAAATTTTTGTTAATTAGTTCAATATGCGTTTCGATTTATCATGCAAGTAATGTCCGCCTCTCTGAATAATCCAGCTCAAGGACTAGAATTATGTTATCTATAACAAGCTATTTTTAAAAATTAAATAAGATTGAAAAAAAAAAGATCACCCCGTACAGTGGACACAATAACACTTTTTGATGCGCGTTTATACATTATATGATGTGCACGAAGTGAGTGAGCGGTAAATTGTCAAACGAAACAAGTTTAACTTCATGTAACGTACAGAAGAACGAACTGTATTAAGGATAACCGATTCAAAACACGTGTAAAAGGCACAATATCAAAGGTGTTTCATTTGTCATAGTCATTTGTAATTTGTCAAAGAAAGAGAAAAAGAAAGACAGAAGAAATAGTCGTTATTACGGCACCTTTGTCACATTTATAGCTGTAAAGTAAGTCTGCGTGACAAAATTATGCAGCTGCGTGCATGTGTAGCCTACATGTTTCCATAGATTTGCTTTACAATCTTTTTTAAAGCTTATTTCTGAAAGCCCTGTATATTTTCCATATTAAATTTCTGACACAGTATATCGTACTTCGTAAGAGCATTGAGCATAAATAAATGCGTCAGACGTGTAGAAACCTTCCTCGCCTTGCCTTCGCTCAAGAAGCGTGTACCACATATTTGAGATGAACTAATGTGAAGAAATAGCGGCAATCGTTTATAGGCACGCACCATTTTATGACTTCCGCTTGAAGCCATCGATGTGTGCCGAATTCGGTCACGTGTCTGCGATAATGTGTTATACTGCACTTAGACCTTCTGCAGTCTGCAACATAGTTATAATCTATAGTTAAGACTCTGAGTTTTAAGGGATCCTGTTGCACGATGTATTAAAAGCCGACTAAGGAAATACCAGAGCGACAAGGGGCCACACCTACAAGTGTTTGCACCGTGCCCGTCCATGTAGCCGTCTTCCCGCAAAAAAAAAAAAAAAAAGTCAGGTATAGGTTGCTTCCATTAAATGTAGCTATATATATGCATACAGGGTGCCTTTTTCTTTTTTAGACCATACAGATTAAAAAAATAGTAATCTGTAGTAAATAGTAAAAATAGTTAACTTTCCCACGCTCCCGCGGCGCTTGCTTTCGATTTTGCCTGGATTTAGCATTGAAACACGATGATAAATATCCAAGATTAGATGCGGATTTCAAGTAAAAAAAAAGAAAAAAAAGTAGGGTATATTAAAATGTGAAAGCTTTCAAATTCACCATTTCAGCAACTGCCCTCAAGGCACTAGCAAAAAGTTAATAAATGTTTGTAAATTAGTCTTCTGAAGCTCACGTTATTAACGTCAAAGTATGTCAGCCTCCCTTAAGAACTCGGCTGGAAAACCGCAACGCTCGCTGGGCTTATAGCATTTTTATAGAAAATCTGTACGGTCTGAAAAAAAAAAAAAAGCACCCTGTATAGGGACTGCTTGCACTGACGTAACTGTAGCTGCCATGTTCAAGCACCGTTGTCTTGGTGAGGAACCGCACTTGTATCGATACGTTTATCTCCTGCAGCGCGTTTATCTCCTGCAGCTTCGACGCCCATGACGTCACGCGCAAGTTATCTTGCTACTAACATGCGCTATGCCTGCAGCACCCTCTGGCTTGAGATTACCCCTGGAGTCTCGCAGGCAAGGCAACTGCAGACAGTCACTATACCGTCGCAGCAGAGTATGCGCGTTTTTTTCCCGCGTGAAAGCGCGCGCGCGGGACGCTCCCCGAGATGGCCGTGTGCGGCTCTGAAGTCACCTGATTCGTCTCCCTGCGGCGAAATGTTGAGCTGCGGCTGCTGCGACATGACGGGCCGCCTTCGTCTTTGTCATCTTCTTACAACTGTGTACAATATGACGCGGCTGTTCAGCACGTGTTACGGCGGTGCCAGATCCGCTGGCCTGGTAATGCTGTTGTCATCGTTGCTGCCCCGGCAACAATGACACGAAGCAGCGCGCATGAGAGTGGCATGGCCAGGGTTTGCCGCAGAGTCACGAAATGACATTGTTTCACAGATCGTCCATGTGTGATTGTGAGAAAATTAACTACAAAAAAAAAAAAAAAACTTGACTGTGGTTGTCGGAATGTGCTTAATATTTAAAATAACATGAAACTATCGCTGATCTCGTGCTATGGAGTGGACCAGCAGTAGACAACAGAGAGAGAGAGAGAGAGAGAGAGAGAGAGGAAGTAAATTGATCCTTAACGCGAAAATGAAGGCAACTATGTCGACCTCAAGGTGGTTACCCAGGCCAGGTTGCTCTGGGAAAGTCGATAAAAAATTTTAAGCGCAGAAAAGACATGAACATGGACTGGTTTTTCTAGAAAGGTTAGGCACAACGAGGTAATTTGCGCTAATATTGACTGATATCGATCCATATATGGCATCGTTCCATATTGGTTACACTGATGAGTGAATACGAACAAATATTTTATCGTCAGCACTATGAAGTACACAAGGAGACTTCTCCTCACAAGGCCTCCTATTGTGGAAGAATCAGCTTTACAGTTGCTAAATATTCGCAGACGCATCAGCAGTTGTGTGTAGGTTGGCATGAGCGGTGTACCGCCTAGGAACACGTGTTTTATTGTATATGGGCACTCCAGGCGCATTCCCACCGTCGTCGTCGCAGTCGGCGTCGCCGTGACGTTCCCTATATAGTCCAAGTGCGATAACGTCGCCGCCGCGCGCCGTATGCGGTATGTGCGTGCGAGTGAAAGCGTGCGAGGGTGAGCCGACTATGGTGGCGCCATCTCGCGCGCGCAGGGGAAGAAAGCGGAGAGGAAGCGCACCGTATTCCGTCGTGCGCAAGGCACCGGGGGGCGTTTTACTCCGGCGGCGGCGGGTGCGTATGGCGCGGCCGCGCGGGTCCTATCCTGAAAGCGATGTGCGATGGGGACAGAGCGCGCCGAGTGCTGATAGCTTCGTGCACGCTGTGTTCTCGCCGATTAGTTCACGTTGAAGCGAGAGGCAGCACGAAGGTCAATTCGCTCGCTACTGCTGTCACGCTTCCTCACTCCAGCGTTTTGACAGCGAGTGTACGCAGTCATCGAGTGGGATGTGTTGATGTTTGCTGCCGCGCGCGTGACACCATGCTTGTTAATTTAGTTAGTAAGCGATTGTTTACAAGCTTATACGGCCGATAAAACTACTATCCTTATTTCGACTAGCTGTCTACTAATTTGCTATCCCAGTCGATGATTCGCCTCCAGACGATGATGATGATGATGATGATGATGATGATGTCCTCAGCACATGGCTCGTACCCACTTCGGGGGATTGGCCAAGAATTGAGCATCTGCGACGAAACTGCGACTTCTTCTTTAGTTTAAAGTAACACCATATATTTCATAGGAGTTTGTTTTTATGTCCGTGTCACTGTTTTGTAACAGTGAACACTAAAGCACATTGCTGACAATTTGCTTACTTTTTGTATTCTGCATTGGGCGTTTTTGCATTTCGCCTCTAGTTAGTTGTTATTGTTGTCGTTGCCTCAAAACATGGCTCGTACCCACGAGGGGGATTGGCCACACTGGATAAAATAAAACATACAAGTTAGTTAGTTGCACGATAGAAGTATACCTGCGATTGTGGCCTAATGGGTAAGAAAGTAGTCATAGAAAGGTTAGAAAGATATGGTTTATTAAAGAAAAAAAACTAGAACAAAAGCCTAATGGTTAGAGCATCGGGTTGCCGTGCTGAGGGGCCGAGGATCTCTAGCCTAATGCCCATACTACCTTTGAAGCCCGCAAAAGACGTTTTATTGCCTGCCGCTGCGTTCCTGATACACCCGAAGTTTCGTTTTTACTTGTATCTGGAGCTGGTGGATTCATAGCTAATCTGGCACCTTAGGCCCGTGCCATTAGGAGCACTTGAAGAAGAAGACGAAGAATAGTCCGTGCCAGCCGCGGCGTATACTGGTCGTCCGAGTAAGGCATCAAGACCAACGGTATACAGCAACGCCTGGACTTTGTCGCTATAGGAGGTTTGTCGCTGCGATCCTTCGTCCGGCGCGACGCGCACGAGCACGAGGCGGTCGTGAGGTGCGACGACCCGGCGACGTCTGTATTTAGCCACCACCGCAGCTCTTCGCGCTGCAGCTAGAGAACATGGCGGAAGCACCCGGTGATCAGAATAAAGGACAAGACGCAAACAGGAAGAGTAAGAAGAAGCGTCAACAGCAGCAGCCCAAAAAGTCGGCGAAGGAAGACGCCCAGCGAGATGGCCAGCTCCAGAAAGATACGAAGGCGGGCAAGGTAAGTGCGTCGTCACTGTATTCTATCTTTCGTTGTTGTTGTTCAACGAGGAGTCAGGGTAAAGGCGCAACATCGTCGGCCTCAAGTACGGCACGCGTTTGAGACTCGATTCCACACTGCAGGAAAAAAAAATGTTAGGAAATAAAATTTTATTACTGGTGTCCCTTGTTACGAAGCCAATTTTAATGCTATTACACGTCTAAAGTTGTGAAAAAAAATTGTAGTTCTTTATAAGTCATAGTTTCCCTTTAAATATGTTAAATTTTCCTCTCACACGGACAGTCACAACTTGCCAACTTATTATTTGGAATTTGTATAGGTCTCACCCTGCGTTGCGCAATGAGCTAGAATAAACGTCTCGATAAGTTTGTCCTCCTTGGCAGGCCGAGCATCCTCACGAAAGCTCAATACTTGAAAGGAACACTTTTACATTTTGAGAAAAACAAGAATATAGAGATTACAAGTTGCAATATACACGATAAAGCAAAATGCTAGAGGCCTAAATTCCCCACACGTAGAGTAGGTCCCCCTTAAAATTTTTCTTGTCTTGTCATACTTCTACTTCATATTTTCAAGCATTGAGACATTGAGGCCGAGACTTCTGTATCCACGCGCTCATGATCACATGTCGGTGGCCTGCAAACCTTTGCTTCGGCCACTCTTGCGTCTCAAATTTTGCCATCAGCTAAGTTGCTGGTAACACACAAGGGGTTATACTTTCGAAGCAAGTATAGACAATAAATCGTGGTAGAAGCGTAGCGTTGCTTCATGAGCATCGGTACTCAAGCCAATAAATATCAACAAATGTACTACTGGCATATTCTTGGCTTAAGCGCGAAAGAACACGGATGAAGGCAGAAGAAGACAAGCGTTAACTCTCAACTAAATCTTTAATGGAAAGAACAACACACACACACACACACACACACACACACACACACACACACACACACACACACACACACACACACACACACACACACACACACACACACACACACACACACACACACACACACACACACACACACACACACACACACACACACACACACCACACACACACACACACACACACACCACACACACACACACACACACACACACACACACACACACACACACACACACACACACAATCACACACACACACACGCACGCGCACGCGCACGCGCACAGCGCGCACGCGCACACGCGCACGCAGCGCACACGCAGCACACGCAGCACACACGCAGCGCAGCACAGCACACCACACCACGCAGCACAGCAGCACACGCACAGCACCACCACACACACACACACACGCGCACACACACACACACACACACACACACACACACACACACACACACACACACACACACACACACACACATATATATATATATATATATATATATATATATATAGAATAATGATTGCAAAAACCGTAGCATAGAAACATCACATGGTCTAAAGGATAACACTGAACAAATACAACATATCATAAAGTGGTGAAGCCGTAAGAATCAAACAAGAAAAAGCACTACTACGCATGGACGCACGTGCTGAGCAAATATTGAAATTCACTGTCTAACAGTAATATTGATATCTGGCTCACACAAGTTTCTCCTAATCTTTTTATGTGAAATGCCGAATTGTTGCGGTGCCCCTTGTGAGAAATGAGTCGTAATTTATATAATAATATTGTTATTTTGAAAATATATCGTGGGCATAAAATAATAGAAAAATGACATATCGGTAATGTTAAATAATCAAATGCATAAAATCTTAAAACCGATACTTCCAAGTTTAGGTTTCACACATAACAGAGAACGCAACAAATTATTCCGTAACTTTTTGAATGACAGAAGACAGAAGCATATTCTTTTTCTGATAGATAAATGAGTACATGGGGTTATACTAAGAAACAGATATGAGAAATGCAATTTTTTGAAGAAAGTTGATATGTCAAGAGTGACATACTTTTTAAGATAATCTGGTTGTCATCTACAACGTATGTTTGTAGGAAAAAAACCTACAAAAACTTGGAGGACGCTTAACCTTCGCCTTTGATCTGTGGTCGCGCAGAACGCTCGGCTATCACTTCGACGCATTCGCCGTTAAGAGTAGAACGCGATAGCGTTATCGGGACACGTTCGCATCGCATCGTTCGCATACGGCAAGTAGGCTTTATTCACTGCACCACTGAACGTGGGAAAGCCAGCTTACAAAAACAAGCTTACACCGATCCCCTTAAAGTCGGCTTCACTTTTAAACTGAAATGCATTGCTGGAAAGACGCTTTTTTCAGGGTTAATATAAGTGGTCTTATATTAAAATGTGAAGGCCCTAGCACCTTTTTTATTATTTTATTAATTGTTTGCTATTGCCCCGACGCGCGCAGGTCTGGTAGAAATGTTTTAGTTTCCTCGTAGCAGAATTACGTTTTTTCGTACATTCAAATTACAATCCGACGCCGATTGGTAGAGAATCCGACGGCGAATCCGACGCCGAATGGTAAAGTCATACTTTACCATTTTTTTGACGGATTTCACTGTGCGAAATTCAATTTTTGTTCACCACAACCTTGCACCACGTGGAGGGCCTATGCGGTCGATGTGGTTGATGATTTTCTCCGCCACCCGTGATCACACGCCGGTCGCCGACGCCGAATTTTCTGCGACACGGGGCCTTAAACGCTATCGCGTTAAAACTGGACAATACTTACATGTATCGTGAAGGCGAAAAGTGTGGCATGTTCCGTTTGAAGATCCAGCTCGCTTGTTTGTCGAGGTTGAGCGCGGGGTTTGCGGTATCTCGCACATTGGAGCAAAGGGATAAATAGAACTAAACTTGGCGTCTAGTGAATGACTGCGCCCTAAGATTGTTCTAAAGTGTCCAGGTCCAAATACGTCGAGATTCAAGTGATTAAGAGGTGAATTGCAGGTGCGGCTCCAATAAATAATAAGCCACTCCCTCACTCCTATCTCTATAACAGTTGTGACAAAAGGTAGCTCAATAAATAAAACCACACACACACACACACACACACACACACACCACACACACACACACACACACACACACACACACACACACCACACACACACACACACACACACACACACACACACACACCACACACACACACACACACACACACACACACACACACACCACACACACACAACCACACACGAACGCACACACACGGCACGCACGCACCGCACGGCACGCACGCAACGACAACGACGCTAAGCACGCCCGCACGCACCACGCACGCACGCATCGCACGAGCACGCCCGCAAGCACTCACGCACTAGCAACGCACGCACACCGACACAGCAGCACAGCACAGCACGCAGCCCACGCACACGACAGCACAGCACAGCACGCACTCCACAGCACAGCACGGCACGCACGCCGCACGCTACCAAACATACACGCGCGCACGCACGCACGCACGCACGCATCTGGTTCCAGGTATATAGATCCAGGTTCCAGGTATACGTTTTTTTTCAGGAAGTAACTGTAACTCCAATGCATTTCTCCATAAAGTTCGGAAATTAATATCTCGAAACTGGTGTCATCCTGAGAATTCAGTTACAAGTGGATCCTCCTTGCGAACTCCACAGCTACAATTTGTAAATTGCAATATGCACCATAAGGTAATTATTTAAAAACCTAATTAGTGAATGTTTGTTAATTAGTCGATTATACATTTAAACTTTTTTTGCAAGTAATGTCCACCTATTCCAGTAGACCAGCTCATGGACTAGAATTGTGCTATCTGCCGCAGGCAACCTTCAAAAAATTTTGAAAGTGTTCGCTGAAACACCCTGTATATATTATTGCGATAGCAATTATATGGACACTTCAACCGGATTTCTGCCGTCGGCGTCGCCGTCGCCGTGAGGTTCCCATAGATAAAATCTTCGCCGCGCGCCGTATGCCCGAGCGGAAGCGTGCGGGGACGCGCGCTATCACAATTTAATTAACGCACTCAATCTCCCACGCGCAAGCAAGGAAGCGGGAAGCCAGCGCCGGAGGGAGCGGGGGGGGGGGGGGGCGCCCTTCTACTCTGCCAACAACCGCGCTCGTCGCTCGCTCGCACCGTCGCTTATCTCCACACGGCTCTGACCTTTATGCGCCGTGCATTCGCCGCTCAGTTTCCGTTGGAGCGATAGACCGCACGTACCTTCGCCCGCTGCTGCGGCGTATGCGCTTGCTGCCAGCGTTTTGACAGTCGTTGTCTGCAGTCATTCAGTGTGATCTATTCATGTTTGTTTGTGCGCGCTCACACCACGCTTGTTCAATCAGTTAGTAATAGTCGGGCCACATTTTCCAACGCACGCTACACATGCAATGCTGCCCGGGTCGGCCGTGCAGCGCTACAGGTGTGTCCCTTCGCACGCGCTGCCCACGGGAAGCGCTTCTCATCAACACCACCGTTTCACACGCGCCTTCTCGTGGTCATCGAGTCTCTCTTCATGTCGGTCTACTTACGCCGCAGCACACCTGCTTACTTAATCAGCTCATGTTTACTACAATTCATATTGCTACCAAAGCCGCTCACCTTACTTCGTATGACATTGCTGTGTTGCTATCGCATTCATTGCTTCGCCCTTAGGGCGAAACTGTGACATTTTTATACACAGGCTCTTCTAAGCTTTCTCATCCCATTTTTACATCTACCACATTACAGGCTTCCCAAAATTCACACACATGCACTTTTTTACACTTTTACACTCATGCATAATGCGAACGCATTAAAAAAGTCGCAGTTTCGCCCGATAGGCGAAGCCCTCCTCGCCCTCCTTCGCTGCCTCGCCAGCTCCTCTGTGCGTCACGGTTTCCCGCCCGTTCCGTTCGCCATGGAAGTAGACGTCGAGGACGCCGGGTCAAGTTGTGTACCGTCAAGTTTCCGACGATGAGGACGCCGGGCCTAGTGTAGTCTAATTTGCATCGTTTACATCAAGAATTCACCAAAATTTTTTGTGTCTGTGTCGCACTTCACTTTAATTAACACAAATTTAATACAAGGAAAATACAAAGTTAACCCAAACAGTGCACTAGGGTACACCAACGCCGAGGTGCGTGTGTCACCAGCAGACACTAAGTCAAGGATTAGGGTCGTTTCTCATTTTTATGCATTTTGTTTTACCGCTGCTGGCAGTTTCATTTTTCTTTCTTTTCTGGGAATGAAACAACAACTGTTGTATTATACTAGATTATCCTGCACCTGTACTCCATGCAGTCGACGATTTTGCAGCTAAACTAGTTAGAATGTTATTTTTTTTCAAGGAAGTCGTATTTCCCGTCAGGTACTGCAGTCTGATGATTATTACTGTAAAAAAAAAAAAAAAAAACCTGGCTTTTCTACGTGTGAGGAACACGTGAGATAATACGTCAAATTACGCTGACCTTTATCTCTTTGTCTCCAGTGAGAAATCTATATATACGCGAAAACGGGTGTTGGTTTCCCGAACTTGAGTCTGGATGTTCATGTGCAACATCATAACTAACGACAGAAATAAATGGTGCGTGGTAGGAGAGCGCATAAAATTCCACAGGTTAACATCTTTTTCAATGTAATTAGTCATTACACGATTGTGGACCGTTCTTTTTTTGAGCCGCGACTAATTGTTGGTAACTGAGAAAGGCAAGTCCGTAGAAACGCGCAGTATTGAGGGTAATGCATGCAGCTTGCCAATCCCTTCCATAGTGCCTGTCGACGCAACTGTGTTTCGACAGAGCGAAAAATGACATTGGCATTTGGTAGTAACATCGCCAAAGATAATGTCAGTGACGCTGTACTATGGTTCTATACAAAAATCATTTGGCGACCTCCCGTTCAGTACCTTACACAAGCGTGACTGTTGTCCATGATGCCTCTACGACGCTTCTTGTTGAGATTTTTCTTCCAGACTTATTTGAAACCTGGGTACTCAAGGTTTCACACAGCAGCGAAAAAAAAGCGTCTTCTTGCTGGCATATGCTTTACAAAAATCGAGTGGTTAAATTTAATGCTTTTGTTCGGCTCGACTTCTGTAATTTTATTTGGTGCCAGCAGGTCCCTGAAGGAAAGGAAGGTGCCAAAGTCGGAAATGCTGAAAGACTGCCCAAGTCGCTTCCTGCCAAGGACAGCGCGGAACCCAACAACCCGAGGACGCTGACCAAGCTTCGACCTTCCTTATTGGCACTCAGAGAGGCGGTGAGTGACGCGCGCACACACGCACGCACGCCCGTTTCTAGCACCCTCATATAAGGTAACGACTGCGAGTCGATCTGCGCACATGCACGCCTTTTTCATGTAATTTTAGCGACAGAGCTAGCCGCTTAAACTGATGGCTTTTTATGGATTCTAACAGTTGATTCTTTCTATACCTACGCCCCTCTTATGCTATCAGTTCAGGAAGCTGGCGCCCAAACCGAAAATGGACATGGGAGGCAGAAAGATATCGGTGGTTTCTTCTTCCATGGCGTCCGGACCATCATCACCTGCGTCAGGCCCGTCTACACCCGCCGGGCGTTCTACGGTCGTATCACCCATAAGGAGCCACGAGCACAGCCAGGAGGGGCATTCCATCGTGGATATCGGCCGCAACAAGAACGGCAACCAATCGCCCACTTCCGGTCACGTGTCACCCTCCAACAGCACCGCCGTACGCTCTCTCCCGCGAAACTTCTCTGGCAACATCACCGGTGGCCGGTTGCTGGCATACTGCGTCGCGGCTCTTGTCATGCTCGCTGTTGCCGTACTTCTGGTCGTGATCATGACCATGATCTTCAAGCGAATGCCATCTAAGAAACAAGAGGTTTCTTCGTCCGTCACGACTGTCACCAGTCCTCATCAAGTGAAAGGTGGTGTCGGCGCGGACGGTTACGATCGTACCATGTTACCTGTACGATGACTGGCCGCGCGAGCTCCCAGTTCCTGGAATCAAGGATAGACGGAGCCTGCTGCGCGTGCGGCTGTCCTCGTGCTTGTTGACTAATGTGTGGCTCCTTTCTTTTCGCGCGAATGTTTACAATTTTGCTCAAATTATTTTCGACTTCCCGCGCGACGACATCCCTTAGATACCTGCAGCATTGTGACTCACCCTATAATAGATATACCTTCTTTCCCGCTCAGCTTTGCGCCGAATCAAATGCGTGTTTGTGTAGCAGAGCATGTGGAAGTGGCTTTAGCGAGCTTTTGAAGGCATCGAATTGCCGTACCAACTTTTGCCAACTTTTGTGGTATAGACGGTAAAAAGAGGTGGTTATTGTGCAAATTTGCTGGCCCCTGGTCCAGGTGTGTACTGCCGTTACGACGACTTGACGTCTCCATGCATGCATCGCCGAGCCCTCGCTGGACACTTCATAAACGTCGACAATGATCACTTTTATTTTAGGCGCGGTACCTAGGTGGCGTAAGAGTAGATTTATGAATAGATATTCGACTAGCCTATCCTTGCATTACATTTGGCGTGGGCAAGTATTGTCCGGCAGCGCTCGGCTCACTGCCCGATTTTCGACAGTGTTTTCTTCTATCGCTCGCCTTAAATGTGCTTTATCCCCTTCTGCTAGCTGTTGGTGCTAAATGTGCACGCCGCTATAGTCACAGGGTAGCAAGAAAGAACGACCTAGCTGCGCGCGAGAACGCGCAGTACCCGTCGGCCCATCGCACCTTGCCGAGACAGCTAAACCCTGCGGCGATCGCGTGACACGCGTGTCATCGAATTGCTTGTAATATGGACCTCAAAAAGAGAGCGTGATAGCCACGTCGTTACGCTGAAAGCTCGCAGTGTCGGCGTTGTGAGAGGGGACAAGTATAAAGCATCCTTGGTACAGGCGCCACGCTGCGGGGCTGTTGATAGTGTGAGTACATTTTGTGTGTTGCTCCAAGAGGCTTGAAACTACAGGACATTGGGTGGACTGCGTTATCAGGTGAGTCATCACTCCTCTAGCTCCGTGCCATTGGCTCGCACCATCCCGAGGAACGTATGTTATACGCCGCGTTCACAAAGCAATTCGCACGCTTACAGCTGTTCGTAACAGGCGGCCAGTCATGATAGTAGACATATTAGCCGTGGCTGCACGTTGATAATGAAACGCTTTGAGAGTTTGGCTTCTGGATAGGAACAACGCATGCGTATTCGGTATATGAAGATAGCTTTTCGCGCGAAATGAGCACGTTTTAAGCGAAGCTTTATATATAGAAGTGTCGGCGGTGGTGGTGGTGGCGGCGGCGGCGGCGGCGGGGGTGTCGCGCTGAAAAGTCTGCCGATCCTGGCGATAGTGCAGAAAGGGTCCAAACTCAATGGCACATACCAGGGACAAAAAAAGAAAAAGAGAGAGAGAGAGTGAGAAAGAGAGAAATATAGAGAATCCTCACGAAGGTCATACAAAGAAAGAAAGAAAGAAATAAAGAGAGAGAGAAAGAGAGACCGAGAGAAAGAGAGAAGTATACAAAATCTCGTGAAGGTCAAAGAAAGATAGAGAAAGAGAGAGAAAGAAATCGAGAAAAGAAAAGAGAGAGAGAGAAAAAAACGAGAGAAGAAGAAAGAGAGAGAGAAAAAGAAAGAGAGAGAGAGAAAAAGAAAGAAAGAAAATCAACACGAAGGTCAGAGAGAAAGAGTGAAAGGAAGGAAGAGATATAGAAAGAGAGACAGAAATAAAGAGATAGAAAGGAAGAGAGAAAGAGAAAGAGAGAAAGAGAGAGAGAAAGATAGAGAGAGAGAGAGAGAGAGAAAGAAAATCACCACGAAGGTCAGATACACACACGCCAAGCTTCGCTTGCACCCATTTTCTCGACATGGCAAGGGCTGGTGATTTTTTGTCGCAGTCATGACATTTTAAGTAACAGACTCTTGCCGGTAATCGGATATAGACAGATGCGCACTCTCTCGCATGGGAGTGACGTCTCTGAGTGACGCGCACGGAGTAAAATAGACAGGAGCGCCGTCTTGCCTATCTTGCTATGCATTTTCTGCGGGCAACTATAGTGTCCAAGAGATAAAACGCGCTCAACGTTCCGATATGCTCTCTGCCTACGCGTGCCTCCTCTCTTCGCTTTCCGAGGCACTCTCTTCTTTTTCGCTCTTCCCTGGGTGCGTGTACAAAAATTTCCCGCCGTCTTGCGGGCAAGTCGCGAATTGATCACGTCGAAAGCCTAATAAGCAGAAAAAAAATTATCGGGCACTCCGAGCTTTGTTGCCCGTGTCTCCCCATGAAACGCGGTTTTATCGCGATGCGCTGTTCGCTTGGAAATGAGTCTGGAAAAGACGCGACAATGGATGCTATCCACAAACAGGCGAAATGCGAACAGCGAAAAAAAAATAATGAGCCGTTCCACTCTATGAAGGTGGATATGAGCAGCGAAGCTGTTTAGCACACGATGCAGAGGTGACACAGAATGGGGAGGCCCCGTATAATCCGGACTCCCGAGGAGCAACGCGCCTACGAAGAGCGACGGCAGGAACAGAGACGAGAATGCAATCGTCGCCGGGAGTGCGCTCTACACACGGCCTCCTCATTACGCCGAGAGAAGTGAAATTCAGAATGGAGAACGGCACCTTGTCCTATACATACGCGCGACGGTGCCGCCGCTCCGAGAGAGCGGCAGGAAACTACGCACGCAAGCAGTTGGAACGCCGACAAAGAGAGGGCGGTGCGAACGTAGGCATGGCCGACGCGGGTCGGCCTTTTGGGCTAAGATCCGATCGTATAGTGTCCCTTGTTCCTAGGACCTCTTATAGGGTCCCAGGTGTGACAAGGGTAGTTCAAGGACGCGTTACAGGTCCCGGAGTGCACAGGGGTACGTGCCATTGTGCTTGGACCCTTTCTACACTATCACCAGGATCGGCCCACATTTTTGCACACGCACACAAAAAAATTCATGGAAGCCTCGCCATAAACAGCTTCGCTGTAAAAAACGAAATGACAGCAGGGGGGCTTCGGGGAAGTGAAGAAGGAAAAAAAAATTACCGACGATTACGATACTCATGCGAAATTTGAACGCAGCTCTGTAGGTGTTTTCATTTCGCGATATATTGGCTGGCGCGGACAATCTGTCTTGTGCAGCACGTTCCAAACGAAGCGAAGTGTGACACGACTGCCTCGCAAATCGGGAGATCGCGAGCGGCAGCGCGCGGGTGACGCGTGGGTGCGATTCACAGCAGCTGCCGCAGTCAGACCTCCACTCATGCAGCGCATTGGTGAACGCACTACGCGCGCTACTCTGGCGCCATCTCGTATCCATCGTCGCCGTAGAGTCCCTCTTGCACGCTACTATGCTTTTCTTTTCACGCTTTCGCCATGCCATCCTCCGTCGCTTTTTTCCTCGCGCTCTCTTCGCTATCGTTCATCGCGCGTCGTTCATATCCCGCTGCGATCCGCGTTCGCTCTCATGCTTCGCCGTGCTCGTTCACTCGGTTACGAGGTACGACGCCAACGCAGGACCGAGCGCCATATGAGACTGCCATATGACTGCCATATGAGTAGAGAAGTGGCATTAGCCGCAAAAGGTACCGGATGACGGCAAGCCGATGCATTGAAATCAAAATGAAGTGCTTTGTGCTTGGATGCTCCTTTGGAGGTGAACCAATGTTGCTGTCACATAGAAGACAGTCGTATACGACAGCGACTCATGGCATCAAATGTGGAATAAAGCTTCTCTTGCTAGATTATAGGTGAATATATAGTTCCGTGCATGGAGTAATATAGATGGCGGTAGAGTAAGATGGTGGTATTCTCCTTTGTGAGAAAACAGCCTTCGTGTTTTTGAATATTTAGGCCTTATTTCAAGCGCAAGTTGCCAGGAACGTTGCACCATATACTAGCCAAATTTTAGTGCATAATCTTAGCGCCTCTCTCTTTCGTTCACGAAGGAGCTGCACTTATTAAGGAAAGGCGATCAAGATTGTTTTCCAGCAAGGTGTTCCCCTGAGTTTTTCGTAGTTCTGCGTGCTCGAATGGGGGCGGATGACATACGCGCAATGCGGCTGCGAGCAAGCGCATAGATCGCCGAGCGGATCATAGCGGCAAGCAAGCGCATAGTTACATTTGCGAGCTGTTGATTGAGCATACAGCCGAATTACCATCCACACGACGAGACAAGCCGTCGCAGCTAGCCGCCACCGGGCCCCGCCGGCACCGCTCCAGAAGAGGGCAATTAAATCCCTCGCCACCTAAAATCCTCGTCACGAAATCATGCTCGCGCTAGACACTACATGAAACGCCTTATATCAGGCGAGTCGGCACTCCTGTCTATGTTTACTCCGTGGTGACGCGTGAACGGTAGGCCAGGGAGGCGCTCGGCACCGACAGACACTTTCTGTACCTAAAGCCGGCGCATATTCACTCGAACTTCACATTGACATGTTTGTGATGTCAGTATACCACTTGTAGCCAATGGGTAAAAGCGTATCACACCTGATTCGCGCTTAACCATGCATGATAAAACATGCATCTATGTCTCAACAAAAGCAGCACGCTTACACGGCTCTGCGGTGTACGTTTGGAAGAGTTGTGCAAGTGTTCTGTCGGGGGAACAGATGCTGTGAGAGAAAATCTAGTTCGGTATATTTCCGCAAACAGTGCATCACTGCCGGATGGAGTTTCACGACCGATACATTAGGAGAACCAACCGTTCCTTTGAATTCTTGTTGGATTCACATCCACGTTTTCTGGGTTGTGAATTCTTCCATCCGAAACCGCGCACAACAAGACCAGGAATCAATCGTTTCATAGCAAAGGCAACGCACGCACGCACGCACGCACGCACGCACGCACGCACGCACGCACGCACGCACGCACGCACGCACGCACGCACGCACGCACGCACGCACGCACGCACTTCTGAGTAAAATTGTTTGAACAGGCTTTTAACAGCCCATGCCCGGCTACAGGAGTTCTCGAGCGAATCTGTGATGAAGGTACCGCCTCCATTACGCAATCGTTATCGATGAGCACTGACACGTCGATAGTGAAAAAAAAAATCTAAGCAACACCGAAAGACACAAATAGCACGACGACTATGCTAAGCGTGTCGCAGCGCAGCTGCCCGCATTTGTATTTATAACATCCCCTCGAACCATTGTCGGCGATGACATACAAGAGATAGGAGATTCCGACGGCCCACGAGCTGCTGCCAGAGAGCGCTCTCGACACGCTGTTGCACCGTCTGTGTCGCGAGCACGCACGGGCTCCGTGAAGCTAGCTTCGCGCCGCCGTGGTTTGCAGCTTCGCGCGGGGTGTTTGCGGTTGCGGGGCGGCTGGCCGCGACAGGCGAGCCATTAGCTACGTAAGGCTTAATGCAGCTTCTCGACACCCCGTTTGCCGCAAACGACTTCCCACCTGCTTGGAACAAGGCGCGGCCCTGTCCTCGAGGTATCGATCCCCGATGCGCCGAACGGGGCGGCCTTTCCGATGATATTTGGGGGGCTGCTGGTTCCCAAAGCAGTGCTCTCGCGGTCTCCGTGAGAGCCGACGACGACGACGACGCAATCTGGACGTGGCACTTTTCAGCGCACGCCGCGCCACTGCAGTGCACGTACACGTTAGCTTTCTGCTCTTATCGCACCCGGCTGCGAAAAGAGGTGCAGCCAGAATCGACCCTGTATACGCAGCATCGGCGCTCGGCAGCCATCGGCACTGGGATTGCACCATCGAGACGGGTGGTACCAGTACAACGTGGATAAACACAAGCGTTTGAAGAGGTTAGCTTGTGCAAATGGTCCTTTGGAAACAGGTTTCTTCCTTTTCCAAAGGCGGCGAGAAGCGAGCGACAATTAAATAGCACGCTCTTTTATTGAAGAATCGTGCTTTATGCGCTGTGCACGTCAAGTCGAGCAGTACACTTAGTCGTTTTTTGATGCTATCAACTTTTCATTTTTGAACCTTTGCATGTTTGATTTATCCTTTATCAAACAGAATAACGCCGGAAACGTTATTGGCAAGAATATCCACTTAGGACTTCTCACCAGAAGGAATGAAAGAGCGGTGAAGGAAAGGCAGGGAGGTTAACCAGTTTAGCACAGCCGGTTTGATACCCTACACATGGGAGCGGGATAGGGGAGAATGAAAGATGGAGAGGAGAGAGATAGAGAGAGAGAGCACATAGAACAGCACACACACCGTCAGTCACTGTCCGTCACTCTTGCGTGGTACGTGACATCACTGTCACAGCCGCATGTCCAAGCCCGCTTCTTTCAAATACCTTAAAGAGTCCCTTCGTCGCCTTCAGCTGCGATGTCCTTCTGTCGACGACATGTGAAAATCGTTTCAACTGACAATGGTCATATAGGAGGCTATGCAATGGTCTATTGTCAAGGTGCGCTAGAAAGGACGCCAGGGACTGTCTCTGAACATTATATTCAGGACAGTCGCACAGAATGTGTTCTAGCGTCTCCTCGCAAAGACAGGCAATGCAAAGAGCGTCGTCGGCCATTCCAGTGAGAAATGAAGATTTAGTGAATGCCACCCTTAGCCATAAGCGATAAAGCAGAGTGGCCTCTCTTCGGCGGAGTCCACTTGGCATACAGAGGTGCATCAAAGAGGGCAGGTGGTATTGACGATTGCTCCGGTTGGTCTGGCTGCTTGGTGTGCACCACAGAGAGAGCGTGATCTCCTGTGCAAGCACTCGGAGTCTGCTGGCTGCGTCGGACCGTGAAAGTGGTATGGCCTCTTCCTGTGTGTCTTCATGAGCTGCCCGAGCGGCATTATCGACGTCTTCGTTCCCTATGACGCCGCAGTGACTTGGCAGACACTGAAACATCATGTGGTGTCCTTTCTCATGTGATGTATGGAGTAGGACTTCTCACCAGAACTGTGAAAGCCTCCCTAGAACTGTTATGATGCTGATGATGCTGATTTTTCACATCTCCTTTGAAACGGGATGGTGACAAATAGTCACCTGGCCTGCTTGGTTTAATCAGGTATGCTATGCATGCTTTTCACTCTAGCATTTTCGCATACATCTTCTTAATCTTTTTCTTAAAAACTTTTTCTATCTATCTTATATAGCTACCTACGCCTGTAACGGATCCGGTCATATCAATCTCTTGCCTCATTTATTTTGCACCAATACTAAGAACGTCTCTCGCTTATCTCGACTGCTGACCGGTTGATGCTTCCGTCCAATTTAAATCCAAGCGCTTCTGGAAGCTGTTACCTACGGGTCTCACTGGGGAAATCCCTTCGCATTTCTTTAGGATATGCTGAGTG
The DNA here is from genome assembly GCF_013339745.2 of Dermacentor silvarum. Taxonomy (NCBI): domain Eukaryota; kingdom Metazoa; phylum Arthropoda; class Arachnida; order Ixodida; family Ixodidae; genus Dermacentor; species Dermacentor silvarum. The sequence continues at coordinate 134,121,134 of NC_051159.1, read as the reverse complement.
CTCTCCGGATTTTTTCTGCGGCAAACACATGCCTCATCTAGTTCCGAATATTTGCTCCGGTATGTTTATGTCCATAATAGGCATCCAGCTGGAGCCTCAAATAGCAATGCATGAATCCCTAACGCCCCCACGAAGTTACAAGTCTGTAGCGCCTACTCTCGGCAACTGCCCTAGTTAACAGCTGGACGCAAATATTGCGCCATAAACTTGTGGTTTCCTCTTGTTATCTGGCACCTGCAACTCTGCGCCGATGTAACCATCGCGTATTCTGTAACTCTGAAGAATTACTGCTCGTGCTCTCCTCTTTTTCTCTTCCTCGGGACCTCGTCGTGCCTCGCTTAGCTCCTTTATCATTTGTGCACGCGTTTGCTGTGCGGTGTACAGCAGCGCGCACTGCCCTGCCTTCCTCGCGAGTCATAATCCTCTTATCGTTCGTGGTTTACCGGTACCACGAAGGCGCTGTACGTTGGAGATTCGATATCCAGAGCTATAGACCAAAGCACCTTCAATACCATTTCAATCCATGTGCGTGCGTATTACTGACTATCGCTGTTTTAAGGAACCACTATCATGTCCAACTGGTCAGTTCACAGAGGCATGTTTTACGCCAGCTTGCAGGAAGATCTATCCGGAGAGTGTGCGGTAAATTTGATAATAGTGCATTACGGGGTGTTTTGCGTAAAAAAAAGAAAAGAAAAAAAAAAAGCGGGCAAGTTTGCTCTCGGTCGTGCAAAGCTTAGGCACAGCGAAAGTGTCAATCCTCAAGTCTTACTGGCTGCTATTGATAGGTATTAACTTGATTTCTGCTAGGTCTTAACTTGGTTTAACTTAACTACGCATGTAGGGAGGGTATTCTCGAGCTATCATTTTCGGAGGTACCTACCCTTTCGCGACATTTAGCGTGACTAGTGCTGGACGCGTTCTGGCATGCCAGCGTTCCTGGCATGCCACAAACGTAAGCAGGCAGGCAGGAGGCGTGCCTGTGTCGGGCGAGGCGAGCGTGCACCTGGGCCGTCGGTTACTAGGCAATGTGAGGTGACGTCATCACTACTGCTTCGGCGCATGCGCGGCTAGGCAACGCGGGTGGCGTCGGCAGCAGCTCTGCACGTTGCTTCATTGGTGCTGCCACAATTTGTTTCTTTCTCTATCTCGCTCTCATTTTCTCTTTCCCTCTCCCGAGCATTGCGCGCGCCGCGCGCATGCTCTCCTTCCCTCTCCTTAATGTCCCATGTCAAGGCAACATATGCACGGCACGGCACGGAGAGGAGGCGAGGCACACGCCGCTCCGCGAAGTGGTTGCTAGGCAACGCAGTGACGTCCTAGCTTGGCGAGGTTTTACGACAGCAGGCGCCACATTTTACGTTCAGCTAGACCAGCTTCGCTGTTAAAAAAAAAAAAAACGGCAAAGCTTGCACTAGGCTGCGCAAAGCTCGAGAAACAGCGAAGCTGGCCGATCGATTGCGGCATAACCTAAGAGATACCTGGCATAACCAAGCTCAACTCAGGCATAGCCAAGGCCGAACCTAGCTGCTACTTAGTTCAGCCTAGATACAACCAAGTACAACCTCGACATAGCCAAGTTCACCCTAGGTACTACCAGGAGACGCAATCGATCGGCCAGCTTCGTTGTGACTCGAGCTTTGCGCGGCCTAGTGCAAGCTTTGCCTCCACATTACAACGACTGAAGAGAAGTGAAATTGCACGCTGGAATGATTAGCGGCCACGCAGCCAGCTCTAGAAGAAGACGACGACGACGAACGCGGGAGCAGTGGCACGAGCGCGTGCCGAGCACGAGTACGAGCGCTATCCGAGGGGTGCCTACGAGCCAGCTGCGGAAGACGACGATGACGCTCGAGATAATGCTGATGTTGATAATTTCGTGAAACGCGCAGTTTTTACGGCTGGCTTAAACAGCTTCGCTGATAAAAAACGAGGCATTCCTGTGGCCAATTGGAGCCTTAATTCTTCACTGAAGCAAGCAAGCTCTCAATAGGTTTTTCTTTTCTTTAGAACATGCTCACTGTACTACGTGTACAGCATTGAGTATACGCAACTCTCATGTTTTAACTTTGTTTCGCAACATTCTCCACAAAAACGTTCGATTTCTTTGTCTGAAGAACGTGCCAGTATCTGGAAGCTAGAGAAAAGAACTTTTTATTACACAATATTAATTCAGTCGAGGAAGAACATGAATAGTATAGGCAGTATGATTTATTTATGTTGCTTGTACTGAGGATTTCTTTATAGGGGAGCCGCGTGATTGACGAACAAGCTCAGCTTCCTCGATCGATGAGGGAGGTTGGTCTTCCGAAGAGTCTTCGCAAATGCCAGAGCGTTGTTACCACTCTTGAACACTGTGCACAGTGGCTTTTGCTGCTAGACACTTGCGTAAGTTCTGACTTTTCTCTTCGCTATGTGTATATTCTTAGTGCATATTCTTAGTGTATATATTCTTGGCGCAGAAGTGGCATGTAGGTAGCAAAATTTGTCCTGCGTTTGTGGTAGTATTTTCATGCACTAAGGCAACAAAAATTCAGAGCCCTTCCACTATGTGAAGATGGAAGACCAGCGAATCTGTTGGTTTTGTTTAATTATATAATATTGGGGTTATAATTTGGGGGTGATGTTAAATGGTTGAAAAGACAACATGTATGTATGAGCCACACGTGATTTCTTTCTTTCTTTCTTTCTTTCTTTCTTTCTTTCTTTCTTTCTTTCTTTCTTTCTTTCTTTCTTTCTTTCTTTCTTTCTTTCTTTCTTTCTTTCTTTCTTTCTTTCTTTCTTTCTTCCCAATGCGGGTATGCGCCACACGAGTTTTATTAAGGCAAAACCCTGATATGTCTCATAGTTCAGTAGGCCTTCAACGTCCTTGAGCAAAAACCGTGTCGTCGAAGCGAAATCGTACACTCACTACTTACTTCACTATTGACTCACTACACCGACCCGACATCGTGTCTTACCTATATGCAAAGGCTCGATCAAGCAACAATTTAGATGGTGTGCAGGTCACCGTCATTATCGTCTTCTATGAGTAAGCAAGCAACGCTCACGCAACAATTCTGATAGTGCGCGGGTCAAGCAAGCAAGCAAGCAAGCAAGCAAGCAAGCAAGCAAGCAAGCAAGCAAGCAAGCAAGCAAGCAAGCAAGCAAGCAACGCAAGCAACGCAAGCAAGCAAGCAAGCAAGCAACGCAAGCAAGCAAGCAAGCAAGCAAGCAAGCAAGCAAGCAAGCAAGCAAGCAAGCAAGCAAGCAAGCAAGCAAGCAAGCAAGCAAGCAACGCAAGTAAGTAAGCAGTTGTTTGCTATCCAGAAGTTTAAAAACGCCACCATCCCGACGTTTTCATACGACGCCACAAGGTGTCGATATTGTTAGGGTGCCTCGATGCCAGCGCCGCCGCTGGGCATCGAGGCACCCTAGATATTGTTGATCTACTTCCGGTTGTTGCCGGACGCGATCTCCTGGAACCTAGAATATAACAGCTTCGCTGTAAAAAAAATCGGCCAGCCCGGTCAATTACCATTCTTAGGGTACCTCACGCACTTGCCGGGATCTATCTATCTATCTATCTATCTATCTATCTATCTATCTATCTATCTATCTATCTATCTATCTATCTATCTATCTATCTATCTATCTATCTATCTATCAGTGGCGCACCGACGGGGGGGGGGGGGTTTCGGGGGTTGTAACCCCCCCCCCCCCCCCTGAGGCCGACTTAACCCCCCTCTTTTGTTTAACCCCTTTTCTTTCTTTGTGCATTTGAGTACTGTAACTAAGATGTAAGACGCGCAATCGTCTGCACACTCACAAAAGCGCATTTTTTGACAATTTCCCGTGAAGAAATTGAAATTAGTGCTATTTAGATGGTATTGGCAAACTGTCAACCCCCCCTGGCAGAGATCCTGGGTACGCTACTGCTATCTATCTATCTATCTATCTATCTATCTATCTATCTATCTATCTATCTATCTATCTATCTATCTATCTATCTATCTATCTATCTATCTATCTATCTATCTATCTATCTATCTATCTATCTATCTATCTATCTATCTATCTATCTATCTATCTATGTTTGTCTGTCTCTAACCCTTTTCCAGCTCACTGGGTGCGTGCCAGTAGGTGTGTTCCATGCACTCTTCTATGAATATCTTCGACGCCAACTTCAGTAACTACATAAATGTCACTGGGAATGTGCCCCCCCTCTCTCTCTCTCTCTTATATATATATATAATATATATATATATATATATATATATATATATCATCAGCCTATTTTTATGTCCACTGCAGGACGAAGGTTCTCCCTGCGATCTCCAATTACCCCTGTCTTGCGCTAGCGTATTCCAACTTGCGCCTGCAAATTTCCTAACTTCATCATCCCATCTGGTTCTCTGCCGACCTAGACTGCGCTTCCCTTCTCTTGGTATCCATTCTGTAACCATAATAGTCCACCGGTTATCCATCCTACGCATTACATGGCCTGCCCAGCTCCATTTCTACCGCTTAATGTCAACTAGAATATCGGCTATCCCCGTTTGTTCTCTGATCCACACCGCTCTCTTCCTGTCTCTTAACGTTAGTCCTAAGATTTTTCGTTCCATCGCTCTTTGTGCGGTCCTTAACTTGTTCTCGAGCTTCTTTGTTAACCTCCAAGTTTCTGCCCCATATGTTAGCACCGGTAGAATGCAATGATTGTACACTTTTCTTTTCAACGACAGTGGTAAGCTCCCAGTTAGGATTTGGCAATGCCTGCCGTATGCACTCCAACCCAATTTTATTCTTCTGTAAATTTCTTTCTCGTGATCAGGATCCCCTGTGACTAATTGACCTAGATAAACGTACTCCTTTACAGACTCTAGAGGCTGACTGGCGATCCTGAATTCTTGTTCCCTTGCCAGACTATTGAACATTATCTTTGTCTTCTGCATATTAATCTTCAACCCCACTCTTACACTTTCTCGGTTAAAATCCTCAATAATTTGTTGTAATTCGTCCCCATTGTTGCTGAATAGCACAATGCCATCTGCAAACCGAAGGTTGCTGAGATATCCGTCATTGATCCTCACTCCTAAGCTTTCCCAGTCAGAGAGCTCGAATACTTCTTCTAAGCATGCAGTGAATAGCATTGGAGAGATTGTGGCTCCTTGCCTGACCCCTTTCTTGATAGGTAACTTTCTACTTTTCTTGTAGGGAACCAAGGTAGCTGTGGAATTCTTGTAGATATTTGCTAAGATATTCACGTATGCCTCTTCTACTCCTTGATTACACAATGCCTCTATGACTGCTGGTATCTCTACTGAATCAAATGGTTTTTCATAATCTATGAAAGCCATATAGAGAGGTTGATTGTACTCCGCAGATTTCTCGATTACCTGATTGATGACATGTATATGGTCTATCGTAGAATATCCCTTCCTGAAGCCAGCCTGTTCTCTTGGTTGGCTGAAGTCAAGTGCTGCCCTGATTCTATTGGAAATTATATTGGTGAATATCTTGGTGAATATATATATATATATATATATATATATATATATAATATATATATATATATATATATATATATATTATATATATATATATATATCTATATATATATATATATATATGCTGATGGCGCGCACAGCGACAGACGCAAGAGCGCTTCTTCGTCCTCGTCTGCATTACACTTTTAATTTCTCCGAGCGGCGCCATTAATGCACTGGGTATGTGCCGCTCTTCGATGAATCTCTCGCCCACTGGGTGTGTGTGGCCAAAGAAGGAATAACTCGCAGCGTTCGCACGCAACGACGCTCCACGCAACCTAGGAGGCCACGTGCGCACTTATTGGCAGCGCTACTAGATGGTGCAGCGGGTCCAGAAAGAAACGCGAGAGAGGAAGAGCCCGGATAATGCGTTTCTCATCGCGTGAACCGGGGCGGCATGCATTTCGGAGGTCACGCGCAGGCTTCGCGGTGGCGCTGCTATATGGTCCAGAGTGTTCACATGGAAGCACTAGAGAGGAGTCAAGCTGCAGTACACGCCTCATACATAAGGCCTTTCGACGGTGGCAATACGTTGGGTCACTATACAGGGTGTCCCAACTATCAACCACCAAGATTGAAAAAAAAAAATCACTCCATCTCCCGCTAAAGGGAACCATGTGTGGATGCGAAGCAGCGGGGAGATGGTTAGCTTGAGCGGGAGATTGTTTCGCGGCAGCGGCCCGAGCGCTCATCGCGGCGCTGCACAGGAGAGAGAATGAGGCGCGCGCGCTCCGTCATTTTTATACCGCGGAACTACCGTGGCGCCCCCAGCGGAGTATGCAGCTGTCGCACCACCTGTCGTGCGCGCCGCTCCGGATTCCTAGAGGAGAGAAAGGGGGGGAGCGTAGGAGAGGAGAGAGAGGGGGAGGGGACGCGCATGCGCTGTGGTGGTGTAGGACGCCGCGGGACGCAGGACGGACAAAGCCCCCGCCATAAGCTGCTTCGCATCTAAAATTGAAGGACACTTTGTAAATTCCAAAATGTGTTCGGCGAAAGCCTGTGCCCATTCGACTGACTACTGGCGCATGCGCATTCACTCATTCTTCTTCTGGCGTTTGGTATCGGGGGAATCCACATTCTTGGGGCGCTTCTCCGAACCGCTTACCGTGGAATCATCACCGGGCCGCTTGGGAGCCATCCGACTAACTCGACTGCTGCAACGAGACGTCTGACGAAGGAGCGTTGCCGCGCGCGCCGCTGTGCCATCACGTGATTGCCTGAGAGAGTGTAAGGGGGAGAGGCCACAGCTTGGTGGCGCAACTGTTGCTATGCGCCGCTGTACCATCACGTGATTGCTGAGAGAGTGTGAGGGGGAGAGACCACAGCTAGCACCATTCCAGGGCACGGACGGACGGATGGTCGGAAGCCGCGAGTATGAGCCATTAAAGGCTTTCGCCTTAATATGAAAATGCCACGTAGCGGGACAGAACCAAGGTATGTTGTTTGCCATCGTTTGGAGATACTCAGATTATTTCGTTTGCATTCCGCCTAATTAAATAAATAGTTTTAATTAGTTAATCAACTTCTCAAATATTAAAATTAGATGAAAAGTGTAAATGAGAAAATTGTAGAGCAACATGACAGACTACCGATGCTGCTTTCTGTTGCTCAATACGCGCTCATAATAGTGTTTTTCCGAGCGTGAAAGAAGCCCGCAAATACACGCAAAATTGCGGCGCGACTCACCGCTCGAGGCACTTTGCGTGTATTCGCAGGCTTCTTTCACGCTCGGAAAAACGCTTTCATGTAGCCAGATTGTCCGCGCCAGCCAATGCATCGCGAAACGAAAACACGTATCGAGCTGTGCTCAAATTTTGCATTAGGGAGTGTCGTAATCGTCGGTGAATTTTTTTTGTTCCTCGTTAAAAATCGTGCGCTTTTTGTGTCACGTGCTGCTTTCAGCGATGCAACTTCTCCTTTCATGAATATTCCTCCACTTCATCGACTTTTCCAGAACACATCTGGCCGTATGGATCCTGGAAGTTATTCGGAGAACATTCCTTTCAGCTCGAGATGTTCACCCGTACATGGCACTGCCAAGGGAACGTTGGATTACGTAATATGCTTACACAACTACTAACAACTAAAGACCCTCCTATGAACTGCTAATCAAGGCACGTGGTTCAGACTAAAAAAAAAAAAATCAGGCAAGTTTGCACTCGGTCGCGCGAAGCTTAGGCACAGCGAGCTTACTGGCTGCTACTGCTTGGGTTTAACTTGGTTGCTGCTAGGTCTTAACTTGGTTTAACTTAACTGCGCATGTAGGGAGGTATTCTCGAGCGATCATTTTCGGAGGCACCTTCCCTTTCGCGACATTTCGCGTGACTAGCGCTGGACGCGTCGGCGCCTACGAGCGACAGCGCTCTTGGCATGCCACAAACGCCGGCAGGCTAACCAAGTTTGGTACAGTGCCAAGAACGCTGTCGCTTGTCGACGCCGAACGCGTTGGCGACATTTCGCGTGACTAGCGCTGGACGCGTCGGCGTCTACGAGCGACAGCGTTCCTGGCATGCCACAAACGCAGGCAGGCTAAACAAGGTTGGCACAGTGCCAAGAACGCTGCTGCTTGCCGACGCCGAACGCTTTGGAGGCTAGCCGTTCGATATCAATCGGCCAGCTTCACTGTGTCTTGAGCTTTGCGCGGCCTAGTGCAAGCTTTCGCCTTTGTTTTTTCTCCTGGTTCAGCGCGCCGCGGAGAGAAGAGAGGCGGGGGTCGGGAAGGCAGGGAGCTGGCAAGGAGGAGACCATGTGCGCATGCACGTGGTCTCCTGCTTCTCCTACTCCGGGTTGCCATGGCTACGGCGCTGCATTTTCTTGGCACGCACCACAAATTACAGCTGGCTTAAACAGCTTCGCTGTTAATACTGGGCCGTTTCACTAAAAGCTCTTACGCTAGAATTATTCGTGAGTGCAAATGCGTTACTTTAAATTACATTACATATTTGGCCACGTTTTCGGGCAATGTGTGCGTTTGCAGGCGTCCATTACAATTACTTGTGTACTTCTAAATTACTAACTAGTGAAGGGCGCCGGGTGGTAGTGCACCAGATATTAGCCGAACAATTCAGAGGGTGCTTCTATGGCTTGGCGGCCGATTCTTTAGTGTTTCACTGGCCCTATTGGGAGCGCCTTCCCCTAGCCCCAGCAACAAGAAAGCGCTACGCTTGATAGATGACCGAGACTCGAACATCGCGGCATTGAGTAAACCACAATCCTGAGCTCAAGGTGTTCGTCTGTTACAACACTGCCCTTCATTCCAGCACGCACATCGAGCGAGTTTCCAGTGTCGCTGCATGTACCTTTAGAAGAGAATGACGGCAGACGACCAACTTTCGGAAATTTGAATTAAAAAAGCAATTGTCAGTGCAGATAACCAACGTGTGAAGGGCTGCACGGGAGCACTGAAACAGCCAGGCCAGCTCTTTCCAGTAACTGTAATTGTGCAATGCTAACAACAGTTGGGAGTAAAGTAACAAAAAATGGCCATCAATTACTTTTTAATGAATGTTCAATTACTTTCGTGGGAAGTAATTGGTAACTGTAATCAATTACAGTTTTGAATGAACTAATTGTAACTGTGAATTGATTCGTTCCCTGTTACTTTTATATTTGAACTATACGGAGCCACACGGACAGCCGCCGACGAAGTGAGCAGGGCCATACGCGTAACTGATTCTGTTGTATTTCACACTAACAAAATTTCCGCGTTCTAAATCAGCCTCCTAAATATTCCAGTAGGCTCGCGCGTGGCTAGAACACAAGGACTAAGGTGATCGTAGCAACACTCGCCGCGGAGCTGCTAGTTCATTCATGATAGTACCCTGACCCTCCTTGCTACACATACAAATCGTCTCGTTTTCTGTACCGCCCATCGCATCCTGAGAACTGACCACAGCCTGAGCAGCCATTAGGTACGGGTATGCGGCCGCCAGCAGTGACGCAACTGGCGCGAAAGACCTGGCGATCGCCCTGCCTTAACCGACGGAGCAAGTGAAGTCAAGAAAGGCCGAGAAGCGGGCCAACTGGACATTGAAGTCGTTACGATGCACAGCGCGATAAAGAGGCAAGGACAAAAAAGATACCGTGAAGCTCGTGAAATGCGAGCAGCCGGGAAACTCAGATTTGCAGCTTACAACAGAATGGAACAATAATGAGTTCTTGTTCGTGTCCTACTATTCGGCACGAAACGATTTGGTTTCTCTGCGGCCTCTGCGATGACAACCGACCAGCCGAGTAGGCGGCTTGAACTGTCCATATATGGACTGTGTCGAAACATGTTGTTCGAGAATCCGCGTTCATTACAACACAAAACAACACCTCATAGGTAACAGATAGCCTGCGCTTCGTGACTTTGAGGTCATCTAGAGGAAGGTGGATGCTGTCACTTGAGCGCAGGTTTTGTAAGAAAGTGTGATTGCGGCCCGCTCAAACCTATGGCCTGCCGGTATTTTCGCGGGACGTGTCGAAGGAACGCAGTGATGCTTTTTTTTTTCTTTTTTTTCTTGTCAACCTATGAGGCGTTGAACGCAGACAAGTTCTCCTGGTACGGATCGCACTGTTGTCAGCGTTGAAGAATCAGTGCGCGCTGCACAATCTCTGCTGTCGTTGAGATTACAGTTTCCCTGATAATCGAAACAGCGTTTTGGGGACAGTGTTGAGACTATGTGAAACAAAGAATGTATATACTTTGCTAATCAATCTGTCCCAGTTACGCTTTTCATACATTATAGGCTTGAGCTGTATATTTAAACTGAAGCAGCGAAAAAAAAAAAACCAAAACAAGAAAACTGAGAAGACGGTTTCTTCATCGTTCCTGTCCAATTCAGCAGCTTTATTTCTTGAATGAAAAGTAAAATAGAATTAGTTTTATGATCTCGCCCTACTTACGATCTCTGTAGCACCGCGAATCAGAGTAAAAATGTGCAGCCTTTGCAACCGAGGAATGTCAGTTTTGTGCTACTAAGCTATAGGTATCTTACAAATCTTTACACAGTTAAAGTCCAAAGAAGATTGTCAATAAACCTCTCCTAGTAATTGCCTGTGTCTTCTATTTCCGAGGAATGGTAATCCTCGAAGTTTGTTTAACCTTGTCACTTGTTTCTTTACCCAGTTTTCTGCTTTTTAGCTTTATCCTACTTGTGGCTCGAGTTGTCGAAATGAGGCTTCTTGTAGCCCGTTGGTCGCACATGCTCTTTGGAAATAGCTGTTTGTGCAAGAGCGTTGTTGCATAACATGAAGAAAGGAAAAAATTGACATGCCCCTTTCATGTGAACATTCGGTTTCATGATCCTTCCTTCCCCATGCGGATCACCGTAAACCGATTTCCGTTTGTGGCACATTATACCTCGTTCTATTTATACATACATGCACCATAATGTGCGTGCATTCTGATTTTATTTCATCATGTCATTTCTATTTGTTCTTTTGGCGATAAAATGTTGTGAAACCCGGCCACCACGATGGCTCAGTGACTATGGCGTTCTGCTTCTGATCCCGAGGTCGCTGGTTCGATTCCCGCATTTCGGTGGGGGCAAAGGGCGAAAATGCTTTTGTACTCAGATTTAGGCGTACGTTAAAAAAAAAAACTCATGTGGGTAAACTTAATCAGGATTCTTGCACTACGGTGTCCATCATAACCAACTCTGCGGTTTACGGACGTTAAATTCCCAAGACTATCCTTTTTTAAATAAGAAATGTCGCGGAGTAGCCAGGTGACGAAATTTTACACCATTTCCAATCACACCAAAATAAATCAAATAAGATCGTGCAGTGACAGAGGACATGGCGAGTGGGGAGAAAACCAGCTACCCGTCGAACAGCGGCTCGGCGAGGTTCTCAGGCCTTTTAACACGGACGGCAATCACCACTCCAGCCTTAACAAAAGAACAAGTGCATCGCATTTCCAAAGGCAAGGCAATGCATAGCTTAGGCAGAATGTCAAATGGCTGCTGCCAAGGCACCCGATTCACACAGGGGGCTTCTGCTCGAAAGCACGAATACGACAGACAGCGCCTATTAAGTGCGCTTTCGGGCTGGGGGCTTTCTCATTCCGTCTTTCCCCGGCGTATTTGTAATGCCTCATTCGTCTCCGCCAAATGGAGGGGAAAAGAGTACTCGTTGCTCTTGACGTCTCAGAGGCATCTGTCACTGGGAAGTGTTCCATGACACTCGACACGGGATTACGACCATGCATTCCCGTGTGCACCGAAGGGTTATTGCACATCATGGAGTCCCCCTTTTTTTTTCGCGGCTGCCAATGGGTTCTCATTCTCGACGAGCACTCGCGTTCATTTCGTATGCCCCTACTTCATCGGCCTATCTGCCTTCCTTCGTTCTTTCTTGTTGACCCTCGCATTTGTAAGCCTGTCTGCTGAGCTTCTCGTTTCGAGTGCATATGAGCAATGAGTAGGCGATTACTTCCCGAGGTGAGCGTGCTGAGCAGCATACAGCTGTGCCGCTGCTCGTGCCCATGCACGTGCTTACTAGGAGAGTTTAAGAGAGCTTTTGACTGCACTTATGGTTCCTGTCTAAGTTATCGGCATGTAAACGGACGCAGTTGATTTGATTGTTTACTTTTAACGCCTTTGACAGAAATTTGACAGAAAGTGACTTGTTTGTCTCTTCGACGACTGCTTCGTGCAACAGGTTCTCCTTCCTTTTTCTTCTTTCTGGGGTTTTACGTGCCAAAACCAGTTCCGATTATGAGGCACGCCGCAGTGGAGGGTTCCGGATTAATTTTGACCCCCTGAGGTTCTTTAACATGCACTACAACGCAAGCACACGGGCGTTTTTGCATTTCGCCTCCATCGAAATGCGGCCGCCGCGGCCGGGATTCGATCCCGCTACCTCGTGCTCGGCAGCGCAACGCCTTAGATGACTGAGCCACCCCGGCGGGGCGTTATCCTTCTTGCCTCGAATACGTGAACGCATGATAAAATCTGACTTTCTCTATAGTTGTCCCAACTGAAGGTGCGCGTTAATTTAAAGATAGAAGAGAGAGAGAGAGAGAGAGAGAGAGAGAGAGAGAGAGAGAGAGAGAGAGAGAGAGAAGAACTTTTATTCGATGATAAAAATAGTTTATTCTCATGGGGGAGCCCTAGTCGAAAGCAAAATTGGCCTTAGCCGCCTGTTCAACCTGGTCGATCAGCGATTGCTGGTCGGCCAGGTCAGAGCTTGAGAGTCGCGCCTCCAACTGCTCCAACGTGTGTTGTGCTGACAAATCTTTGTCTTTCAGGTGTGTGGGCTGTTTTGAGCAGTCCCAGGTAATCTGAAAAAGTGTAGGACTTCCTCCGAACCAGGGGCAGGAACCTCGAACGCACGTCGGGAACATGGTGTGTAATATTTCTAAGTGGGGATAAACCCCTGTTTGAATTTTTCTCCAATTGATGGCCTCCTCTTCTGTTAGATGTTTATGTGGAGGGGAGTATACTTGCCGGGTGAAACGCTGATGGGCGAGCAGCTTCCTTGGGATTGTAGGGTTATAATTTTCATTGGCGCCTGTGGTTTGGAAGTCTTCTGAGGGGGCCAGTGTCACTGCTCGGAATGTTAAGGAGCGAACCACGGCATATGCCCTCTCATTTCCCTCCAGCCCTAGTGTCCCGGGAACCAGAAGACAGAAGATGACAGAAGAAGGACGTAACAAAAAAGGACGTAACACACACATTCGGCATATTATTTGCTATTGATAACCGGTCGTATTGTAGGTAGCTTCGAAAGTGGGTAGTGGCCTTGTGAACAGTACGATAACTTTGTAACAAACGAAAACACAAAGTATGTGATCCAACATCCAATTCAAGGGTTAAGTAAAATAAGACATGAACTCGTTTCAAGGAGCACTTGGTTTGAAACGTATCGCCGCTGTCTGATCGAGGAAACTGCATATCGGTTGCAAAACGTTACGGAGAAGAGGAAAACCGGCGATTTTTCACAAAGCACGGGCCGGTTTCCTGGAACTCAAGTCTTCCATTCTTCTTTAGCACATAAAACCGACACAGTGCTCTACTTGCATGTCCGAACTCCCCAGCTGCAAATGAGCGTTATACATTCTTTTTTTTTTCGCCCGCGGAACTTGCGTATCCTAGATCCTCCGTGCCGATAGTGCAAAACAGCGGCGCAATTAACTTCCTCTCCGCGCCCCACCTCCGGAGCGGACGACCCTCTATACCCTCAGTTGGTGCACCCAGAAAAAGAAACTCTCGATTGCGTCCTGGCTGGGGGTGACCGATCTTCGTCCGCGGTGTCTCGAGACCGCTCGCTCGAGGCCCCGGCGGTGGCCGTGAAGGCAGCAGCAAGCAGGCCCAACTCGATGGTTCGGCGAATGGGTGGTTGGCCGGTTGGGTGCCGTGTTCGGGTGGTGTGTCGAGAGTGCCGCGGGAGCTCATTTCTCTTGTCCGTGCAGCGCCGCGCACTTAGCGGTGTCGCCGTCGACGACGAGGCGGCTCCATTAGCGCCGCTCTTTACGGGGCCTCGGCCACGTCGGGGCAGTATTATACCACTACCGAGGCGAACGGAGGGGGACCACACCCGCGAGAAATCGCAGCAGCAGCAGCCGCTGGACGAAGACGGGGCGAGCCACCGCGGCTCTTGTCGCACGGGGCCGACTCTCGGTCTCGACACTGCCGGCAGCGAAGTCGCCCCGGGTCCGAATTCACGACCCGCTTCGTGACGAGCGTTTGCGTCACGTAAATCACGCGGAACAGCGGGACTGGCGAACACTTTAATTGGCCTGCACAGCGGTGATCCCGCTTAACACGAACGGTTGAGGCGTATTCAGGATGGCTTAATTCTAACAAACGCAGGCTCAAAAAGAAAAAAAAAAAACATCGATGAGCTTGGAATGAAGCAAGTAGCCTGAGCTAGCTGTTTCGGTGCACTCAACCAGAAATCTCTGGCAACATCAGCGGGAGAAACAAGAACTTGTTTGGGTTCATAATGCCGGACGCTGTACTTTATCGGGGTGTACGAGAGCTCCCGAAAATAGTAAAATATGGGACGAGAAGTTATTAACTTTAAAACCGAGTTGATGACACTTTATTATTTTTAGAGTGTTTCGAGGAGGGGTGCGAATTCGCTTTTCTTCGGACTAACCGCGTTTCGCTTCCCAGTCACCGGTAGTGTGACGTATAAGCACAGAATATACACATTGAGAACGAAGGAAGTGACGATGGCCCGACTTTTGAGGGAGTTCAGAGTTTTCAAAATCTGAGAACACTGTTTCGCTTCGATGACTCCGCTTTCCGCTTTGCGACGGATGGCCAACCAAAAGCATGACTGGGTGATCTTTTCGTTCTTCCTTCACTGCACTTTATCTCTAGAGACCTCTAGTGCGGTCTAGATATCAGTGACTGTGCGCGTTGTGTTGCTAAGCACGAGGTCATAACTTTGATTCGTGGTCAAGGTAGCCGCATTTAAATAGAGCAGAAACCGAGAACATTTTTACTAGCAAATAATACCACGTTGAATAACCACAGGTGGTCAAAATTAATATGCCGTCGCCACAGGCGGAGTCGGTCGTCACACACACCCAGGAAATTTGGACACTGCGCCTGCAGCCATCTGTCATACTTCACGGCAATGTACCAACGTAACTGAACGGGCAGTACTTTGAAAAATGATATTTCAAACGGCCGCTCGAATTTCAAAAGCTTTCAGTTGTGGAAACGCAGCAACGTCGAGAGGATATGCATTTCTAATAACAAGCCTGTTTACGGCACTTTTATGTAACTTTCCTGCAGCGTTATAGCAGTATTTTAATCCTGACAAAAATTCTGCTATAACGCAGCGAAGACGTTAGGACTAAGTGAGGTAAGTACGCATGATTATCAAAGGGCATACCGCCTTGACGCTGCTAACTGAAATGTTTTGAAATTCGTGCGGCCTTGTGAAATACATTCTTTTTTTTTTCCTTTTTGGAAATGATGCCCATTGAGTTTTCGCTGGCGCGCAGCGGTGAAGTTTGACAGACAGCAGAAGGAGAAATGTTCAGAATTCCTTAACATAAAACTACGACTTCGAGACTACATTATATCGATGAAAAAAAATAAAGAAAGGAATGACACTCTTCGTGATTCCTCTTAATTCTGAGCATAAAAACGACTGAAGACTATCCTTCCGACCTTCCCAGATTCAAGGTCGCTGCACATTCTTATAAGATAAGCTTTACCTAAAGGCACATTTTACTGCGAACAGCCGTTATGCGATGGGAAACGGCCTGATCGAGTCACCTATTCGTCCGTCAGTTCGCGTCAAGCTCTTGTTGAGCGTGACCTCCGTAGTGGTTCCAGATCAACTGCGGAGGAAAGGTGCACATAGGCGACCATTCCGAAGCTAGTCGCGCTCGGGTTATCGCTCCTTCTCCACAGTGCTACCCTGTACGATCGCCTTCACCGCACTACGGAATGCAGTGCAGTGAAGACGTAAGACGGTAACAGTTATCACCTGTGCCACCACACCGATGATCATGACTCAGTAGTGCGATACTCGCCGAAGGGCGATTTCTCGGGCTGCGCAGAATGATACGAAAAAAAGAATGATTAAGAAAAAAAATGGATTAATTAAATTGGCGGGTAATTCGTGCCAAAGCCAATATGTGATAATGAGATGCGCCGTGGGGGGTAAACATCGAAATAATTTTGCCCCCATTTGATTTTATGATGCGCATCCAATGCACGAATGCTTTTGCATTTCACCCGCCTCCCGGAAATGTGGCCTCCCGGGGCGGGAAACGAACCCGCGGCCTCGTGCTTAGAAGTGCAACGCCGTTGGTGGTAGAAAGTTCATGAAAGCGGAAAAATTGTCATTCACCCGACTGTAGCCACGAAGCTCACACGAACCTCATACGGACGATTTCTCAGAAAGAAAGGATTCGGAGCTGAAGAAAATCATCCTAGTCCGGGACGCAGCGGTGTCCTAGTGGTTGAGCATCCGCCTCATATGTGGGAGGTACTCGGATCGAATCCCGGTGCCGCCGGAAACCCACCGGTTATTTCCAATGGGTATAAATGTTCCCTGGCCTGGTGCTCGGCAACTTGCGGGGTTAGTATTTCGAAAGGGGCCCTTATAGAGATATTTAGGCGTGGTCTCTGGGCGCTCCTTGTCCAACCACAGACGATCTTCTTGTATTCTCGTAGAGCATCCGCCGTGGCTCTGGGAGGCAGAAAAGAGCTGCCGCCGGGTGCCTACCGTTAAAATAGGTACAAGCGCGATCCCGGCCTGGTGCTCGGTCATTATGTAGACTCAACGTTTCGAAAGGGGCGTTTATTCCCAACCTGAGGGCGTCCCCACCTAATAGATGCTTTGGGACGCTGCATGGGAAATTGCCGCCTTAGGTGCGACCCAGACGCCCATATTTCGGGGTTTTGTTGTGGCCTCAGGGTTCGACGGGATTTGCATGGTGTGGGCTACTTGCCCAGAGAATTCCCCCCTAAATAAAGCCGAGCGCTTGAATAATAGAAAAAAAAAGAACACAAAATATTCTGAGATATATAAAATGTTTCCACCTTAATTTTCTACAGACATGAAAGTTTCCACGTTCTAGCTCATGAGGAACGTGAGCTACAAGAAATGCTTTCTGCTTAGCGGAAGCTGCCTCTTTGTGCTAGTTGTCATTAGCTTGGGAAAAACTTAACACTCTGCTGCGCTCGCGGTACCAAGTATCCGCTATATATGCTGATGAGACGCTGAAAATAAGACCTATATTATTGCCAACATTTCTAGGAGACTTCGGTCAGCATGATAAATCTGCGAGTCGTCAACAGGCAGAAAGCGAAACTCGCCGCCTAACAGCTGAGGACCGTCCGAGCTGGGTTTATATACAGGGTGTTTCACTTAACTTGGGCCAAACGTTAAAAAATATGCAAATCCGACGTAGCTGGACATAACAAGGTAATGTCGTTTGTCGTCGCTTGGAGATACTCAGATCATTTTTGCACTCCGCCTAATTAGATAATTAGTCTTAATTAATTAATTAACTTATCAATTATTAAATTAGATGAGAAGTGTTAATGAGAAAGTCGTAGAGCAGCATGAAAAACTCGCAATACAGCTTTCTGTTGCTCACTACGTGCTACATAAAAGTGTTTTTCCGAGCGTGGAAGATGATCGCGAATACGCGCGAAGTGCCTCGATCGGGCACTCGCGCGGCAATCTTGCGTATATTCGCGGGCTTTTTTTGCGCTTAAGTCAAGTATGAAAGTGTTTAAGTTTCCAAGAAACTTTTTCGGCGAGAGAGGGAGAGTCAAAAACAAACACATGCGCACATGCGTACTCGCGCAAGCGCAGAAGACACGCACCCGCAGTTATGAGGTTATGTGTGTGCCTTTACCCTGCGTGCGTGCCAAACTGCATGAGAACGGGGAGCCGTGGGGCAAAATCGAGCGGGTGAATTTGTGTTCAGTTCTAGAACGCCATAGCTTAGTGTAGCCACCGGCAAGCTGCCCGTAAAAGTCGATGGGAAGTGTGAATGATCCGATTGAATGTATAATGGTGGGGGATTGGATCAAGTCTGATTCCGCATTCTTTCAGACAAAGCACCGCGGTATGGACGAGGATGCGAAAGAAGATAGGGAGGCTCGTTTACGTAGAAGGGGCTTTTATAGTAGGCTAGCAGTCTTCTACAAGACCAAGCAGCGATCATGTGCACGTCTGCGTTTCTTGAGTTGAATTTCCTCCAGGCTTCTCGATCAGCGATGCAGATTGTCTTCACCTGAGCGTCCTTTCGTTCATTTGTGCAAGGACACGAGAAGAAGGCACGCAGACAGTGCTACAGACATACATACACGCGTTGATATTTACGTATGCGTGCCTGTGTTCGCCCAACATGTCCGCCACTGCTGCAGATGTGAAACGGCACAGTAGTATGTAACAGGACTTTGACCCGCACCCTTCGACACTTTCCAAGTAATTCCCCTATACAAAAAATAAGAAGGAAGATGTTATATCATCTTTATCATCATAAGCATATTTTTTTATGTCCATTGCAGGACGCAGGCTTATCCCTGTGATCTCCAATTACCCCTGTCTTGCGCTAGCTGATTCCAGCTTCCACCTGTTATATGCTCAGTGCTAAAACTTGCGAGACACTCAGCGAGATGCTTTAATGACCTTGCGTGGCTGTTGTCGTGCTCGGATTGTTTCTTGCGCCAGCTCTTCTATACGTATTCGTATTTCTCTGATGCCAACATCTCGCCCCGCTCTACTTGCAACGATGAACTTCACCAGAAAATAATATAAAACAAAAAACAAGAATACACCTTAAGCGACTGGTTCCTGCAAAGGACGTAGCGCTCGAGCAAGGTCATCGCAGCGAAGTCGTGAGCGACGCCGCTTTGCGCTCCGTCTACATCATCAACCAGGCTATCGTGCCACTAGCAGAAGCAGGCCGCGTTAGTGGACCGGCATCAGCGCACAGGAACGTGTGCTGGTGGAGGCTCATCCTGCTGCGTCCCAAGATGGAAAGCGGATCGATGTGGCCGCAGTGGCTGCGGCTGTTGGTCCAGGATTAGCAGCCCCGCCGCGGTCTCCCTTCTTCTCGCAATCGATGGACCTCCACCGCCGGCGTTGAACGAGCGAGCGGGTGCTTCGGGACGAACAGCCTGGCGCTCGCTCGCGCGCGCCTGCCCAAGACAAGGGAGGACGACGTCGTCTCCGAGAATGGGGGTCCAGCTTCCTCTGGGCGGGATGCGAGCAGGAACCACCGACGGCCGACGCCGGAAAAGAGCGTGGCGGTCGTGTCATCTCCGGCGGCTGCGCTGGTGGCAGTGGAGGAGGCGATTTTGCCTTCGTCTATTTTTTATCTTCGTTTCTTCCGTCTTTTTTTTTTCGCACCTCGCTAGAAAATGGCTCTCATGGCCGACGAGGCACCGCGCTTCCTTCCTCGGTGCGAAATAATCGCGCGCCCCGTCCCGCTGGTAGACCTGAAGGTCACAGCACAGGAAGTAGTTGTAGTGGTAGGGGCAGTTCAAGGAGGATGAAGAGATAAAAGGAAATTGAAGGCAGAACGGGAGCGAAAAAAAGAAACCGAACAAACATGAAAGTAGTATGCCAACGAGGACGAAGGCAAGAAGAAAGTGGCCGATGAGAAAGAGAAGATGAACAAATAGTTTAAGCAAGTGGAAGCAGCAGCGGAATCAGCAGCGGCAGCAACAATAGCAGTAGAAGTATTATTATAGTGATGGTGGTAGTAGTAGTATTTGTGACAGTAGTAGTAGTAATTAGTAGTAGTGGTGGGAGTAGTACTTGTGGTGTTCGTAGTAGTAGCCGTAGTGGAAGCAGTAGTAGTATATTAATAGAAGTAGTCGAAGACGTCAGAGCTAGAAAGAATCGGAAAATGAGCGATGGCAGCATTAGCAATAGCGATAGTCACAGTAGAAGTATTAGTGGTGTAAGAAGGAAGGGGTTATTTTGATGCAGGTAAACGCGTGCAACGATAATACAGAACTAATTGAGGAGTGGTAAAGCACACCAACACTCACAAGCTTTACCGATTTTTTCTTATTTTTTGTTTCGCATCGATAACCGTAGGAATGCGTGTACAACTTACCTCGTTAACATGCCCCTGTAGTAAGAGCTATAGCTGGCTTCTATGATCAAAATATCGTTCATGTAAAGGTGCGTGTCGCTACGTTGGACTTCCCTCCCAGCAAGCTGAGCCTCGAGTGGAGTTTTGAGCGCCAGTACACTTCTCGTAGCTTTTATTCCAGTGGCACATTTATGTGAACCCTATGTCGCCCTCGTTTCATACGTATGTGACGAAAATGCCAAAGCAATGTGAACAATAAACTTTTATAGCAAGCTAGAGCACGCCAAAAGAAGTCAAAGAATAAATGTAAGCAGGCTTCAGTGCTTCCTCCGGCTCTGAACTCATTCACTACAGTAGCATCAGGCTATCACAAAGGACACTACCATCCTCCCAAGAACGACATTTTTGTAGCGAGAGCTGCATTGGCCATATTCTCGTCGTTTCGCTGTGGCCGGTGGCCGCACCTGCGAGCTGAGCCGTTGCCTAGCAACCTGCCGCAGCTGGCAGCGCCGCTCGCCGCGCCATCTGGCATGATGTCAGAGGAGGAGCCGGTGAAACCGCGTTGCAACAACAACCGCCGCAGCTGGCAGAGCCGCTCGACGTAGCATCTGGCATGACGTCAGAGGAGGAGCCGCTGAAACCGCGTTGCAACAACAGAGGAGGAGCCGGCGTTGCATCGTATATATAGAAGGGGCGGCTCGGTGTGATTCGTCGGCAGATATGGAAAGTGAGTCGGAGGGACTGAAAGAATTAAGCCAGGCTTCGTCGTCGGAACGAAACCAAGAGGAGGCAGCGAGCCTAGGAGACGGAGGAAGAACGAGCCGCACACCTCGAGAAGCGTCGTAAGTACGAAGCGGCCAGGCGAGTGGATTCAGATGAGGATAGCACCCGAAACGTGTTCAAATCACTGGACGACAACCCCTTATACTCCCGCCTCACCGACCATCGGTCTGTCTTTGTGGCAATTGAGAAACAAGATGAAGACTTTGAAAAATAAATGCGTTACACTTTAAAAATGTATAGTCTTTAATGTAACCATAACTTAACGGGAGGTAACAACTGAACCTAAACACTCAGACGTACGAAGATAAACGATAAAGATGTAACCGTAGAGAGAACCAAGCTAAACAATAAGATTCACCGTACCTCTCGCTACGCACACCCAGGCATAATTGAGTTAAGCCTCAACCATTTTTTTCGGCGTGCAGAACGTTGTCTCCATTTTTTACAGTATTGTAAGATCGTTGTCTTCATTTCTGTGACCTCCGAGATACACGCAAGGGCGCCACCACTCTCAGATTGTGTTCCGATACTTGCCGTATACGGCTAAATAGGCAGCTAAGTGGACAGCGGCCAACTTAAATCTCGTTCCAATTCTGACGATGCTGGCAAAACAGACAGCTTCGAGGAGACAGAGTCGTAGTCAAAAACATGCAGGGGCACTATTCTGGACTTCGTGAAATCCCGCCATATTGTTAAATTCTGTAATGGCGGCATTTTGAGCCAATCCGAGACGCCGTAGCAGCTCTCTAGGTCGATCAGAGCTGACAGATGCCGAATTTGACAATATGGTGGATTTTGACCATGTTCTGGATAGCACCCCAGGCTATTTGGCAGTCCAAGCAAGGTGGCGGCATTGCAGAGGGCTTGGAAATGCTCACAGGAAAAGAGGCTCCATTTGGACGGCTAACAGAAAAACGTAGTCACACTATCTTACGCGCTTAATGCAAGCTACGTAGTGTTTTCACAGGTTCGAACACGACAGAAGATAAATAATAGCGGTAATATGTGCATTTGCTTTAGCTTTTTCTGGTCAACGCAGAGGTTTTTCTTGTCAAGGCGATAGTATCGCCGAAGTGGATCGTTGCAGAATGTGTCCCCGGGTGCGTTACATCAAATGGGTCTCAAAGCTGTCTTCTTCGCTGTCACTATAACCTGTTTCCGATGCTGGTCGGAATTGGAACACACCCTCAGTCTGCGAGACGCACAACAGATGATGTCCAACACATGGTGTCCATGATGCATTTCCGCCCCCTGAAATTGTTTCCGGCGCATGCAGCCGGAACAGGAGTTGGGCAGCCGAGAAACCCCACAGGGCTCGGTCATCTCACCGATGCTCTTTAACTTAATCATGATTGGTCTTGCTGAGACATTACAAGAAGGGGAAAACATCACTCATACAATCTATGCAGACGACATCACGATCTGGTCCGTTTGTGGCAGCGACGGACAGATTATTATTTTATTTTTATTAATAGTGTCAACCCACAATGGGTCATTACAGGAGTGGAAAGTACAGAAATAACATAGAAAGTGGTACATTCCTTAGCAGGTAGTGGAACATCATCATGTTACTTGGCAAAAGTAACATGCGGTATGGATCGGAACATTGCGTTTGTATTACTGTATTCATAGTTCAGCAAATATTCTAACGGACGAACACTTTCTGGAAAACACACTATAGAGCGAGCTCATGAAAAAATCAAGGTCACAGGGGACAAATTGTGTAAAATATGTAGACTCAACCTTTTCCTGAAATTCACCTATTGATGATAGTTTCACTATAGTGTCTGGTAGCCCATTTCATTTATTCATAGCCCTAGGGAAAAACTAAATTTAAAAGAATCAATAAAGACAGAGGGAGGGGGAATGTACACACTGTGTCTGTGCCTAAAATAGGTGTCTGGTTGGATGCTAAAGTATTCGTTTTTATTTATGCTAACGAGATCATGAATGACAAGAAAGAGAAATTTTAGTCTTTCGAGGGAAGTTCTAGATTCTAGAGAGGGTAGATTGGCAATTTTGTTAAGTTCTGAGGGGGAGTCATGCCGCCGGTATTTATTATAAAAAAACCTTAAAGCGAGGCGTTGTATTTTATCAAGTTTAGATTTATTCGTTACCGTGTAAGGGTCCCATATTATTTTGGCGTACTCCAAGATTGGTCTAATTAACGTTTTGTATGCCAGAATATTTATTTCAGGAGTTGCGCTGTGAATGCGTCTTCTTAAGGACCATAGTGCATTGCGTGATTTGGTACAGACGTCATCGATATGAACATTCCATCGTAAATCGGACGCAGTAGTAACACCAAGATATTTATGAGCAGAAACCCTTGTTAAGGAAGTGTTATCAATGGAGTATGTATGAATCAGAGGTTTCTTTTTCCTCGTAACCGTCATGACAACAGTTTTTTCTTTGTTTAATACCATTTGCCATGTGTCACACCAGGTTTTAATCTTTTGCAAGTTTAATTCAAGAAGAGTCTGGTCATCGGTATTTTCTACCTTGTTATACAAGACACAATCGTCTGCGAACAGGCGGATGGGTACTGTGATATTCGGCATATCATTAATGAAAATTAAAAAAAAAGGAGCGGACCCAAAACGCTACCCTGGGGTACACCGGATAGTACCCCTGAGGGATTAGAGCGACAGTTTTCAAGCACAACATACTGTTTTCTGTCGGAGAGATAGGATGAAAACCATTTAGGGATCATCGGATTTTTGAAAATTTTATCAATCATTAGGAGCAATTTAGGGTGGCAAATTTTATCGAAGGCTTTGGCGAAGTCAAGGAATATTATGTCTACTCGTTTGCGTTCGTTCAAGGCACTTGCGAGATCATGTATTAATTCAACCAACTGAGTTATTCTCGAGTGCTGCTTACGAAAACCATGTTGGCAGCGATCTATGATATTGAAATCAGCGAGGTAAATGGATAATTGTTCGGAGACAATATGCTCTAGTAATTTGGCACATGTACTAATTAATGAAATAGGTCTATAGTTTTTAACATCCAACTTATTACCACTTTTGTGAATCGGAACAATTTTCGCACACTTCCAAGCAGATGGGAAGCAGCCAGTAGAAATTGAAGACTGATAGATAACTGTGAGGTATTTAGCGGTCCACTCTGCATATCTATACAAAAACTGATTTGGAACGTTATCGGGTCCTGGACTCTTTTTGCTATCGATGTTCAATATGAGATTTAATACAACCTGTTCATTTATTTCAATGTCATTCATAGGGGGTTGATTGGGAACTTCGTCAAAATTCGGGGAGGAGCAATCATCTTTAGTATAAACGGTAGAAAAGTAACTGTTAAGAGACGGAGCTCTATCTAAAGTGTTATCCTTACAGTCAGTGCAAGGCGAGGGGTTGACATATCTCCAGGATTTACTAGGAGAATTTTTGAGGAATGATGCCAAGGTAGTGTTGAAGAAGTTAGATTTTGAATCTTTGATAAGTTGCTTCAATTCCTGGCTCATATTCTTGATAGCCTTAATGGAATGTGGGTTACCAGACTGTGCAAGCACCGGAAGCCTTCGCTTTAATCTTCTTTTTGCATGAATAATGTCTCTGGTTATCGATGGATTTCTTTTTCTAGTGCTTTTAAGACGGTGCGGAACATAGCAATTTATACAACGTTGAACCACGTTGGAAAAATGATCCCATAGTTTGTCAACGCTCACACCAGAACGGTACACAGCAATGAAGTCTTCAAAAGATAAGGCAAGGTGATCTAGTATGCATACATCATTAGCATCTTTAAAATTCGCGACCAACTTTCGCAAGCGGTCCTCCGAGATCCTTGCATCAAGCCTGAAACATGTGATAACCATTTTGTGGTCAGACATTCCGTCCTCAACCGAGCAGCTAGACAGATAGGGATGTAACGGCTCAGAAAGAAATACAAGATCTAGGATTGAGGAAGTATCCGCACACACCGTGGTATGTTCCGAGACAATCTGAGATTAAATTAAAGCTGAAGGTCAAATTAAGCAGTTCTTCACAGGACCGAGTTTCAGATGAGCCAGGATCCACCGTTACCCAATGGATTCCAGGTAAATTAAAGTCGCCAATCAAGCATATATTATCTGTGTGGCAAAAACTTGCTTCCATAAATGCTCTAAGGTTTTCCATTACGCTGTTGGTTGAGCCAGGAGGTCTGTAAAATACATCAACGCAAAGTAAACGGTTTGGAAGCTTTACTTTAACCCAGAGAGCTTCAATATCTCTGAAATCTGGCAGTATTGTGTACGTAATAGAATTTTTGACAAGTAATCCTACGCCCCCTCCTCTACTGCATTGGTCCTTTCTCAAAAGAGTGTAACCGCAGGGAGTAACCTCAGCGTCAGAAATGTCATTGCGGAGCCATGTTTCCGTAATGCCAACAATATCTGGCTCATGCTCGAGTAGGATACTTTCTAACACATCTAATTTATCCAGTATGCTGCGGGCATTAAGAATTATGATCTTGAAACATGCAAGGTCGTTTGGTTGAAGTCACGCATCCCTGCTCATTGAGGGATCCGAGCATGCGTACCGTCTATGATTTACGTCATCCCAAGCGTATACTGTCTTATTAATTTTTATCTTATCAAAAATGAGCTTAACTCTAACACCCCCCCCCCCCCCCCCCCCCTTTTTTTTTTTCCTCGACTGCTGAGTTCCACAGGCCTCGGCGCGCGCTATTAACTCTCAGAGAAATCCTCCTGGACGTTGAAATGTGTTCCCTTAAGTTTCAAACAATTGATTAGTACCTTCTTGTTTTCCCTGAAATCAGCAAAGCGCAATATAACCGGTCTGTTTCTTCCGTTTATCTTCTTACCAAGCCTGTGGATACGTTCAATCGAGTTCAACTTGACTTTCAGTATTTGCTCAAAAATGTCATAATTTACTTTGCGCATGAGATCTTCGTCTGTTTCTTTGTCTTCTTCCGCTATACCCCTAATTATAAGGTTATTTCGCCTTGAGCGGTTTTCTATAACATCAATTCTTTTAGCCAACTTGCCAATCTCACCGTCAAATTTACTTACAGCACAGTCAAGTACCGAAAGCTGTTTATGAACATCGTCTAAGGATTCAAGTTTTTTTTTCAATAGCTTGAAGTCTGCTGTCAACCTGCGAGAGGAAAGCCTCTGATGTTGCCTGCATATCTCTAATTTCCGTCACTTTCTCAAGTAGTTCTTTTCGAGTTAGCATGAGCTGTTCAAGCATGTTATAGTTAGGTCCTGGGTTTTCTTCAATATCTCCAGAAAGTTTCAGTAGTAGGCTTATTACAGATAGGCATTCAGTGATACAACAGCCAACAGTGCGTGGACACGGCAGCACTAATAAGCAGATATAATCACTGCAGAAACCATATTTGCTTTTACCAACCTGCACAAGAAGCGGAACTTCAGGTGACATAGTCACGGCGGTGCTGCCGTGTCCACTGCTGGTGAATGAAGCCGGCATCCCTTCTAAAGGTTTCGATCGGGTGATCACATGGGCATTTGATGACGTCACTCCGCGAGAAAGGTAGGCGTCACCCGTATCATCCACGTGCTGTTCGGCCAGTCGGTCTAATGTCGAAGATGCGCGGACAGATCGAGACAGCACTGCAGGAAGCTATCAACACAGTTGAGGAATATCTGCTGACACCGGGCTCAGATGCTCACCAAAGAAATCAGAATTATTACTCTATCGACCCACGCTAAAAGGGAGACCACCAAAGGCTACGCCAGAGAGAGGGAGTATGAAGAAGTCAAGCACAGCACGAGTAACGGAGACACTATCCCCATTGCCAGTCCGATTCGAGTCTTCGGCATGCTGATCGAAAAAAAAAAAAAAACGGGGTTAACGGACAGAGCGTTAAGAGACTTATGCATATGACTACAAATGCAGTCACACTCTTTGAACGAGTCAACCACAAAAGGAGCGGCATGAGGGAAGACAGCCTCATCAAGCTGATCCACTCCTTCGCCATGTGCCACATTGCGTGCGTGGCAGACAAATGCGAGAGGAATAAGATCAATATAATCATCCGTTACTATAGGTATACAAGATTGCACTCGGACTGCCCGAAGCCACCAGCACCGACAAACTACTACAGCTTGGGTTACACGATACTCTAGATGAGGTGGCAGAATCAAAGAGGATCTCGCACCTTGAAAGTCTCACCACCACTAGCAAAGGAAGAGACATTTTGCAAACGCTAAACATCACGTACCACCATCAACGTGGCGACAAAGTCGATATGCCAAGAGACATACGAGATACGAAACAAGATTCTAGTAGCTCCGATACCAAGGAACATTCATCCATCTTACAACCAGGGACGCAGAAAGGCCAGGGCCATAACAGTGCTACGGAGACATCGACAAAGAGGCAAGATTCCCAGACACAGCTGGCTACCCGTTTGGCCGACGATTCACTGCGGCAGTCGTCAACACCGACGGCAAAGCTACGCACACAGCCAGTATCAAGATCAAATAATCGGAAACAGCCGAGGAAGTGGCCATTGCCCTTGCTATGGCTGACATAGAAACCCAAGTTATCCTGAGCGACTCGCGCACAGTAGTCCGAAATTACGCCAAGGGAAGAATTTCGCCAGAAGCTTTCTGCTCCAAAGCAGAGCTGAAGCTCGGGAAACCCTGATCACCGTGATCTGATTCCCCGCCCACATGGATGCAGTCTGTTCTAAACTTACCAACCTTAACGAGACAGCACACTCTGCTGCATGACACATAGTTGACCGTTACGGAACAGCCCTCGCGGTTGACGCAGACAAGGACAGGCTAACGAGCTACAATGAAATAACTAAGGCTTTATATCTGGCACGCCGAAGTTTCACTCCGCCTAACAACAAGTTGATGATGATGATGATGATGATGATTTATTGGCATCCCCTTTGAAACGGGGCGGCGACAAATAGTCACCTAGCCTGCTTGATTTAATCAGGTATACTATACATGTTCTTTATCTTGCATTTTTGTATACCTATCATTATTTTTCTTTTTCAAAAATTTACCTTGTACCGCTGCCTATGATTTTAAGAGATCAGGTCGCATCCATCTTTTCCCTACTTTTTTTCCACCAGTACTCTAATCGTCTCTTGCTGATCTCTACGGCTGATCTGTTTATGTTTCCTTCCACTTTAAACCCAAGCGCTTCTGGGAGTTGCACGTTACCTACGGTTCTCGCTGGGTGGATCCCGTCGCATTCCATTAGGATGTGCTGAGTGGTCTCTGGATCTTTACTGCAGCATACACATGTCTCATCTAATTCCGAATATTTGTTCCGATATGTTTTCGTCCTTAGGCAACCGGCTCGAGCCTCAAATAGCAAGGCACTGCCCTTTGTGTTATCGTACAGATTTTCCCTTCTAATTTCTTTCTTCTCATTCTTGTAAATCTCCATTGTCCTTTTCGTTTCCATTCTTTGCATCCAATTCACGGTCTCTATTTCTCTCACTTTCTTTCTGATGACCCCTGGTTGTCTATTTACAGTTTCGATTATCCTGTACTTGGTTGCCAACTTCCTTGACCTCTTCCTCCATTCTGTGTCCACGCTTTTCATGTAGAGATACTTGTGCACTTTAGCCGCCCATTTATTTTCATCCATGTTCCTGAGCCTTTCTTCAAAACTAATTTTGCTTTGTGCTTCTCTGACTTCAAAAGAGGCCCAACCCATGTCTCCATGCACTGCCTCATTTGTCGTATTACCGTGTGCTCCCAAAGCCAACCGGCCTACTGATCTTTGGTTAACTTCCAAACCCGCCAATATATCCGATTTTAAGCATATAATGGCATTTGCGAATGTTAGCGCTGGCACCATTACTCCTTTCCAGATTCCACGCACCACCTCATACTTATTGTGGCCCCACAGTGCTCTGTGTTTCATTAATGCTGCATTCCGCTTCCCCTTTATTTTCAGATTATCTTGGTGGTTGCTTGAGTAATTCTTTCCTTCGTTTATGTGTACGCCGAGGTACTTATATTGCTTCACTATGGGTATTACTTGCTGTTGAATTGACACCACGAAGTTACTCGTGTGCTCATTAAAGATCATAATCCCTGATTTCTCTGTGCTAAACTTAAGGCCTAGATTTGTCGCTGCGTTCCCACAGATATTCGCAAGTATCTGTAAATCTTTTTTATTGTCCGCTAGTAGCACAATGTCGTCTGCGTACATTGCGTAGTTATGCAAAGCCCAAGCTACCACCTGGCGGCAGCTACAGACTGACACTTATCCAAACCCGCTGGCGTATGATAGATTCTACCCTGCGATCTATCACGACAGCACCCGCACGGTCTGAGGTATAGAACCTGCTACACTATGCTCTGGGAATGTGAGGCAAAGACTAAAGGATCAATTCCGATGTTCTCTCGGCGAGGTGGGGCGATGCCCTGTACAGCTCCAAGCTCGCCGACCAAATCTGGGCAGTCCAGCAGGCCCGCGAAGCGGCGACTAGTCAAGGCCTGGACATCCCGACGGGAGAGACCTGAGCCCGAATCATCAATCTGCAGGACACTCAATAATAGTTTTTTTCCAACCAAATTCAGTAGGTAAAAAACATGGGTTTCCAAATTGGTTTTTCTTACTCAGAGCCTATGTACGTAGGTTGCTGGAGCAGGTATTTGGACACCACAGCAATCGCCAAACATGACTGTTCTGTTTGGTTCGGGCTCCAAAGTGCGTATTACCGCGAGGGCATGAGTTCGATTTCAAGTGGTGGCGTGTGGGCAAATCTTTATTATCTGTCCCCATTTTCTGCGGTTGTGAATCTGAGGAAGTCGAAGTGACCTGGCGACACGAGAAACGGTGCAACGGGAAGAATGTACGGACACAGGAAATCCGATTTCGAGTTCTTATCTGCTGTCACAGTGATATGCGACAATCTGCTTCATTTTGGCAGATTGAAACGTTTACCATGCATATGACCAGGCACGTAGCTGCACGGTAATATAATGCCTAGCTAGAGCTCTATAAGGTTGCGTTCAATTCGGAAAGTGCCAATTACGGTCACCTCTGGCAGACAGCAATGTACAAGGGTTTGCCGAATAAAGAATGTTGGTAAAATCCCAGCTGTGAATGACGTAGATTTGCGAAGCTTCCGGCTTCTTGTGAGGCCTTCCACTCAGGCCCATTTATGTACACGGGACTGACAGGCTGTGATTCAACGTTCTTCGTCGTGAAATTTTGACATCTATATTTGAGCTTCTCGCGGCGCGAATGTGTGTGGGTGGTTATCATTATTCTTATCTTCTTCTTCTTCTTCTTCTTCTTCTTCTTCTTCTTCTTCTTCTTCTTCTTCTTCTTCTTCTTCTTCTTCTTCTTCTTCTTCTTCTTCTTCTTCTTCTTATTATTATTATTATTATTATTATTATTATTATTATTATTATTATTATTATGTTATTATTTGGTCCATCGCAAACCCAAGTTCAGAATCATGTTCTTCCGGCGTCCTGAGCGGGGAACAACCTAAAAAGAGAACAAATTTAGCAATTCCTGTAGTTTAACGTTCCATAATTGCAGTGTTGGGTGTGAGAAACGCCATAGTGTGGGCTTCGTATTGAATTAGTACATCTGTACATTTAAACTATGCACCCGTTTCTAAGCAAACGAACGTTTTCGCATTCTGTTCCAGTCGGGGCACGGCAACGCGAACCGGATTCAATCCTATATAACTTCCTAATCAGCATCAGAACACCGAAACCAGTGAACCTTAGCAATCAGTAACACTTGCGACGAGTCTCTGCTGCCAGGGGAAGGGTCGTAGCGGTAACAGGAGGGGCTTGCAAACAATGTGAGTATAACATAAAAAAAGAAAAAAAAAAGAAGTTTGCCGAGGACCTGCAGGCAAGGATCATCACTGCCTGTGCTCTTTTTTGGTCCGGCGAGAACATACTAGCTCAGACTGACCTTCTTGCATTTCCTATAACAAATTATCTCACTCTCTTGACACGGCCTTTAAGTCATCATAATCCCAACTGTAATCCCAACTGTCATAATCCCAACACAGACTAGAATGACGAACGGTCAATACGGCGATAGCAGTGCCATACTGAAATAGTGTGGCAGCAGTGCCAAGTGACTGTGTTAAACAGTAGAACCTGGTCAATAATACTGTCAATTGGGCAAGTTTGTATGTCTGCGTAAGTGGAATGATATCTCGAGGAGACGCTTGTGTCATCTTTTGCTTACCTTTGATTTACGTCTCGGAACTGTTTATAAGCAAAAATAAAAATTTGAAAGTAATTAGCCAAAGAAAGGGCATGGTAAACACATTGTAATTTGCTCGAAAAACTGCCGACGGCGGAATCTTTTTCGTTCATAACTCTAAGTTAAAGTGGAGACCTGCTCGAGATTCGATCGCCGAGTATTTAAAAATAATTCGTCTCGTCATCTAGAACACGGCACACCGACTCCTGGCCCTCCAGGAAGATCGATGCCGACACGATACGCACCGTGAATCCGGATGATCAAAGAGACGAGTTGGACTCCCCTCTTCTTGGTGAACGCGAGCGAGAACACTTCGACGTGCTTTAAAATTTGGGGTAAAAAAAAGAAGCTATATCTTCGTTTTTGTTCCGCGTCGTCGTGACAGGAGCGTTGTCACGACGTAGATATTTCGTACGACGAGGGAAGAATCTTTTGTTGAGCTCGACCGGCCGCTCGGTCGCTTTAGCGTGCGGTCACGCGAACTGTGGGCCACTCGCGGTGGATGACCTTTCACGTGTATTCCCCAATTCCGTTGTTTTGCCCGCAGAGTTGGGCGGAATTTGGACAGCAGTGTAAGTACGGGAACGCTGAAGTGGTAAGCTAGAAACGAAGGTATGTAGGGATGAGTGAGGGGTAAGAGGAAGCGAGGACTTAAAGGACGAGGTAAGATTGGTAGAAAGAAAGAAGGAAGATTGTGAGACATGGGGAAAGGAAGGAAGAGCATGAAGAAAAGAACGAAGGAAGGTAGGAATTAGTAAATGGAAAAGAGAAGTTGGGAATCAAATGAGGTGAGGAGGATGGGAGGAATGAAGGAAATTGGTTTGTGAGGTATGGGGAAAGGAAAGATGAGCAAGAGAAAAGAACGAACGAAGGCAGGATTAGTAAGGATAAAAAATGAAAGCGAGAATTAAAGCAGGTGAGGAGGCTGGGAGGAGTGAAGAATGTAGGGTTGTGTGGTATGGGGAAAGGAAGGAAGAGCAAGAGAAAACGAACAAGAACAGGGATGACTAAGTGAAAAGGGAAATCGAGAAATAAAGGAGGTGAGGAGGATGAAGAAAATAGGGTTGTGAGGTAAGGGGAAAGGACGGAAGAGCAAGAGTAAAGAACAAACGAAGGCAGGGATGAATAAGGAGAAAAAAAAAAAAGAAAGCGACAATTAAGTAAGCGGATCGAGAAGGTTGGGAGGAATTAAGGAAATAGGGTTGTGGGAAATGGAGAAACGAAGGAAGGAAGCGTGGTAGAGGTAGAGATGAATTAGGAAAATCTAAACCTAAGGGCAGGGAAGAATGAGTGTACGGATGGATAAGAAACGCAGGGAGAAATCGAGTAAAAAGAGAGAACAATGAGGGGAGGAAGAACGTTAGAGGTATCAAAGAAGGAGAAGGGGAAAAGGAAGGTAGACAGGAATCAGAGGTAAAAGGCGAGTAGGACGAAGGGAGGGAGAAAGGAAGAAAGGCAAGCCTGGAGGAATGAAAGGAGAATTCGGAGGAATCAATGAGAGAAGGTAGCGAAGAAAGAAGGAAGGAAGAACAGGAGGATTCAAATGTTTAACCCGAATATCTACCAGTTTGCTATACGCTACCGGAGAGGGAGACTAGGTACACAAGATAACAAAGAGATGGTGTGTACTACAGTTAGCTCTGACATGGCAAATTACTTTTGTTTTTAACTCGCGCTATTACTCGAAACACACTCAAAAAATCAAGTTCGAGACGACAAGAAAAGTCTAAACGCAACAGAACGTACATATTTCATCCACGTATGTGTATGTGAGGAAATAGAGAAAATGACACCATGCGCTGGAAGTGGCCTGTCGTTTCACGTAAGAGCTAATGGATCTGACGTTTCATATTTCTGAAAGAGGTAGTTATAATCTGAGTACGTATAACATAGCTCTTATGCGGGAAGTTCTCCCGTGAATTGCCAAGCGAACTTTTTTTTAGGATTTTTTAACCATTTACAGATCCAATGCATATCGCAGAAATGCATAGAATGCCCGCACGCGTCAGACATTTTAATTCGGTTAGACAAGTATTTATATTCACTACAGAGATGCACACAGCGCTGCCGTTCACCACCGCATCCATTGTTGATTTGCATAGTTTTGCCGTTCTTGTCAAGATTTCATTGTAGATCTTTTTATAAACCTCCAACGCATAGTTTCAAGCATTGATTCTCTTTTTTACCAACAAGAGATCAAGAAATCCGGGATTGTCGTTCGAAGGTGACCAAATCACCGTTATCATCATTGTATGTCAATGCCACTGCAAAGTGGAGGCCATTTCCAGGGACCTGCAATTACCTTTGCCTTGCGTCAACTGAACTTACCCTATGCATACAAATTTCCTAACCCCATGGCTCCATCTAATTTCCGACCACTCGCGACTGCGATCCTTTTTGCTCTAATAGACCCAGCATTCTCTTTCTATGCTATTATTTCTATGTCAGCGCCCCAACCTGATCTGTTCCCCTAAATTTTAATTATGGCTTTTACCCTAATCTTTTATCTACACCACTGTCCCTAGATCTCTTAGCTGCCAGGCTATTGAAGATTAGTTCAGTGTTAGGTAAATCAACCTTGAAACCCATACCTTTCGATTTATGCACCTGAATTTATTTATTGGGATTGAATTTTAAATATTGGCAACTATTGTATCGCCGGCTTCTCCACGAAAACATAAACTGCTCAATGTTCCAATGATAATGACATCACCTGATATGACAACGTTCCGGTTATAAAGAGCTCAAGTGTATTTGAAATCCTTTGGCTTATAGAATAGTGCTCCTAAAAGCTGGCTTCACTTTTATGAGGGGCTTTCTGAGGAGAAGCAAATCTCCACGATTGATTTTGTTAACGCGTGATTGCACTATCTAAACATCACGTACGCGCATGCCCTAAAGTGAACTTGATGCCTCGAACTATGCACAAATTCTGTAAATGATGACGTTTGTAGCGGCCGATAAGAGGGTAGCAGCGAGACGCATGAAATGCCTGTATAAAACCTTGCAGCGCTTGACGATCTGCAGGGTTTTGTAAATGCCCTTCATTTGTGCATGTTTGCACAGAGCGATCGCGCGTTAAGGATCGCCCTGGCACTTACCGAAGCTTATGGGAACTGCTTGCTGAGAGCAGGGGCGTGGGTGACCCTATGTTGCGGTGAGCGTAACTGTCTCGCCCGAACTATTTCTTGGCGGAAGGAAGCCTTCAGCACTCGGAGCTCTCAGGTGGTTTCCCCGCAAGCAGTGACCGAGCCTGATGCCGGTAAGCTTCGGTAATCTGGAGATTAGCCAGTGTGCTCAGGCATTACATGACCGATGGCCCGTTGTCGGATGTATAAGGGCGATACTCAAAGACGTCGGGAACGACTAGAAGGCCAGAAAAGACGAGCGGGATCTATTAAGATAGCGAACAGTAATTTATCGAAGGCATCGAAAGCCAGCGCTGCCACAGAGCACCTGAAGCTTAGACACGCTTAACATCGCGCGCATTTTAGCGATTAAGTAATTCATTCTTAAAATTACACAGCCAGAAAACGACAGACGAAAGATTCAGACACACAGAACCAACTCGTTCATGCGTGTGTGTACTTCTCCTGTCCCGTTTTAGCTTTTAGCGAACTGTGAGAGTTTCGGAATGCAGTTGCATGGATATCGCTTCTCCATTCTGCCAAACGTTGTAGCGATGGAGGTATATATTTCTTCTTGTTTCTCTCGTCAAGTCAGGGACACGTCGTTCCACATCACTCTGTGCTGCTCGATGGTGCGCGCAAACGGACAGTTTCTCCGAATGCTTGTGTTCGTCGCTGGCTAAGTGAACGTGACGAGCGTATAGATTGGCTATCGGAGATCCGAATCATTATAGCCTCGAGGTGACGGCGAGGTATACGCAGTGCCAGTTTGACGCGCGGTGGAAACTGTCCGTGTTGGTGGTCCTGCACATTACAAAAACAATTTATCACACCATTGCGGTGCCTTGAGTCGCGTTGCTTCTTTCACGATGTGTAGTTCTGTTTACTAGCTTGCATCATATACGTGTTAGAACAAGAGCCTATTTATACGTATATTGCGCTAAAACGTTAGCAACCTCAACTTTAAAACTCGGAACATAACGAAACCAAGGAAGATTTTCGGCGGAACCACACGCGAAAGTCACGAATTGTTTATTATGAGACGGTGAACTGCTTCGGCGAAGGCAAGATGTCTTGTTGCGCTATTGGTTCTTTTTTTGTTCTTTATTGGTTGTTTACTGGTTCTTTTTTTTTCGTCTGTGGGTAATTTCTAACCAATTGCTGTATGTTTTATTGACACTGAACTTAGAATGAAACTAAAATAAAATTGACCAAGCAATTTACGTCAACAAGCCCGTAATAATTGTGAATGGCCCGGTAATAATGCTTAATTGAGCTGTATAATGCGTACGGTAATTAACAATTGCTACGTATTTCGTGCAGATTTTTCATTACTTGCATTTCCAAGTAAGCAAGTAACAGTTCTTTCATCAGTTGAAGGTTGCGGTGTCATTTAAGACAGACACACTCACTGTGCGACGTAGCCGTGCCAAGAGTGCTGCGATTTTAAGACTCTGTTATACAGTGACACTTGATTAAAATGATAATGTCACTTTATTCACAATATTAATCTAAAAGTGCTTAAGACTGTCCTTCATTTTTTTTCTTGTTGTGTATGTGCAAGGTAATGGGTATTAACACAAATCTGATGATGAGTAGCCAACCGGACACTTAACCTGGTTAACCTCTCTGCCTTTCACCTCTTATTTTCCTTCCTTCCTGATGAGTGAGTACAGTGCGAACAATCAAAAAAGCAATGCCAGTTCGCGAAATGGTGCCGTCGCCAGGCTACAGGCTCGTCTATTAACTCTCACATGCACGACTGAACGCAAGAGAAGCTTTAATTCTTTGATATCAGCGCTGATGTAGAAGTTCAGATTTGCGCATCTGAGGGACGTTATGCTGGGCTACAGTTTGTTTTAATCTCGACCGACGGGCGTTTTGAGCGGAAGTAGAGTGAGCGCAGCGCAACGAGCAAATAAGAACGCTCGTGTTGTCACATTTGTTTCTTCTGTTAAGCCCACCGGTACAACCTGCCCGTAGTCAAAAGAAAATTTGTTGCTTCCCATAGAAGCTTTACTATCCTACGGACATGCCTTTAGGCGCACGAATGTGCATAGATTAGACTCACCGATGCTAGCGAACGTCACTCTTGCCGGTAATGAGCTAATTTCCCCGGACGTTCGGCGCTGGCAGCGGCGTTTGCAGGGTCACGATGATGGCGCGCACGTGAAGATATCTAGGAACGGGGTGTAAATATCGTTCGGAAGGCAAGCCGAAGTCACAGTGCAAATAACTACGCGGACAACGACGAAAAGACAAGCGAAACGTTTTACTCGGAATTCGGGATCGGGAAAAAAAGAAGACGGGGAAACTAGAAATGAAAGAAAGGGCAATGAAATCACGAGATAGGAAACGACAAGAGCGAATTTGGCTGGCACTGTGCCGGAAGTACGAAGTTACATGAACATTTTTTTTTCGGGACTGATCGCTCCGTTTGCGAAAGGTGAGTTCCGTCGATACAAACTTATCATTCGCTTGGCGGAGGCGAAACGATCCGAGCAGGGAGCAACATATTTGTTCTCCATGTTTACAATTCTCTCTCGTGACGGCGGAAATTGTTTTTTCGGAGTTCTCAGGAACGGTAGCGTCGCTGTGTTTCTCTGTTTTCTTCATTCCTGAAGTGGAGGTGGATATAGGAAGGGGAGGGAGGAGGGGGGGGGGGGGGAGGTTCGGACGGAAGCGATATTACTGTTGCTCTTTTCACTCAGGAGGATTATTTTAAAACAACAATTACCGTTCCCTAGAATTTGCTAAACAATGTGTGAATTTTCTGGAAAGTGCACCAAGATAAAATTCAGAGACGAAACAGACCCAACACGGCGAACAAGAATTTTCAAGAAGATAAGGGTTATGGGGAGTAATGCCTACAGTACAAGAATGTACAACACCTAGGATGTAATTAAAGGAAAACTGAGACATCCACCCAAATGTAGCAATTTGCTACAATGGAAACCCAACCGGGTTCCTCGAAAGAAAGCCTCGCAGTTGAGGAAAAATTCGTCCTGGTCCGGGACTCGAACCCGGAACCACCGCCTTTCCGGGGCAGCCGCTCTACCATCTGAGCTAACCAGGCGGCTAGCAGATGGCAGGGCGAAGTCGAATTTGTCGACAACTCGAAGCAAAGGCAAGTGTATGACGTAATAGTTCAGCGGAAATCCACTAGGTGGAGATAAGTAAGGTGGAGATCTCTGGTGGAGATCACTCTCACGAGTGAAGCCGACGGGAGCGGACGTGTCGAGTCGAGGTGCCATTTCAGCGCAGCAGGAGCAGCGTGCCAAAGAGATAAGTTTTGTTATTTTATATTTCACTTTTTGGTTTTTTTAGGAGGGTTAGCTTAGCCAAGCAATCTTTATAAATTATCTTAAGGCTTTCTCACTTTCTTGGTCTTCTCGCTTAGATAAAAGTAGGTAAAGAAATTTTTTTTCCCCACATCTACGCCTTGTTAGTACGAGATGATGGTTGGTACTAGGGGGAACCCACGCGTGGGTTCGGCTAATGGGCGGCTAAAGTGCACAAGTATCTCTACATGAAAAGCGTGGACACAGAATGGAGGAAGAGGTCAAGGAAGTTGGCAACCAAGTACAGGATAATCGAAACTGTAAATAGACAACCAGGGGTCATTAGAAAGAAAGTGAGAGAAATAGAGACCGTGAATTGGATGCAAAGAATGGAAACGAAAAGGACAATGGAGATTTACAAGAATGAGAAGAAAGAAATTAGAAGGGAAAAATCTGTACGATAACACAAAGGGCAGTGCCTTGCTATTTGAGGCTCGAGCCGGTTGCCTAAGGACGAAAACATATCGGAACAACTATTCGGAACTAGATGAGACATGTGTATGCTGCAGTAAAGATCCAGAGACCACTCAGTACATCCTAATGGAATGCGACGGGATCCACCCAGCGAGAACCGTAGGTAACGTGCAACTCCCAGAAGCGCTTGGGTTTAAAGTGGAAGGAAACATAAACAGATCAGCCGTAGAGATCAGCAAGAGACGATTAGAGTACTGGTGGAAAAAAAGCAGGGAAAAGATGGATACGACCTGATCTCTTAAAATCATAGGCAGCGGTACAAGCTAAATTTTTGAAAAAGAAAGATAATGAGAGGTATACAAAAATGCTAGATAAAGAACATGTGTAGTATACCTGATTAAATCAAGCAGGCTAGGTGACTATTTGTCGCCACCCCGTTTCAAAGGGGATGCCAATAAATCATCATCATCATCATCATCATCATCATCATCATCATCTCCACCTAGTGGATTTCCGCTGAACTATTACGTCAACACCTAGGATGTGTTTTTTTTTTTCATGGTAGAGTATTTGTTTAAGGCAACAGTAAAATGCCTACTGAAAACTTTTTTGTGGTGCTCTGTGTCCTGCAATAATAATAAAAAAATTTGTAACATTACAAAAGTTTTTGTCAAGAGCGATTTTGTTGCAACCTGTGTAGATGGCCAAATACAGACAATGCAATCACTGCTATTATTTCTTCTTGCAAATATTCCATTAAAGTACGTTTAAAATCTGCCCGAATTCGCTAAGCACATTCATAAGAGCGCTATCTTCCAGTAACAAAAAAAAAAAAATACCAGAAGAAATCGGATAAAGAACGCCGCTAACCATTAAAAGCCCAGTTCTGTCGCTAAACATGGCACAAATATGCCAAATATAGTGAAAGATTCGCTAAAACGAAAACACTGTTGACGGTGCTTCTTAGGGCCTCTGTATATACCCCACTGGGACCCTGCCGGGGGCATATACGAAGAAACCAGACACTTTCATTCGTTGCTATTCGGGTCGTAAGCGCTTTCCACTGCTTACATTCGAGCTGTTTACATTCTTCTGTTTCGAGTGTACGTAGAAGGCAGGTGTCGCAGCCTTGGTGTTTTCGAGAACATTCTCACGCATGCTCGCAACTGTGTAGCGCGGATTATGGCGGTGCAGAAGCAGTTCGCTTCTGAAAAGCTTAATGCGGCTATGATACAACTATTCTGACGGCAACAGTTTGGTTTCACCAAACCACGTCATTAAAAAAAAATAAAAAAGGCACGCAGAAAGTCTGCATTGATGTCACGACAGCGATTACTAAAACAACGCCAGTGCTGCAGCGCATAATGTTTTTAAGCAGGATGGTATCATGTGTGTGTTGCTGTACATGCAGGGTTACTTCTTCATCTTTTGCTAAATATTTGCTAATAGTTTAGAAGCTACAGCGCACGCGATCGGAGCTGTCATTCTGCTGTTATATAGTTTTGTTATGTAAAAGGCCGGGACGTTGAGAGGAACAGCGTTTAGCACTCTCGCAAGTTTTGAAGCCCAAGCCGCGCTCGAAAAGCCTCAACGTCGCCAGATGATAAATGTTAATGCATGCAGGATATGCCTTCGAAACTTTCGACAAAAGCTGTATGTTTTCAAAACCTGCGGACGGAAATGCCCCCAAAATGCCCGGTTAAGACCTGGATTCACCGAAGTGGAGCTTGGTGAATTCAGCAACGACGTTGCCGCATGGTGAACCTTGAAGTCCGAGAAACCTTCTCGACATTTTACTTGGCATTTTGGAGCAACGTGTGAATACCGTAAATATACCTTCTTGTTAACTTTTTTTTTTTTGCGTAGTCTGACCGCCGATGTTGCTACATTTGCTTGCGCGGTTCACCCTGCCGTGTAACAGATTCGCCTGGAACCTTATCTCGCGACGGTTTATCGCTGCAGGGACTTTAACGGACAATTACGCCTGCTCCGGCTTTATGCAGACCTCTCGGGATGAATGCACTAAGAGCGTTATATCGAAATCGCGCTTCTATTACGCGTGACAGTGAACGGCAGAATTCGCTCTTTAGTTTCGCCTGACTTAGAAAAAAAAAACGCAGAAATTCACGGGAGAGTTAGTCCTAACGCCCTTTTCTCCCAGGGAGCTCTTTTCGTTCTGCTACTGGGCGCGCCTCCTAGCGATACAAAGCCGCGCTTTAGTGCCGGCGCCTGCTGATAAAACTCTGTTCCCGGCTTAAAATGGCATAAAGCTTAAGCGTACAGCAGGATTAGCTTCTTCGAAGTCATCCTGTAGCCTCACTCCGCAAGTCAGACGGGCTCGTGCTAGAGTTTCTCGGTGTCGCTGTTAGAAGTATTCAACCCCCGCGGTGGCGCTCTGGCTATGACGTTCTGCTGCCGAGCACGAGGTCGTGGGTTCGAATCCTGACCAGGGCTGCCGAAGTTAGATGGAGGCAAAATTCAACAACACTCGTTTACTTCGATTTGGGTGCGCGTCACCACAGGCGGTCAGAACTAATCAAAGCTATACACTATACGGTGTCTCTCACAGACCTAGCATTGCGCTGAGTGTACGACGATACAATTGGTATCGTCGTACAATACCCAATCAACCAATCAATTAATCAATCAATCAATCAATCAATCAATCAACCAATCAATCAATTTGACGCGTCACTCGCATTTGTAACTTCATGAGGTATTTCGTATTCAGTAGACGTGTCTGCTTTGACGGGTTCCCTAGTTTTGTTGCCACAGTCACGCATGGGTGAGTGCGTCATCATTTGTCCAAAATCTTTTGCGAATTTGCAGTTATTCGAGGTAGAAAATGGGCGGTCAGTCGAATAATTCCAGTGCGTGATAACATTTGATAACATGATATCATTCGCGATAACATTTGTGTAGTTTCCTGCCGCACAGCCGCCTTGCGCATGCTGAGCACAAAGAAACAGTGAGAGAGACGACGGCCTGACTTCAATGAACACTGGTGATGGGCACCTGGAGGACGTGTGCCCAGCATATAAGACGATGCTTTTGAGATGACATACGAGCGCGAGTGCTATGTCACCGGAGGCACAAACTACTCAAACACATATACGCGCACTTAGTCGTCTGTGGACTCTGCGCTTAAGGCATGCAGGAAACGTCTTCGCTTTTGTCATCTTGCAGGCGTGTATTAGCGGGTTGTAAGTGGTGGTGGGACCAGAGCAGGTATTCATGAAACGCTCTTACGCTACGATTGTCCGTAAAATGCTTCAAAGTACGATACAACGCAGCAAGACGTAGACTGACAGCGAGAAGACAACGCAAGCCCTTCTTCCGGTCAGTTTTAGCCTTGCTGCACTGTATCACACTTCAAGGTCACACAACAGCAGCTAGACCATCGTCACTCACTGCTGGTGTTATCCGTAATAGGAAATTCCAGTCAATCCTGATTCTGGGCATACTTACGAAGGTAGCCGCACGAACCCAAATATACCTTATGAACGACGAGTTTTCGCATTCCGATGGGGGGTGGAATGGACAAATGCTCATGTACCGTGCATTGGGTGTATATTATGGAACTACAGGTGGTCAAAATAATCCGAAGCCCCTCATTACGGCGTGCCTCATAACCAAATTGTGGTTCTGGCAAGGAAAACGTACCTTACAATTTAATTTTATTACAGGCACAGATACTTTTTTCAGCAGCGCAGACGACATACGGCAGTTTGATTTTTGTCTTCTCTCATTTTTTTCTCACCTCGTTCGTGCGTCGCCTGAGCTGTCAAAAAAAAAAAAAAATCACAGCCCCTTTCTTAAAGAAAGATGGTTGAACGTGAAGCTTTCGCCCATGCAAATTGAATCAAAGTCAAAGTCCAACGACCACGCAACGACCCAAGAAATGCTGAGCGAGCCGATGCGATGCATATGTGATTTGAGTGCTTGTTTAGGACTGTATTTTTAGAACGTTAGACTTGAATGAAGACACATTTCGTTAAGTTGCATAGCCTTTATTTTAGATCATGTAGCCGTTGATTACGCGCATACACTCACACTTTCACGGACTGCATGCCGTTGCCGATACACGGGATCAGCCTTACGGGCACGATCAAGCTCGCGCTTACGTTCGCGTAGGACAGCCTCTTCTACTGCCATGAGCTGCACCCGCGGCCTACCCATGATGACGGCCGGGAATGCATTGCGTGACGCGCGTAATGCAATGCAGATATATGCAGTTCGTCGGGGTAGCGTGGCGTTGCAGTTCCCATTGTTCTTATCGGTACAACTCCGAATGTAAACTGTAGTGTTCTACGATTGTGTGCGCAGATGCGCAGATTGTTCTATTATGTAAGTTGGCTTTCCTGCAGTGCGTTTTCGGCGGTCACGGTCGAATCAGTGAGACATAGAAAGCTTCACTTTAAAAAGAACAACAGTATGTTCACTGACAAGACCGTCTTGACCCCTTAGACAAGACCCCGACTAGACTACAACGACAAGAGACACGAAGCCGACGCACGCAGCCATCTGTTTGCTTGTCTCTTGTTTCTTTTTATTATCTTTGCACTGTCATTTTCTTTCGTCACGAATTTGTAGCGGTGAGCGACAACATACTCTGAACACAGCGCGCAGTTAAGCACGTGCGCATAGGTGCGCGGACGTTATGTTTGCGGCGACTTGCTGCATTGTCGGCTTTCTATAAAGCCAGCGTTGGAAAGTCCCTAGGGAAATCCTGCAACACAGGGTGTGCCTCCGAATGCAAATATCGTGGATGATTCCTGCTAAGTTATTCCGAGTCAGCTACATTTCCGTGCTGGACCTTAAGGAGGAAGCAGTTAGTGTGCACACCGCCAAGTCTGATTCGCGGAAGCGCAGTTGAGCTCAGCTGTGAATAGTGAGCCGTGGACGCATTGCACGGAAAACAACGGGACTTTGTGGTCTTGGATTGAGAGGACGCTACGACAGACCTTTCATTTCGAAATAAACTCTTGGCCTACGTGTTGGTAAACATCTGTCCTGCCGATTAATTACGCTATCCCACGTAACTTGAGCCACTGCAGACTTGCCAGAATGCTACGTAGCTGGACAGAACCAAGGTAATATTGTGTTTGCTGTCACTTGGAGTTATTGAGATTATTTTTAGGGGCGAAGCACCTTAGGGCCGAGCCTTGTCCCTCGTCGTCCGTTGTCCGTCCGTAGCTCTGGTTGGCATGGAGACCGCTAGGGGCTCTGCGGTGCACAAGGGCTATATAAGCGCTGTATATACTGTACACATGTACAGTATATATATGTGTGTGTGTGTACATATGTGCACACACACACACACACACACACCACACACACACTTAAGGGAGCACGGCACAGAACGCGCGTTTGTTCTCCGCCGTGCGTTCACTCCCCGTGAAAGCGCGCGTCCCTCGCGCCCTTTCACTCGCACATACAGCGTTCGGCGGCGCGCGCTGAGCCGTGCTCCCTCAAGGGCTGCAGAAGATAGCGCCAACCTTTCCCTTTCCCTCAAGAACCACTTACCGCGCGGCGACGATTTCATGTCCATTGACGTCATACGGAACCTCACGGCGACGGCGACGGCGACGGCGACGGCGACGGCAACGGCGACGGCGACACAGACGGCAGAAATCTGCTTTGGAGTGTCCATATAATTGCTATCGCAATAAAATATGCAAATGCCACGTAGCTGGACAGAACCAAGGTAATGTTGTGTTTGCCGTTGCTTGGAATTACTCAGATTATTTTTAGGGGCGAAGCACCTTAGGGCCGAGCCTTGTCCCTCGTCGTCCGTTGTCCTTCCGTAGCTCTGGTTTGCATGGAGACCGCTAGGGGCGCTGCGGTGCACAAGGGTTATATATGAGCGCTGTATATACTGTACACATGTACAGTATATATATATATATATATATATATATATATATATATATATGTATACGTATATATGTATATGTACATATATATGTATATGTATGTATGGTGGATTCACGGTGCCCGCTGATCATCATTCACTTCGTGGATATGCGGTGACTTTTTTTGCGTTCCGCAAGATTACATAATTAGTGCTGATGAATTATTCAACTTCTCAAATATTATAATTAGATTAAAAGTGTCAAGGAGAAAATTGTGGAGCAACACGAAATACTCCCGATACAGCTTTCTGTCACTCAATGCGTGCTACATAAAAGTGTTTTTCGGAGCGTGAAAGAAGCCCGCGAACAGACGAAAAATTGACACGCGACCATGGCAGCTCGAGGCGCTTTGGTGTGTAAATATTCTGCCTGTGTTGAGACATTTCAGAGGGCGGTGTTTAGTACAAATGTAGATAATGATGTTGTATGGTTGACTCCCTCTTATGCCCGCCTCCTCATTTCCTGTTTACCGATTTGTTTCTCCATCTCGCATTGTTTTGTCTACCCCATATGTCTGCTTTGTACATTTTCTCTTGCCGACCACTTTTTAAATGCACCAGTACGAAGTCTCTGTCGGTATTCCTGGGCACTATAATTAACATTTGATTATTATTATTATTATTATTATTATTATTATTATTATTATTATTATTATTATTATTATTATTATTATTAGTAGTAGTAGTAGTAGTAGTAGTAGTAGTAGTAGTAGTAGTAGTAGTAGTAGTAGTAGTATTGAGTGTTTAGCTCCACACGCTTCGTCCTTCGCCAGACTGGTATGTGAAGAGGGTCGTCAGCGTGGTTTCCAAAAACATCAGCATGGGATGTACGTGTCGGCAGACGAGGGCGATGCAGGAAAAATCCTCTTTCACTGCTAGCCTTGTGAATAGGCGTACTTGTCTTCTATGTGGTGCAATGCACTGCAGTGTAGCGCATTAGTTGCACAGTGAATCTCCTCTCTCTCTCCGACGCTTGTGCATCTTCATACACCGTTGTCGTAAGACGGATGCGTCATATATTGTTACTGAGAG
Organism: Dermacentor silvarum; assembly: GCF_013339745.2. Taxonomy (NCBI): domain Eukaryota; kingdom Metazoa; phylum Arthropoda; class Arachnida; order Ixodida; family Ixodidae; genus Dermacentor; species Dermacentor silvarum. The sequence goes on along the minus strand of NC_051159.1, from coordinate 134,076,271 downwards.
AGATTCTGTTGTGTAAGCGACTTGGAGCCGTCTAGCATAGCACCTCTTTGATAAGAGGCGGCCTATGCATCTGGAGCAATGACGTCAGGCAGGAGCGGGTAGACGTTCATTTCAATGAGGGACGTGGGCTACGCTTTGCGCTATTGCCTTTCATGTCGCATGGAATAGCAGAGGTCTGAGACGTGTTTTACTCACACTCGTGCAGTTGCGCACACCTATCTATCAATAAAAGCAGTGTAGTTTACTTCACCGCCCAGTCGTAAACGTACCCGTTGAAGCAACGAAAGTTCCCAATACTTCTCGAACGTCGCCCCATTTTCAGCACAGTTATTTCTCACCTTGGCTTACGCCAATCTTCTCAAGTAGCACTCATAGTGCAAATAACTACGTAATTATTTGCAATGCGTGGCCTACAATAAGCACTCCGTGTTTGTACGTGGCGTCAATACTCAAACTGCACATGCCTCCCTTCTCTGTTCATCAGAGGTGCTATCTGACGGCTAAGCCATTGCCGGTCAGCGCAATGAAAGCAGCATCTGTGGTGTCCAGCGATGAATTTTGTTCTGCAAGATATTTGGGAAACAGTGCCTGTTTTGTGTCAACTTTTTTTTTAAGATGAAAAAAGAAAGAAAGAAAGAAAGAAAGAAAGGAAAAAGAAGGAAGGGGAAAAAAAAAAGAAAGAACTTTAGAGAAAGGGAGAACCCCGCCGGAGGTAATAAAACAAAATAGGCTCAAAGTAGTCCGGGAAGGGTTGCAGCAGCTCAAGTCAATTGGAAATTGTTCAGTAAGCGAAAGTTCGAGTTGAGAGAATGCGGTGAATTTCATTGACTTAATGCGATGCCAGGTGCAGGTGAGGCACAAGTTTCCCCGCTACTCCCGCACTATAGAAAGGGGGATCGAATAAACAGCTGGGGATCCTCCCCGAACCAGTTGGGCATGCGACTTCGGGGGCGATATCTGCTGCAAATGTTCCTATAGGCCACACTGTCCGCCGCCGGAATTCACATAAAACCGTGAAACGGAGCTATGTATCATCTTCCTCTGATCTACATTCCGGCCATAGATTGATATAGATTCCCGGACTCCATGACGGTTGGTATTTTTATTTTTGTACTTCTTTACGGGAATCAGAATAAAATAAATACATTTAGGCACATGCGATGCTGATTGCGACTCTGTTTCACATAATAGCAATAACATCAAAATATACTGTAAGGTAAAAAGAAACGTCATGGGTTCGGAATATCTTGAGCGGGCTTAGCTAAATACTAAGTAGAGTGCACAGATAGTCCTGCACACTATGAAACGTATACATACGAAGAAGAGGACATGTTGCACCGAACACCACGTTGAGTCCCGACAAATACGCGCATACTGAGTTCCGAACACGTACACGAAGCTGCGACGAGGTCAGTCACCTATGAACAGGTTCACAGACGAGGAATATACACATAAACAAACGCACGGAGACAAAACAGGGAAACGCGGGCCTCATCACAAAAGATGCACCAAGATGAGTGTCACACACATATTAAAAGAAACCCAAGTAAATACATGTATTGTAGAACCTCGTTATAGTGAATTCGTATGGGCGGGAACAAATCTTCACCATACCGGAAGCTATGCTTTAGCCCTAGTTCACCATATTGTCTTTCTGTAACTACGATAAAAAATTTCCAAGCACAGTGGGTTGATTCTCGTTCAAAAGAGCGAAACCTTTTTCTTTATTTAAACGCACATCCGCAGGTTGCTCTCATTACACGTATGAGTGCTGCCAGCGTTTCTCTCATAGGAAAGCATGGTGACCATTCTTATAAGAATCCAAAGTAGCCCAGTGTACGCATGATTTGTCGTTGTTAATTGTTATTGTAATCATTATTGAAACGGTGAGTTAAAACCATGGTGAGGGCTTCTGCTGATGTTGCTGATTTACTGGCGTCTCCTTTGGAACGGGGCAGTGACAAATAGACACCTTGCCTGCTTGATTTACTCAGTTATGCTATATATGCCTTTCATTCTAGCAATTTTTATACATCTCCTTACTCTTTCTTTTCTTCCTAAAAATTCTCTACCTTGTATCGCTAACTATGCAACTGCTACATGTCGTGCCACTTGGTGCAATATTATGCAACTGCAATGCAAAGTGTGCACGTATCAACGGTACGCGGTGCGCATCTCGCATCGCGCGACCCCTCGCACGCCGCTAGGACGCGTGTAAAGACATGTTTCCCCAGCAGCTAGCAAGCGATGGCGTGGCGCAGTGGTAAAGTAATTAACTCCCACGCAGAGCCCCAGGTGTTAGCCCAGCGGGTACTGTGTATTTTGTTTTCTCATTCAGGGTGACAACTGTAACGGACACCGGCAGCGGCGGCGGCAGACAACATCGCCAACCGAAACGGACATTGGAATGAGCCCACAACACTGTAAAATACATGGACGCCTATGGAAGTGTAATTGGGACCAGTGTTGCTGTTCACTATAGCCGTTGGTTTGATGTACGCAATTTGACTCTAACGAGGTTATACTGCAGTTGCACTACTTCCTACGCGATCGCAGGTGAGACAAAGTTTCGAGTTCCTCAGCTCACACCCCCAGCCTAAATTTTCAGAAGGAGGTGGAAATAGAGAGAGAGAGAGAGAGAGAGAGAGAGAGAGAGAGAGAGAGAGAGAGAGAGAGAGAGAGAGAGAGAGAAATGATTTCAGTGCCGCGAAAGCGGTACGTAAGACGCGAGAAAGTTCGCTAAAGCCATGGCTTCAGAGATTGCCAGGACCGTTGAGTGTGCTATACCCCTGTGCTGCCGGGTCTTATAGGTGGTTCTAAAGCTGCTTGTTGCCAAGCTCACCTGCAAACACATTTATTAAAAAAAACGTACATCGAGCTATGTGAACGAGCGGAGCGTATACATGCCGCGCACACTGCGCTGTCGCCATGGGCGCAATGCAGCGGCGCATCTAGAGTTTACTTTATGCTAACGAGCGCGCAATTTCCGATTACTGAGCTTCTGGATCCCGTAACACTTCCGGTTGGGATAGATGGGAGGAAACAGATACTCACGGATGTAAGTCGAACAAAATCAAGTGGGCATTGTTACTTCATCACACGAGCTGCAGTTGCTATACAAGGCCCACAAGTGAATTTTATGTTCCAGCCGACCATAGTGGAATCCGGTCATCCCTACCTCTATCGGCCTTTCGTATTGACATAACCGAATGATTAATGCTCAAGATGCCGTTCTTTTCGAAAGTTAGGATACAACTCTACCAATGAAGACGGGTATTGACAAAGATATTGAATAGATTGCAGAGGCTTCTGACGACGTACAAAGAGGATAATGGCGAAGAAAAACAAGATTAAAAATAATAAAGAGGAGAATTAATCATGCTATTCTTGGGTGTTGCTGTTGAAACGTTTCTCGAGAAAGTCGATCTTGCCGAAATGTAAAGCTAAAGCTGACCCCTCAACAGGCGTTATCTCGAGGAGTCAAGAAATGAACGCACGCACGCACACGAAGACTGCTGTTTTCTCGCGTACAACCCTTTGTTGAGCTAACTTCTAGAGTAACACGATAACGCTCGGTACTAAGCATATAAGAGAACTCGAGCGCAATGATGGAAGCTTTCAACGCCGGTAGCCTAGGTGCTTTCGCAGAGATCTGATGGGCCCATGAGGTAACAAGCTTAGCAACAAGAACTCCGTGCGTTGCTAAGTCGTAATGACATCCTGAGAGCTGACGCTATTCACAATGGCTGTCCCTGTGAGTGAACCGAAGGCGGGTCACGTTCCCAATCATCTGAGTCCAAGAAATGAGTTCCCAAAATACTTTTTTCCTGCTTTCAGGAGTGCGATAATCTATAGCTGGTTCTTGTTACTTGTAAAAACGCCGGTTGCGTGCTGGCACTCGTAATTTCATGGGTGCGGTAATAAAATAAATAGCGCCTCACGTCTTTTCTTTAGTACCTTGCCAACTATTAGTTCTGTTCACATTAACATTTTTCAAAGAAATTGTTTCTGAGCCCAAATCCGCCACTATATATGTGTGACGGTCAGACCTATATGTGTACGCCTACAGCGCTGTTTCTTTTCTGCACACCTCATTCATTGTGACTCACCACGGTGGTTTAGCGGCTACAGTGTCTATTATCCCAATTTTGAATTATCATCAACTGAACGCAGGCCACATTACAAACAATAAAGTTTTAATCAAGGGGCTCGATGAAATTTTTGTGCATCGGAACTTATCATCTAGTCATAAGTGACGCGTCCTCATCAGCAGAATAATTTTCACATTTTATAGAGTTGACGCATGACCTATTTTAGCGCTGACTGTTCTCTTTATCTCCAACGTGCTACATTATCTTGAAAGCCTCTGGATGACTGCGTCATTTTTACAGTGCATTTTGGGACTGGAATGTTCTGCCTTCTTGTTAGGCTGCTGTTGCTGCTGGGGTCAAATAAAGTTTTTCTTTGTTTGATGCACGGGGGACTAAGCCAATTCGATGGAAAAATTATGAGATGTGAGATCTTCTGTGCGTGTTTATAGCATCTAGACATGTTCCACCACTGTTAACAGTAGTGCCTTCGTAGCCGTGCGTGCGTGCGTGCGCGCGCGCGCGCGCGCGTGTGTGTGTGTGTGTGTGTGTGTGTGTGTGTGTGTGTGTGTGTGTGTGTGTGTGTGTGTGTGTGTGTGTGTGTGTGTGTGTGCGTGCGTGCGTGCGTGCGTGCGTGCGTGTGCGCGTGTGTGTTTTCGTTTCATCATTATGTATCCCCTTCATCATCAGCCTATACTTATGTCCACTGCAGGACGAAGGCCTCTCCCTGCGATCACCAATTACCCCGTCTTGCGCTAGCTGATTCCAACTTGCGCCTGCAAATTTCCTAAATTCATCACCCCACCTAGTTTTCTGCCGTCCTCGACTGCGCTTCCCTTCTCTTGATATCCATTCTGTAACTCTAATGGCCCACCGGTTATCCATCCTACACATTACATGGCCGGCCCAGCTCCATTTTTTCCTCTTAATGTCAACTACAATGTCGGCCATCCCCGTTTGCTTTTTGATCCACACCGCTCTCTTCCTGTATCTTAACGTTAGGCCTAACATTTTTTTCGTTCCATCGCTCGTTGCGTGGTCCTTAACTTGTTCTCAAGCTTCTTTGTTAAACTCCAAGTTTCTGCCCCATATGTTAGCACCGGTAGAATGCAATGATTGTACACTTTTCTTTCTACGACGGTGGTAAACTTCCTGTCAGGATTTGATAATTCCTGCCGTATGCACTCAAACCCAATTTTAATTTATTTTAATTTTCTGTAAATTTTCTCTTAATGATCAGGGTCCCCTGTGAAGTAATTGACCTATATAAACATACTTTACAGACTCTAGAGGCTGACTGGCGATCCTGAATTCTTGTTCCCTCGCAGGGCTATTGAACATTGTCTTTGTCATATTAATCTGCATAATAATCTTCAACCCCACTCTTACACTTTCTCGGTTAAGATCCTCAATAATTTGTTGTAATTCGTCCCCATTGTTGCTGAATAGCACAATGCCATCTGCAAACCGAAGGTTGCTGAGATATTCGTCATTGATCCTCACTCCTAAGCCTTCCCAGTCAGAGAGCTTGAATACTTCTTCTAAGCATGTAGTGAATAACATTGGAGAGATTGTGTCTCCTTGCCTGACCCCTTTCTTGATAGGTAACTTTCTACTTTTCTTGTTGAAGGTAGCTGTGGAATCCTTGTAGATATTTGCTAAGATATTTATGTATGCCTCCTGTACTCCTTCATTACGCAATGCCTCTATGACTGCTGGTATCTCTACTGAATCAAATGCCTCTTCATAATCTATCAAAGCCATATAGAGACGGTGATCGTACTCCGCAGATTTCTCGGTTACCTGATTGATAACATGGATATGATCCATCGTAGAATATCTCTTCATGAAGCCAGCCTTTTGGTTGGCCGAAGTCAAGTGTTGCCCTGATTCTATTGGAACTTATCTTGGTGAATATTTTATGAAATAAATATATGGTGAAAGCAAGCTAATGGGTATATAATTCTTCAATTCTTTAACGTCTCCCCTCTTATGGATTAGTATAATGTTGGCGTTCTTCCAGCTGTCTGGTACACTTGAAATCGTGAGGCATTGTGTATAAAGGGTCGCAAGCTTTTCAAGCATGGTACCTCCTCCATCTTTGATTAAATCGACTCTTATTCTATCTCTCCAGCTTTTCCCCTGGTCACGTCTTGCAAAGCCCTTCTAACTTCATCGCTAGTTATAGAAGGAGCCTCTGTATCCTGTTCATCACTACTTCGAATGAAAGTAGCTTGGCTGCTCTGGGCACTGTACAGGTCAGTATAGAATTCTTCCGCTGCTTTAACTATGTCAACGAAATTGCTGATCGTATTACCCTGCTCATATTGTAACGGTATTGCGAGGAGTAAAATACAATCACTGGTGTATTAAGGGCGAACCTGTGTCCTGAAACTAGGTATGTACACGCAGAGTTTACAAGAACGTTCCACACGAGCGTCTCTGCGCCGAAAGCACTTCTTCCTCTTCTCCCAGTGATGGTCCGCGCCACTGTCTCATGCACGTGCACAAGCGGCATACGTTGCGCCACTCCATGAAACCAAGCACGCGCGTGAGACGTAGCAGACGCTCTTCTGACAGAGTGGCTCGTTGGCTACCGGTGTAGAAAACATGCTTAGGAGCAGACTTGCGGCAATATTTCAGTGCATACATCTTGCCTTCTCCTGTGCCTAGTTTTCTTCGCACTTATTTAATGCTGCGTCCATATTTTACGGCTTCCTCAATATTTTCCGCGTTATAATTTCGAATATCCCTTCTTCTTGTTGACCAGTTTTGACAGTTTGGTTGATCGAAATATAGCGCGCAGATCACATCGGCCTGCTTCATTCAGAGCGCTCGGAAGCGCTCTCACCTTCGAGCTGGGAGCGGGATCGCGATCCGACAGAATCGCGATCACGTAGCTACTACTACGATTGCTCTGAGAGAGCTTGAGCCTTCGGCTGGCGTCGGGATTTTCTGGCCCCCATCTCGAGAGAGCTCCGCATTGCTGCAAACTGAGTTGGAGCGCGGTAGGAAACAGTCGAATCTTCCGTTAGCAACCGTCAAGATGTCATAGTGTTTCGAGATGCCCTATAAAATAATTTGTAGGAGAGCATTATTCTGAAACGTGGTATTTGATTATTCTGCTCGGCTTATCCTGTTGATAGAGGGCTCAAGATTATAACGTTGCAGCTTCTGACATACCTCTAATCTTTGAAATAAGTGAATCTAGTGACATACTGGTGTCTGTAGGTGGCACCGGCTATTTCTAGTCCCTCGTTTGGAGTAGGATAAACAAGGGCGCAAGCAGCTGAAGGAGATAACACCCCCGAGAGGAGTGTTTTCTTGTGTAGATTGACAGTGGTTCAGCCCGTTAAGGGGGCCACATTAGAAAACTATGAGGAAGTTGAAAATGCAGTTACACAAATATGGGCACTTCTTAGTATCGTGGACTAATCAAGCATCAGATCGTGGACGGCCGTTCCAGAGACGTCAAGGCTCTGCTCGGTCTGGACCTCGAGAAGGCTTTCGACAACGTGCTCCACGCCTTTATCGTCAAGACCATTTCAGACCTAGGTCTCGGTTCCAGATTCCACAGCTACGTCAGCTCTTTTTTAACGGACAGCAAGGCCAAGCTTCGCATTGGAGACTTCCGCTCCGAAGATGTGCCCCTCGGAGCCCGGGGCACTCCTCAGGGCGCCGTAATCTCCCCCACACTATTTAAAATCTGTATGATTGGTATTTCCGAGAGGTTGGCATGCGTTGAGGACGTCAAGCACACCATCTACGCCGACGACATTACCATCTGGTGCGCCGGGGGATGCGAGGGCAGAGTCGAAGAAGCCATGCAGGAGGCGATCGACGTGATCGAGGAGTATCTCCGCCCCACCAGACTTCGGTGCTCCCCCGCCAAGTCGGAGCTTCTGCTTTACAGAAAAGAGAAGGGAAGAAGACCCAACGATTGGAAGCCAGTCTCCGAAAGCAGCATCTGTATTCACACTTGTGATGGAGGGGTGATACCCAGGGTCGACGTCATTCGGGTCCTGGGCATGTTTGTCGAATTCAACGGCGGGAATGGAACGGCTCTCCGCAAGATCATCGCAAAGACGGACAACGCCTTCCGCCTCGTTCGCAGAATCGCAAACAGACACAGAGGCATGAAGGAAGCCAATCTCCTCACCCTTATCAACGCCTTCGTATTATGCCACTTCACGTACACGATTTCTATGCACAACTGGCTCAGAGCGGAGCGAGACAAGCTCAATGCTCTCATCCGCAAAGTAGTGAAAAGGGCTCTCGGGCTACCCATTAGGACCCATACTGAAGATCTCCTCAAGCTGGGGGTACACAACACCGCCGAGGAGATTGCCGAAGCCCAAGAACACGCGCAACTCGCTCGCCTGACCACCACAGAGGCAGGTAAAAGCATCCTCGAAGAGCTGGGTTACCCTCCTGTGGTATCTTCGAGGACCAGTACCCCGATCCCTAGGTGCATTCGAGGCAAGTTCGAAGTGGCCCCCGTGCCTCGAAACGTCCATCCCGTCCACAACGAGGGCAGACGCAAGGCGAAAGCAGTAGCAATTCTGAAACAGATATATCAACAAGGCATCAGAGCACGCTTCGTCGACGCCGCGGAGTACAGCGATGGAAAGACCTTTGCCGTCGTCGTGGTCGACTCCAGCGGCAAGCTTTCCAATAGCGCTTCAATTCGCACTTCAGACCCCGAAGTCGCCGAGCAAGCCGCCATCGCCCTCGCCCTGCTAGACGGTCGTGGGTCTGAGATCTACAGCGATTCCAAAACGGCAGTTAGGGCTTTTCAGAAGGGTCGCATCGCCGAGCAGGCTGCTCGTCTTCTTAGCGTCTCCAATCCGGATGCTCTCACGCATCATTCGATTCACTGGTTTCCCGCTCACGTAGGGTCGGACGAGGGTGCTCCCCCGAACCTCAATGAGTCTGCTCACGAGGCTGCGCGCGACCTCACCTACCGCGCTTCCTCTGTAAGGAGAGCCGACACCCCTCCCCCCTACGGCCACAGGCATGCTCCCGCTACTCACAACGAGGTGACAAAATTTTTTTACATGTCCAGAAGAAGAGTCTTTCCACCCCCTCATCCCAAATTGAATAGGGCGCAAGCTGTTTCGCTTAGACTTTTACAGACCGGCACATATCCATGTCTGGCCGTTCTGCACGAAGTTTACCCTGACGTATATCGCGACGATGCCTGCCCATCCTGTGGGCAGACCTCCACTCTAGCACACATGCTCTGGGAGTACGGGTCGAGATACCCCAAGTTCAGCAAGGATGAGTGGGACTCGCTTCTGCATAGCCCTGCTCTAGACAAGCAAATCCTGGCTGTCCGGCGTGCCCGCGACCGGGCCGGTGGGCTAGACCTGCCGGTCCCGACGTGGGACTAGCCGGGTGCGCGACGAGTTCGCGTCCTCGCCGGACCTGTAATAAATGTTATTTCACTCACTCACTCACTCATTAGTATCGTGGTCAGGAACTGATTTCCAAAAAAATTTTACTGCTTGCAGATCATTCTTTTTATTTTATGGTAGATGTGCAGTCGGAAAGGTGCGCGTGTGGCTGAAGCAGTGCATTATAGCGCAGGTTCTGATCGGGCCGACGGAAACATGTTCGCGTTGGCCAGTTTAACTCAGCGGCAATTTCGCAAGCGTGCCTCGACACAACGGTTGTTGCGAAGTCGAAGGGTCCGAGCGGCCATGAAGGTTCTATGTACGTGCCAGGTACCGAGAGAAGGAGAGGTCCAGAGAGATCAGAAAAAGGATTTTATATTCAACTGTACATGGTATTTTACAAGAAGGGCTCCACGATTCTTGGAGCCATCTACATGCTAACGTCTTTGCATGTCCTAGCGTTTACATCTCCGAGCGTCTACAGAACACTCAAGCCCCGCTTTTTGTCACTTCATTTCCCCCTTTCACTCGTCGAGGGATTTCACTGTGGTTCTTCTCGGCCCCCATCGATTGCCCCCGCATACCAGGCAACGGGTGGCACCTTGGGAACCAAACGTCGAAGCTGTTCCCACGGAAATACTTGACGTTGGCACCTTGGAAGAATTAGTGACCTCTCCGAGACGGTCACGCCTGTCAATCAGGAGACTGGCTTTCGCGGAAGCTACCATCGATCGAGCCCCGTCGTAGTCCGGGCGGGTGCCAGTGCTTCACAGAAACATCACCAAGAGCGACGCTGCCGTTTTAGCGACGCACGAGACCGATTTCTCATTGCAGCCTGGGGTCTAATTGCTCGTCCATTAGTCCCAGGTGACGGTGACGCTCCCCGGCCTCGAGAAACGACGAAGTGTGAACAGCACTCTACGATTGCACGCCTGTCGGTGAGGCATCTTTTGTCCCGAAGGACCGCCAGGCCCAACACGGTGCTCATCGACTCCACAGACCGAATCGAGGAGAGCAGCACTGCGTCATCGAGTGAAGTCACTGCACTTGAGTAACATTTCTCGACTCCCGACTCGGTGGCTATGGCGTTCCGCTGATGAGCAGGCGGTGGTGGACTCGATTCTCGGTAGTGGCGGCAGGATTCCGATGGAAGCGGTACGTAAAATTGCTAGTGTACTTTGATTAAAGCCCAAGTGGAAGAACCCAGGGCGGTCGTAGTCAATTCGAAGCCCTCCATAACCGAGTCCGTCAGAGAGAGAGAGAGAGAGAGAAAGAGCCAGCCAGCCAGCCAGCCAGCCAGCCAGCCAGCCAGCCAGCCAGCCAGCCAGCCAGCCAGCCAGCCAGCAGACAGACAGACAGACAGACAGACAGACAGACAGACAGACAGACAGACAGACAGACAGACAGACAGACAGACAGACAGACAGACAGACAGGACAGACCAGACGAGACAGACGAGACAGACAGACAGGACAGGACAGGACAGACACGACAGACAGACAGACAGACAGACAGGACAGGCAGACAGACAGACAGACGGACAGACAGCGACAGGACAGACAGCCAGACCAGACAGGACAGGACAGACAGGGACAGAGCAGACAACAGACAGACAGACTACGACCCAGACAGGACAGACAGAGCAGACATGAAAGACAAGACAATGACAATAAAAGACAGACAAGACAGACAGGACAGGACAGACAGACAGACAGGACAGACAGACAGACAGACAGACAAGACAAGACAGACACAGACAAGACAAGCAAGACAGACAGGACAGACAAGACAGGATTAAGACAGACAGACAGTCAGACGAAGACAAGAGACAAGACAGGACAGACAGGACAGACAGACAGGACAGACAGACAGAGCAGACAGGACAGGACAGACAGACAAGACAGACAGACAGACAGACAGACAGACAGACAGACAGACAGACAGACAGACAGACAGACAGACAGACAGACAGACAGACAGACAGACAGACAGACAGACAGACAGACAGACATGAAATTGTAAAGACAGGGATGCTAACAGGCAGAGAGACACCAGGTTCGCTACCCTAGATTGGGAGAGTGGATGGGGAGACTGAATGATGGAAAGAGTGGCGCCCTGTGCAGTTTTGGGACATGAAACTCTACAAATCAACGATTTGCCCGCGGCTACGTGAACATGTTAGAAGATACGCATCCGGGTAGCCAGCATCGCCGTACACGAATACGTTGGCGCATGGAAATGGCGCCAACTGCTCCTTGTCGCGTGAGCGAAATGATAACATCAGCAACCAGTCTACTACAGCGATGACAAAGCGGCGGCAGAGAGTTTCAGGCGAGTGCCTTCACTGTATAGTGACAGGCACTGGCAAGGACATACGCGTGGTTCTGCGGAAGTTATCTTTGCATGCGAGAGAAAAAAAGAGCGAAGCTAACGATAAGATCAAAGCAAATACAACGCGCTTAGTACCACGCGCAGCGTTTTATGGAGCGAGCGACTACAGGAGAGTACAGCAAAATGGTGTGTGATCCAGCTCTCGACTAAAAAAAAATAATAAAAAAACGTGGATCTTAAACTGCCATTATAGCGTAGCACCCTTTCTAATACAGCTTCGGCAACAGTACAAACCAAATAAACGCGCTAAAAGAAACCTTACGTGACGCCAACGACTTGTCGGTTGAGGAGGTTTTAATGGAACGCGATAACGATGTCCCGCGCTAGTTTAAGCGCTTCCCTTCATCGCAGCCTTTCTTGTGCGTGTGTGCGTGTTTTGAACAGCTGCATAGCGATGCAGCGTTCGCTGAAGTCGTTATTGCGTGAGCCTCTTAGCGCCGTCCGCACGTCGTCCACAGCTGGTACAGCTTGCTCACTCGTGAGGCCATAGGTCACCAAGCCAATCGTCCAGCGACACTGCGCTGCGTGGAAAGAAGGCTTAGAAGGCTTGCGCTGGGGTGATTGACGGCGCTCAGGCCCGCCGACACGCCCAGCTGGTGACAGTCGCACCGAGAAGCAAAGAAAAATAACAATTTAAGAGGCAAGAGAAGATGTCACGGCGTGCGCTTTCTGTGCAGGCAGATGCTTGGGGACGCGACACGCGTGTGGAGGACACGATTGCAGGGGGTTGTCTGACATTTGTGTTGAACACCGCTCGTGAAATATCCAGTGCAAAACGTGCGCAGAACGCAAAATGGCATCGCCTAGAGTGCTAGCAGCAGAGGCGGACGATCTTGACGCAGTGATCAGCGCATTCTCTTCCAATCTGGCTTGCTTAGAATATGATGGCCGCTGTATGAAAAGCAGGAGTACCTCATACCTGCAGAGCATAAGTTTTGCCTTCGCATAATTTTGGCTCGCACACATTTGTGAGAGACAGTACATCCGAGACTTGAGAGCGGTTTATAAGAAGACCGACCGGGGGCACTCGAGAACTGCAACGCAGGTGTGAATGCTTGTTCTTGCTTATGAATGAACGATCCGTTACCTCGCCAGGACATCCTACCAAGCGCCGCTAAACTGAACAATGTTGTCGTAGTGCACTACATGTGGGTCGGTCGGTCGGTAGGCAAAAAAAGAAAAAGAAAATTGTCTTCAGCTGCTTCACCACAATGTATGGCTATTCCCTGCGCCACCAGATCGACCCATTAAATATCGCGGCCGTGACAACTCGCGATGCACTGAGGTGTAGTCTTTGATGAAAGACAAACACCACCAAATTAAGCAGCGTAATCAAAGTGCCGAAACCCTCCTCTTTGCCGAAGAGCTGTGTTGGAAATCCGTGAATACATAACGGAAACCTCATAACGTACCTTGCTCACTGCATACAAGGTCGCCGAATCTTCTCGCTTAAGCTTTCGCGCACCGACTCTGGGGCTCCCAGATATTAGTGTTCTTAGGTGCACTGTGCTGTCTACTCCTGAAGCAAACAACAGGTCTCATCGGAGCAGCTGCCAAGCCCTTTCCACAGGAAGTCCTCAGGGGCTGTCAAGGTCGTCACGATGTCAGGGTTGCTAGTGTTCGCCTTGGTGGCACCGCAGAAAAGTCCACGTCCCCGCTTCAACGAGGCACTTATTGGTCTCTTCTTTGCTCGCCTCTCGGCATCATAGTCAACTTTATCGCTATACTGCTGCCTTTAACCCTGCATAATTTCTCCCTGGCCCAGCTTCTTCGTTGTTGGTATACCTCCGAAATCCAAACTTAAACAGAACGCCTTTACTTCGCTTTAGTCATATTTTTGTCGCGCACTTTGATGACACTTGTGATTATGAGCGGTATAGTCTTCCCGGCAGGGACATTTGCGTCGTGCTCGATTTCTCGGCAAGAATGGCATTCAGTTGGCAAGAAATACGAGGTGACGCCTTTTGCTGGCGAGGCCAGGCCTGCGCCAAATGCAGCCGTACACGCCGTCGCCGCCGTGCCGTGCGCTGGTGCTCGCCCGCCAGCGTGCGAGCAGTTCCAGAGTCGTTCCCTGCCTTCCAAAGTGCTCGACCATAAACGAAAACATGCGCGCTGAAATTACCCTCGCAGATGTTCACCGAACGACCAGAAGAGAGTGGCTCCACGGGCATTGCTCGGCCCTTTCTGTCTCGCCCCCCGGACAAGGCCCCGGTGCACAAAGTTCTCGCGAAATGACGCCCGAACTAGGCCGACGCCTGTGACCGTCCAGAGGCCCCCTCCTTCCCAGCTCCAATGAAAGGGCGGCAAAACATGGCTTCGAGCGCGTCATCTCCCGCCGGCAACTTCGTTTCTTCGTCATTATTTTTATTCCTGCGGCCTTTCTCATGCGTAAGCTTTGCATTAATATAAATGTTCAAAGTTTCTTCTCCAGGCGGCAGTTCGCGTAAGACTCTCCAATCTCTGTGTGTGTGTGTGCATTGTTTTCGTAATTATATCTCACAACAACAACAACAACACAACAACAACAACAACAACAACAACAACAACAACAACAACAACAACAACAACAACAACAACAACAACAACAACAACAACAACAACAACAACAACAACAACAACAACAACAACAACAACAACAACAACAACAACAACAACAACAACAACAACAACAACAACAACAACAACAACAACAACAACAACAACAACAACAACAACAACAACAATGCTTCCTAGTGGTCTATCTATCTATCTATCTATCTATCTATCTATCTATCTATCTATCTATCTATCTATCTATCTATCTATCTATCTATCTATCTATCTATCTATCTATCTATCTATCTATCTATCTATCTATCTATCTATCTATCTATCTATCTATCTATCTATCTATCTGATCCCGATAACGAAATACTAACGTATTTGATTATTTTTCAATATAAAGACGTGTACGTGTCCAACACTCCGAAAAAAGTTAAAACTGATTACGCCAGCCCTGCTATACTCGTATGCGGGCCTTGCCACTTCAGACCAGTCGGGCGCCATTGACAAGGGCACCCATTCCGGGAAATCCACGACACATATGTCATTCTCAGAGCGCTTGCCTCGCACATCGGATGATGAACGCAAGTTGCTTTTTGGACCGACCCTGATTGTCAGTACTCCCCACTCTTTATCGCATCGACCCTCAGTGCAGTTCATCTAGAGTGTCCCTCGGGGACGGGACAAGCACGTGCGTTGAGGGCGTCTTTCATTGGTTACGACATCCTGTGCCTTACAGCAGTAGTTTTTTTTTTTTAAATTGGGCAATTCAGTTCACCGCCGTGCAACGGGGGCACGCTACCTGGTGACATTGAGCACGTGCTATGTCAATGTCGCCGCTTTACCACCGCGCGATTGGCAAGAGAGGAGAGGCGAGAGATTTATTAGAAAGGCACTGAGGTCGGCTTGAGATCTGGCCTCTGCAAATGGGAAAATAGGAAAGGGGACAAAAAATAGTGGTGAAAGATGATGATGAGCACAGGAAGAAGGGATGCATGTACAGGGTGTTTCACTTACCTTGGGCCAAACATTAAAAAATACGGAAATGCTACGTACTGTACAGAACCAAAGTAACGTTGTTTCCCTTCCTCCTAATTACACAATGAGTCTTATTTATTGATCAACTTGTCAATTATTGTAATTAGATGACAAGTGTCAGCAATAAAATTGTAGAGCAACGTCAAAAACTACCGATACAGCTTTCTGTTTCTCCATATGTGATACATGAAGTGTTTTTCCGAGCGTGAAAGAAGCCCGCGAATACACGCAAAATTGCCGCGCGAATGGCCGCTCGAAGCACTTTGCGTGTATTCACGGGCTTCTTTCACGCTAGGAAAAATACTTTTATGTAGCACGTATTGAGCAACAGAAAACTGTATCGGGAGTTTTTCCTGTTGCTCTACAATTATCTCACTGACACTTTTCATCTAATTATAATAATTGAGAAATTGATTAAATAATTAAGACTAATTATCTAATTGGGAGGAATGCAAAAAACGTAGTCTGCGTATCTCCAAGCGATTGCAAACATTACCTTGGTTCTGTCCAGCTGTATACACTTATACAGTAGTTTGCTTAAAGCCTTGCGTCTAGTCCGGTGATCATCAAGTAGTCCAGAGCAGCCTTTGTAGCTATTGGTGATACTATACGGTAACACATGGCGGTCAAAATAGTACTTTCGGACAATGTTTGCCTGCCAATGCCTGCTAGCGTCGAAGCCAGCGTCTCCCGCTGTGATACTTAGAGGGCAGTCGCAAAATAGATGTTGGAGAGCCTCAGACACTTGACAGCATTCACAGTTCGGGCCGCGCGGCCGATAAGATGTGCATAGCGTCGAGTGAAGTGACGCCCAGGCGAATCCAGTGAAGCATGCTTGCTTGGCATCGCTTGACTTTAGTTTGGAGGCGAAACGCCCTGCAATAGTCTATTTCCCGCAGGCGCCTGTACCGATGGTCTGGTTGAGCCCAGTAGTGTGCTGCATGTGCAGTCTCGCATGAGCTTAGTCAACAAAGAGTTTACATCACTTTGCAAGTAAGGAATACTTACGTCTACGGCTGTAGGAATAGCGGTTCTTGCTTCCCCATCAGCTAGATCATTGTCGGTCAAGCCACAGTGACCCGGTACCATTGGAAGGTGACCGTTCCTCTGAGCAAGATCAAATATTTGTAGGATGTCTAATGCTAGCATAACTTTTGCTTGATATATGGTGACAAATGCGGGCTAACAACGTTTAGGGCCCTGGGACCGCAGTTCGAGCCCCGAAGGCCTTACTGTTGTATTTACGTCAATCAGGTCTTATAGACATTCTGTGATCTTTTGTACCTGGACTTGATTTGTTTGTTTATTTTTAGAATAAATTTTTGCCTTCTCCGCCTCTTGTATTGCTTTCCTCTTCATGTCATCTCAATCCAGCCCCCTTAACTTCAAGGTGAGCGTTCATATATATGTATTAACGAGAAATAACGTGTAAATGTTTAATGGTTTGTCATGTGATAGCATTACACGATAAGACGGGATGACTTGAAATATTTGTCAGACGCAGGCCAGTGCTTCTATAGGCTGGCATATTTCGTAACTTATTATTGCGATAGCAATTATATGGACACACAAAGCGGATTTCTGCAGTCAGCGTCGCCGTCGCCGTGAGGTTCCGTATGACGTCAAACGTCGATGAAATCCTCGCCGCGCGCAGTATGCTTTATGTGCGAGTGAAAGCGTGCAAGGGACGCGCGCTATCACGGGGAGTGGACACGGCGGAGAGCAAACGCGCGTACTGTGCCGTGCTCCCTGAAGGGCTGCAGAATTAAGGTCTCTTTCCTCCTTTACAATCACCATATATAGAGAGCAAGCGCGACTTCTTCCTTCGCGCGAAAGGCCGTGGGGGACGGGAGGGAGGGAGGGGAGGCGACGTTTAGCTGCGGCACCAAATGCGTATTTATATAAAAACATTGCGAGGCGAGAAGGTGGTAAAGACTTCGGACGCTGCTCGACGAGTGTCCCGTTCTGATCTCGTCGAAAACCTCCGAGCCGCCCCCAGAGACACCGGCAACAGTCACCAACGCCGCGCGCGTTCGGTGCGAACGCGGGCAAAACGCCGACGGCGTCGACAACAGTTCTGCGCGTTGGTGTTGCTGCTGCATGTCCAAGTTTGTAGAATTGATAAAACTACTATCCTTAATCCGTATAGCTTTCCACTAATTTGCTATCGCAATTGATGCGTCGCCTTTCGGGTGAAACTGCGACATTTTTTTTTGTTTGGATGTAAGTTATGTAATTCAGAACGCGCGCACGGACGGAATTCGAAACTCGCACTTCCACATAAAATTTAATGATGACAAAAAAGATGTTTATGTAAACTGTTTACGCAAATGAAAAACACAAGATAGTCAGAGACAGGTCATAAAATGCCTACGGAAGGAGAACAATGACTGTCTTCCTGAAAAATAAGGGGGTAGTAAGGGCATAAGAAATTAAGTCTGGGAAAGCAGAAAGGACAGAAAGAGGAATAAAGAAGAACGGAAGACGCCAACAAGGTCCACTAGCGGCGCTGGAAAAGCACTGAATGAGCTAGCTCTCGACAAAGCCCACAATGGTCAGCAGAAATCACAGCGTGCAGCGAAAAAAAAAAAAAAAAGAGAAAGAAAAGCGAAACTCACAAACTGTAACTCAAACTTGGACAAATTGTTTCTCTAAACAACGAGAAAAAATGTGGTTGATCCCTCTTATATAGGAATCGGTATAGAACACGAAAGTGAAACGTGTCTTCACAGAAGTAGTGTAATGTTTATTGCACATTGATATATAATGTCTATTGGTGTTTTGTGGCTAAAGCGCCCTTAGGCGTTGATGCACCCACGCTGACGCCTGGTGGCACGTCTCCTCCATCACGACTACCAACGTCGATGACCATGAGCAACCGTCGTGCATATGGAAGCTGCACTACGCTGCACACGCTAGCACAACGCGAAAGACGAAGCACGTAACTGACACACTAATACAACGCGCAAGACAAAGCACGTAACTGAATCGTCACCGAGTCAAATCAGCGCGTACAGCGCGTCGTAATTGCAGCCTCCGCGATCAACTTCAGAAACATTTTCAGAGCTAATTGCGGAGGCCACGCTCCGCTGTGCTGAGTACGGTGAACGCCACCTAGGCGGCGTTGGTAGTGCTTCTTGATGCCAGCGTCCCTTCGAATGCTGGCATCGAGGCGTCGTAGTGCTGAGACCACCGAAGCGTTCACTGTCGGTGCGCGTTAGTGTCATAATGCAGTACTTCTCTTTTCTGCTCGTAGGCGGCGGCACCGCCCCGAGCAAGAGCGCGGGTACACGGAGGAGTGTTAGATATATAAGGCGCGTCTGTGTAGCTCTCTGCAAATGCGTTTGTGGCGCAATGGGTTAAACGCTCGGCGATCTATCGTCGCGGACCGAGAGGTCGTGGGTTCGATTTCCAAATTTTGCATGTTTGTGGAACTTTTTCTTCTGGTTTCTTTCTTTGTATTATGTTCGTGTATGTTCGTGTGACGTATTTCCGTGACGGAAATACGTCAGTGAAGTCTTGGTGGACCCCGGCATAAAACACTTTCGTGTTAAAAAAATGTAAATTTCGTGCCTAGCATGGACTCCGGGCACGCCGTTAGACGTAATACTTCTAAACTTGGAAAAACAAAAAAAGTTCGGCAGGGGTTACACTCTCGTGACACAAGAAGGCGAAAGCCTACTGCACATTTGGTAATACATGAAGTTATACAGTCGGGGTTAGATTTCTTTGTAAGACATAACGAGCCGCAGTGGGAAGTACATGTGTGGCACTTAGGCGACCTCCTGAACGCCACATACGAACACTTAACGTAGTACCTAAAGTGCAGCATGTTAGTGCATGCATTAGGCCACACATTTAGTCAGCGAGATGGCTGCGACGAAACGTGTGTAATCACGCACGCACCAGGCACACCTTTAGTAAGCCAGAACCGTGGAGCAGTCGTGGCTTCAGGGAAGCATGGTCGTCTCGCACACTGGTGGCCCGGGTTCAATCTCCATGCAGACCGAAATGCACCAAATTTTCTTTTCAAAGTTACCAATTTACTTTGAGAAATGTGACGTCAATCCGAGCATTTCTTGCGGTGTCGGCCATTTTTCGTCACGGCGCTGTTTCGCCAAGGGCAGGCCAAGGACCCCGCCAACATAGACACCTAAGGCTTTCGCCTTAAAGAAATCACGGTGGGATGAAATCAGTCGCGCAGTCAGCAGTTAAGCGCATAACTGCCTTAATAAGCAAGCTTGAAAGGGCTCTACGTTTGATCCTTTTGGAAGAGACATGCGCTTGGAAAAATAATGTTGTGCGAAAAAGTACAGTCGAGACCAAGAAAGGTGGTCATCAGGGAAGATCGCTGTTGCGCATGTGCTTGCAATTATAGCACGATGTAATATGCACGCGTCAACGAAGAAGCGCTTTGCTAATGCTATGGCGCCTCGCAGAATTCTTGAATAAGTAGTCGGACAGTGGCCGTAGATGAAACTTGAGCAACAAGGAACGGTACGCAAGATTGTACGCAGGAAAGGAGCGGGCGTAGAATTTCATCAGCAGTCACTGGCGGTTTAACCAGATTTAAGTGGAAAGAGACAAACATTGGGCGGGTATTCGGTTCAGCATGGTGCATGTGACACCGCGGCGTCTTACTGCTGTTTGAATCCCAGCTTGCAACATTTCATAAAAAAAAGAAACTCTGACAACTGGTTTGTATATATCGCTGCACGACATTTCAAACTTTACGAATTAATATAATCACCTAAGAAACTGGCCAGCCGTATCTGCCGCGTTCAACTTGCCCACTTTAGTTCGATAGACGAAAAAAAAATTCGTAAAATTTTGCGGCCCCGAGCAGTTATGAGCCAAGAAACCGGGTTGCTAGTTGCTCTGAGTCGATGAATTTGTTACATGCTTGAAGGCGTTCGCATGTGGTGTCGCTGACGTCATACAAGAAGCGGCAACGAGGGAGTCACCCCAGGCTGGTGTCCAGCATGAAGTTTCCTACTATAATTACCTAGAGGGACCTCGGGCGCTAGTGTTTACGGGAACTGCAAGAAAATGACGCTTTAGCCAGCATGGGAATTATAGTTAGTACGTGAATTTGCCGAAACGTTGTACTCCTGACTTCAAACGGCTTTGTGACTTCGCAAGTTCATTATTTTCAACGAAATATTGCAGTTACAAGTGCAACGATTCGCAGTGACTACGCAAGTGCGTGGCGCCTCATTGCCTTCTGTATAAAAATGATTACTTCGGAATTTGGAAAGATACAGCGTAATAAGTAACACCACAAGAACGTCTGAAGCCGCAAACTCGAAGATTAGACAAATACATGTATACTATAACCCCTCAGACATTCCCTTGGTAGCTGAACAATTGCCTTACCGATGCCGATAAAGCCGGAGCGCGCCGTGCTGATGCGAGGGAAACGATCGGAGCATATCGAAAGCGTCGCACGTCAGTCCCCGGTCCGGGAGTCCCCTGACGTGGCTGCTGGACCGGGTACTGACATGGAGGGAGAGATCCCTCCTGCTGCGCCTACGGATTGGCTGCTGCTGGACAGCCGCCCGGAGCTTCCGCCTGGGTAGAACTGACTCACCAGCCTGCACACAGTGCGGGGCAGACGAAACACTGGAGCACCTCCTATGTTTCTGCCCCGCACTCAACCAACACCGAGCCACCATGGTGGCTCAACTACGCCGCACGGGCCTGCCTTCAGCCTTCAGCACGGACCTGCTCTTCCCAGCCCGCAGTTCCAGCAGGGTATTCAAGGTCGTACTTTGCTACCTTGCCGATTCGATGCTGGCTGACCGATTGTAAGGGCAACCTGCCCGAGACGATGACGACTACCCTCTCCCTCCCCTTCTTCCACTTTTCTCAGTTTCTATCCCCCCTTTCCCCGCCCCTCAGATGCTGAGCCGCGTGTTCCTTATAACGGCTGCAGAAACATGCATCTTTTTTCTTTTCCTCAACCTCTACTACTACTCTACTACATGAGGACTCGCGCGTCGCTGAGACTTGCCAGAGGTGCGCGTTGAGCTGTAGAGAGTGTGGAGGTTGATGAGAATGTGGACGAGATGCGAAAGAACGCAGTCGAATTGGTGTTGCTGTATGTTGCGTGCTTCTGTCGTGCGCGTCATTTCTGTTGCCATCGTTTCCATATGGAGTAGTGTGCCGCCAAGCAAGCTTCTCCAACTTAATTTTAGGGGCGAAGCACCTTAGGGCCGAGCCTTGTCCCTCCCTCGTCGTCCCTAGCTCTCGTTTGCATGAAGTCCGCTAGGGGCGCTGCGGTGCACAAGGTCGTTCGTTTCCGACGCGCGCTCTCTTTCTCGCTTCAGCCATGGATGATAACGGTCGGTGCACAAGGGCGTTCGTTACCGACGCGCTCTCTCTTTCTCACTTCAGCCATGGATGATAACGGTCGCTTCTGATAACGGCGTGCCCGCTTTAGATGAAAAGGTGAGAGTGGCGGCTCAACCGCAAGCGGCTCGGAAAGCTGCTGCAGCACGGTGACGCAGACAACAAGCGGACCCGGAGTCTAGGGCGCGGGAAGCGGCAGCAAAACGGCAACGCCGGCAAGCGGACCCGGAGCTGAGGGCTCGCGAAGCTGCAGCAGCACGGCAACGCCGGCAAGCGGACCCGGAGCTGAGGGCTCGCGAAGCTCGCGCTTGAACCGAGCATCGGCGCCACCAACCTCAGGTAGAGAACGCTTCCGGCGTTTTGCCGCCGCTTCCCGCGCTCTCGCCTACTCTGGGTCCGCTTGCCGGCGTCGGGGGATTCACGGTTAACCGGTTGATCCCCCGGTGCTTCGCCCACTCATGATCATTCACTTCGTGGATATGCGGTGTTTTTATTTCATTGAAATGAAAATAAAAGAAAGAGACTGAGCCACCTGTAATGGAGAACGTCACTCTTTTTCACGTCATAATATTATTAATAAAGGAAAACTGTAAAGTAAGAAATAACGGCGCAGGTCCGGAAAATCTAGAGCGGAGTCATATAAACCAGTAAATGAAGTCCACATATAGTCCTAGACACACTAGAATAAAACAAAAGAAAAAAGTTGTCGCAGTTTCACCTGAAAGGCGAAGCATCAATTGCGATAGCAAATTTGCAGAGAGCTATACGGAGTAATGACAGTAGCTTTATCAGCTGTATAAATTTCGACATGCAAGAATAGGAGGACAGGTTGCACAACACATAGGTAGTAACGACTCGTACTCTTTCAACTTTGATTGAACAGGTGCTCTCTCTTTAAGGGGTGTGGTCGATAAAGTACTATACTTAAAGTGTGGCATCAAAAAGTGACGCAGTACTCAGCTGAGGATCATCGTGGGTCTGTCGCCATTTAAATGCTGCAGCAGTCTCGTAATATTGCTGGCAATTGCGCAAAATTTGGTCACGAGCTTTGTACCTGCTGCTATTATTCAATCGGAAGCTAAGGTAAAAGTGTTCTTACCGCGGGACTCGAGCCACCGACCGGATGGCCGGAACTTGCTCTGCTATAAGAAACATTATTATGATTAAAAGGACTACAGAACCACACCTAGTATAGGGAATACGTTAACCCGTTCGCCTACGCCATCGGACAGGTGCTGACAGCAGTGTTTCTGACGTGTAGTGCTAACGTCTCCAATGCACGTTAGTGAACAAAGTTCGTACGCCCGAGGCGGACAACATGTACTAATCGTACGTAGTCAGCGCAGACAAAACCTTTTTGAAGAAGACTAACGACCAATGGTAAGACAGAGATGAACGTGACTAGGACGCAGCTTCAGTCAATTAGACGTCTGTTAACTAGTGAACCAGAGTGCCTCCATTACACTCGCGTAAATCTGCTAATCGCATTTAGAGTACTTCTAGAGTGCGATCAAATAATCTCCGCAGCTTTCTTACATTTAACGGTTTAATTTTATTCCGCCCACTCGGTGAATCGCTGCGTCGTTATCGCCAGCACCAGACAGTCTGCCTCGACGAATAAAAGATTGAGAAAATAAACTAAAATGCGCTTCGTGTTATCTGGCCTGCGGCCGCAAAGAGCGCGGACACATTCCGGCGACCAGTTAACGTGAAGCTCCACCTCCAACGTCTGCAGAAATTTCTGTTCTCGCTTAACGAACCCGGGTTGTCGAATGGCGCATTCCACTACTCAATCTAAAGCAGGCTCTCTCCGACCGCGGCGGAGAATTTTTCTTTCCCACTGCTTGTTCTAAAGCGGCATCGCACTTTATACTCGTTCGCCCGAAAAAAACAAAGAGAAAAAACAAAGAGAGAGAGAGAGAGAGAGAGTGAGAAAGAACACAAACGAAGAAAAATTGGTTGCGAGTTAGCGGCTGTCCTTTGTCCCTCGTCTTGTCGTTGTCAGAGTGCGCGTTTTCTTTGTGTTTGGCTTCCCACTCGCCGTTTCGGACCGACGATACTTCCTCTCACCAGATGCGCGCAGTGGAGCGAACACTATGGATCGTGTAAACCAACCAGAAAAAGAGAACCGGTAAAATGACTACTCTACTGTCGACCTCTGATCGCGCTCGACGCGGCATCACAGATGGATTATCATGGAAGCGTCACAGAAGCATCAGTAGTACCCAACGGGTGAGCACTCCTCCTTACTCTGGAACATACAGCTGGCTCTCATAATTGATTGTCTGAAACGAGCCCTGGCCTCTTCACCGCACTGCACGAGGTTGGTGAAACGCGTAGCATAGGCATACCTTATCTCACCAATTACGTGCAGTGCAGCGGAAGATTCGAGTCGTGTCGGCCAACCAGAAAAGAGAACCAGTAGAAGGGCTCATCCACAGTCCACCTGTGATCGTTCTCCTAGCGGCATCGACCGAATGAAAACATCACCGAAGGATTAGTAGCGTACAATGTGCGGGACTCTTCTCCCTAATCTTCGACACGCAGCCGGGATATCGTTACTGATCGAGTGACAGGAGCCCTCGCTTTTGCTTCACTGCACAGAATTGGTGAGGCGGCTTATAGTTCGGGAGTGGATCACACTCTCTTATTTGTTGTCAAAGCGCAGATTCAACTCGGAACTCTATCGTTGGGGCGTCGCGTCAATTCCACATGGGGAAGCTGGTTGCTATTGGCCGTTCAGGGAAACATCGGCGATCTGGATGGAACTTTATTATCACTCTTCTTTTTTTCGTAATACGGCTGCGCTTTCTATATCAATTTAAGACTCGTTTTAGTAGGTCAAGTACGCCAGACGGATAGCTGTATAGTGACATATAAACGACTCCGATGCACGGATAAAATTATAAAAAAATGTACGCTCAGCACGAATTAGATATACCGTGTCGGAACCGGCTGCACGCGACAACTTCCAGAGCGATACGGAACGGAGCACTTCGTTTTCCACTGGAAGGTTTGTACCTGCGAAATCCGATCGATCAGCCGACAATTTAGGTAGCTCGTTGAGATCGAGCGGAGCAATCCGCCGCATTTTACTGCGACATCACTTAAGAGCTCGAAAATGGGATGGCTTTGTACGTCGACACGGACGGCCGCCGTCGTACTCATCGCGTCATCGTCATTATCGTGTCGTAGTCAGTGCATGTGCCCAATGTCAGCTTCACCCTTGGCATAGTGCGAATAAAGAAGAAAACGTCGCCCACCACCGCCGTTTAGCTGAGGCGACGTTTAGCTGCGGCACCAAATGCGTATTTATATAAAAACGTTTCGAGGCGAGAAGGTGGTAAAGACTTCCGACGCTGCTCGACGAGTTTCCCGTTCTGATCTCGTCGAAAACCTCCGAGCCCCCCCCCTCCAGGTTACCACGACGTGAACAGACCATGTTGTACCGTTGGTGACTCAGCGTCGCCTTTACCAACTACTATGCATTCCTTATAAGAATGGAGACCTTAAGAACTTGAAAAATTAGAGGCCCATTAGCCTGCTTTCGGTACTGTATAAAATATTCACCAAAGTAATTTCTAATAGAATCTGGGCAACGCTTGACTTTGATCAACCAAGAGAACAGGCTGGCTTCAGGGAGGGGTATTCTACAAGGGATAAAATCCACTATATAATCACTAATTGAGAAATCTGTAAAGTACAAACAACCTTAAATTTCTATATGACATTCATACATTATGAAAATGCATTTGATTCAGTAGAAAAAACCATCAGTCATGGAGGCGTTGCGTAATCAAAGAATACAGGAAGCATATGTGAACAAATTGGCGAATGCATACAAAGACTCCATAGCCGCCTTAATTCTCTACAATTAAAGTGTATAAATACCTATCAAAGAAGGGGTCACGCAAGGAGGCACAATCTCTCTAATGATATTCAGCTCATTCTCAGAAGATGTATTCAAGCTATTAGACTGGGAAATATTTGGAGCGAGGATCAACATCGAATATCTGAACAACCTTCGTTTGCAGACGATGTTGTCGGGTTCAGCAACAATGGGGATGAATTGCAACAAATGATTGAGAACCTTAACCGAGAAAGTGTAAGAGTAGGGTTGAAGATTAATATGCAGAAGACAAAAGTAATGTTCAATGGGCCTTGCAAGGGAACAAGAATTCATGATCGCCAGTCAACCCCTAGAGTCTGTGCAGGAGTACGTTTATCTAGATCAATTACTCACAGAGGATCCTGATCATGAGAAGGAAATTTACAGAATAAAAATGGGCTGAAGCTCATACGGCGGGCATTACCGAATCATGACCGGGAGCTTACTGTTGTCGTTGAAAAGTCTGCAATCGTTGCATTTTTCCGGTACTGTCATATGGTGCTGAAAGAAGGAGGTTGGGTTAAGAGACCGGAAGAGGGTGGTGTGGATCAGAGGGCAAACGGGGTAGTCGATATTCTAGTTGACATTAAGAGAACAAAAAATTTAGATGGGCAGGCCATATTCTAGTTGACATTAAGAGAACAAAAAATTTAGATGGGCAGGCCATGCAATACGCAGGGCAAATAACCGGTGGACCATTAGAGCCACAGAATGGGTACCAAATAAAAGCAAACGCAGTCGAAAGGACGGCAGAAACTTAGACTGTGAAGGTGGGGAGATGAAATTAGGAAATTTGCAGGTGCAAGTTGGAATCAACTAGCCCAAGACAGATGATGATGATGATGATAAGTGGTTCTTGAGGGAAAGGGAAAGGTTGGCGCTATCTTCTGCAGCCCTTGAGGGAGCACGGCTCAGCGCCAAAGACAGATGTAACTGGAGAACGCCGCGAAGAGCCTTTGTCCAGACATAAGAACGGGCTCATGATGATAATGATGCCGTCCGTGTTGTAATGTATAACAGCCCCACGTGAGACACATGAAGCTGTGATGAGATGCTCACATATTTTATCAGTATCTGCCCGTGCCATAGTGCCGAGAGGCAAGGGATGTGCAGAGTGCTGGACCAATTGGACAATTGTTCACTCTCTGAACAAAATTTTCCAAGCCAGTACTCCCCCCAAAAAACTCCGCGCAAAATGCTTTATTCGCGCTACTCAGGTTCCTGCAGTCTACGGGCATTCATGATAGACTTTAAGAGCTGCGCCCTCTACCGCTCTTTAGTGTACGCGGCCACTTTGCTTGTACTCGTCTCGCTTTCACACCTTATGCTCTCTGTCTTTTTATCTTCCTACCCCTTCCCATGGGCAGGGTAGCCCACCGGAACTACCTTTGTTCGACCTCCCTGCCTTTTCATGCATCCTTTCTCTCTCTTTAACGCGACAGCGTTAAGGGCCCCGTGTCGCAGAAAATCCGGCGTCCGCGTCGTCCGTGGCGGAACACAAATCATCCGCAACCACCGCATCTGCAGGCGCAAGATGTTAGTTCAGGAGAAAATCATTCGTAACCACCCCGACCACGCAGGCCCTTCGTTGTGGTGGAGGGTCTTGGTGAACAAAAATTGAGTCTCACAGTAAAATCCGTCAGAAAAATGGTAAAGTACAACTGAAGCATAACCTACAGACATGGTGGCGTCTGACTGTTATTTCAATGTACGAGAAAACATAATTCTGTTACGAGGCAACTCAAACACAAACCTCTTTTTCCAACATTTCTACCACAAAAATACCGGCTTACTCGGGTAGCCTACTTGCGAAAATCTTATCCAGATGGCGCTGGCATCCTCGGTAGGTCAAATTGGGACTTGGCCGGCCAAATGCCTTTTGGACACGCGTGCGCGTCGGGGCAATATCAAACAATTAATAAAATAATGAAAAAAGGTCCTGCGCCTTCACATTTTAATATAAGGCGACTTATATTGCCCCTGGAAAAACGTCTTCTCAGCAATGCATTTCTGTTTAAAAGTGAAGCCGACTTTAAGGGGATTGGTGTAAGCTTGGTCTTTGTAAGCTGGCTTTCCCACGTTCTCTGGTGCAGTGAATGAAGCCTACTTGCCGGTTGCGAACGATGCGATGCGAACGGGTCCCGATAACGCTATCGCGTTCTACTCTTAAAGGCGAAGCTTAAGCGTCTTCCAATTTTTCAGGCGAATTTTTGCTGTAGCCGTCGTCGTCACCGTAATGTTCTGTATGAAGCCCAAGTGTGATAACATCTATCGCGCTCCGCGCGCCGTATGCTGGGGGCGCGAGGAAAGGTTTGCGAGGGTGAACCGAGAAGGATGGTGGCTTGAAGCGCTCAGTCTTCCCGCGCGCTTTGTGTTAGAGGTCACGTGGTCAAGCGCGCCCAAGGCGAGGGGGGGGGGGGAGTTGAGCGGGCTGTACAGTGAACAAGCACGCGCTATGAGGGGAGGGGGGGGGTGGCAGGTGAACGCGCGTCTCCTCATGCAGCTTGGCCGTGGCTGCACATGGCGGTCCGCGCGGCTGAGCGCATACGTGGCCCACGTTCCCTAACTTGGAGGTCATCTCCGGCGTAATGGTAGTGCTTTGTCTTCCTAAGCGCCTAGTGGTCAAGGTCACGTAATCTCAAGTTTCGCAGACGCGTTGAAACGAGAGGTTGCAAGAAGCGTTCGCCCGCCTCTGTTTTCGCTTTTTAATTAGGCCAGCGTTGGGACAGCGAGAGTTCGCGGTCATCGAGTGATATCTGTTCCTGTTTCCTTGCACGCGCGTGACACCACGCTTGTCAATTTATTTAGTAAGCGAACATTTACTACCTTTATACGGCCGATGAAAGTACGAATCATACTTTGTGTATTAGAAGTACTGAATGTTGGGGCGTGTTGGCATTCCATACTCACAAAGAATGGCGCAGCCGTGCTCCCTCAAGGGCTGCAGAAGAGAGCGCCAACGTTTCCTTTCTCAAATGAACCACTTAGTAGTAACAGGGACGAGATCGGTCGTTCGTGTTTTCTAACTCGTCCCTGTTCTTTTGCGCCATTCTTCCTTGAGTACTTTGTGTAGTCGTATTATACGTTGCTATCGTTATCAATGCTCCGGCTTTCAGCCGAAGCTGCGTCTTTTCTATTTTTCGTCCCCAATATTACAGCCGTCTTTTACTCGTCTCCACAAACAACCAGCGCCATAGTTCGCTCTGGTATTTTTTGCCGGAAACTCCGCGCGAATTTACCGAGCATTCGTTTCGTCTTCGTGCTTGCTCCGTCGTTCAATGGTGGGGGGCGGTGCGCTGCGCTCAGCGGCCCCGGGGCGGCGCTAGGTGCTGCGCCGTAGTAGTCGCTGCCGCTGCCTGGCGTTCGCGTGCGGAGGCTCTCCGCCCGCTGCTGCTGCTGCTTCTGGCCGGTGTGCCGCGCGCGCTCGGCGCCTGCGCCCGGGGCCACTGCGACGTCGGCGGCGGCGGAGGGAGGAGGGCGGCAGCGGCATGCCTGCAGAGCGGCGGACCGCAGCGCGGCCGGACGGCACCACCGGTGAGTCGCGCGCGCAACTGTTGCCCCGCACTCCCCTCCCCACGTGCGGTGGGGGTGTGAAGGCCGGCGCGCTTTAGCACCGTCCCGCGACGAACGCACCAACCGCACCGCTCATCTCTGCCTGTCCTGAGAGTTGAAGACGAAGAAGCGGTTGACGAAGAAGGCGACGCTTATTGGAAAGAAGGCGCGCGCGTGCATAGTCTGCACCACTTAGCGACCACGTCCCGTGTCTTGAAGCAGCGCGCCTTACTTCCTTATTTTTTCCCCCTACCCGCCAACTTCTCCTACCGCGCGGGGTAAATTTGGCGAGCCGCTGCGGACAAAGAAGCCGGCTTGTTTGGTGGACGACTATACGTTGCACTGCCTTCCCGTTACCCTCCGCACCCCCTTATTCCCAGGCAACGGCGGTCGTGGCACACTTGTGGCTGTCTATCGGGCGAGATGAACCGAGTGACACTGCTTCGCGTGACGTGCCGAACACCGCTCTGGTTTTCTCCGCGTTACTTTTCTTTGCTCCTTCTTTTTCCTTTGCAGTACGCGCGTGTGCTCGCTTATCTTGAGCGCTTGTCGATTCGGATAGGGTCACGCGCAAAATCGCGGCGGCCGGTAAATATCTACAAGACCAGTTGCGTGAATACCGTCTCTTTTTCTTCTTCTCTTCGCTCTCGTTTGCTTCTCAAAGCGCCGTTTATGTCACGTGACTGCGTTGCTTTTTGGAACGTTTTGTCATACATCGACGACGAGCGTCGTCCAATGGATATTTCAAGTTCGTTCTGCCCGTGTGGCGAGCGAGGCGAAGCGAGCCCTCGGGAAAAGGGCCGCGCGCGTTTGTCAACTGCCGTCCTGAATATGACACGCGAGCAAATAGCGGTGCAGAGAAGATGGATGCGTTTGTTGAAACCGTCGACAGGGGCATTCGATCGCTGTGCGCATCACCTGTCGCGAAACCTTCAGTTTGGAGGCGTTCTCAACCCCGCCTAAATGACTAAGCGCGTCCTTCAAACAAGCATTAAGTTACACCGTCGTCAAACGACTTTGTTCTTAATCAAGCCCCGTGGCATTTCCTTCTGTGAACCAACGCTTGCCAACCTTTCCAGAACGCACAGCATAACACGGACGATGTGACTGAATACGCTGGAACCGAACTACGTATACCGATGACTTAGTCATGAAGCAGAGACTTACGATTCAGTCACTATCGTCGCCTCTGAGGACTGGCCTATACCTGTAACCTGCCAAACGCGGAAGAGAGACAGATCGGCAATCCATTGATGTCAGATGGCCTAATGCACGCACCGCGCACAGTCGCGAGGCGCATTTACGACATTGCCAAATGAAATGCCGCACGCTGAACTGAAGTTGCCCTATGAGAGGTTCCCCGGGGTCTACCCGGCGCGGCACGGCTTTTGGTGAAGGCGGTGGCTCGCAGTCACGGCATGTGGCGTGACAGGACTAAGCAGAAGCTATACAAGCCGTGCATTAACTTCAAGTTCAGCAGTACCTGACCTCTGGAGCACAAAGGAGGAACCAGTGCTGTGTTTGCCTTGCATCCTTCGTCGATTATTTCTTTTCTCTTTGGCATACTGTTCATGGTTGTGCTAATAGCTATTGCATTATTTCAACGTAGCCTGAAAGTTACGTCACGCGTACGCGAGGTCTGGAGCGCATGATATGTCGTTCATGATATAATATATGCTTCTGGCGACAGAAATACGCCTGAACGACATCTAATTCAAACATAAAAAAATATGATAAATTTAGCGCAGGGTTATCGGATTACGGTGATCCTAAATTCTGCGCCGGGTGCTAAGTTTTCACGCGCGTCATACTACACCAACCGCTTCCACCGGATAGGGGCGCTAACGCTAAGGCGGTAACGGTACCCTACAGCCTTCTAATGATGCCATCAAGAAGCTTTAGCTGTGCGTGTCATGCGCTACCGTCCACAAGAACCAAGGCCTGCCGCCCCAGGTGCTACATTTCACCGCTTGACTGATGACCCTGAAACTAAACCCACTGAATGCCCTGGCTTAGCTTTTTAGCTCTTTATTAACGCGTTATTTAAGTCGTGGCTGCCGACTTATGATTAACTGTATGATGCTCACGAAAAGCAATTCCCGGCTTCACCGCCGCAACCACCACTTGAACTTGAAACACACTTTACCTCAAAGTCATCAGCAGAAAAGATTTTAAACACTTGTCACTTTTCTGTTCACATCACTATGAACAAACAGAGCTTCTGTATAGCTATGACTTATCTAGAGTTAGTGATGTTTTCTTTCCTTTTTTTTTTGTTAGCGTAGACTGTCATTCATACTGTTGGGACTGTACTTTTCAGTTAAAAGCACTCATGAGCAATATGAAAGGAAACCTCGAGTTTATTTTCAAATAACGATTAGTCGCGACGTGTGGATGCAGACCGGACGCGTAAACGTGGTTCATACAGCTTTCCTGTACAACTCTTAGTCACATGGAATGCTATAATTTATGGCCTAATTGCTGACCTTTTATGGCCTCTTAGATGTAAATTTAGATGTTCCTTTTCACATACTGTATGGGAACTCCGCAGGTTCTTACTATAGTTCTTGTGCTACACCTGAGTGAATTTATCGTGATAGTATTGTGGTGTCCCATCATTCAACTATTATCCATCAACATCCACATGAACTAGCTCCTCTTCCCACGGTCATATGTTACTTACCGAAACCACGTGATCTACTAATTCTGCCTATTAAACTTAATGCGTACTTGATCTACTGACGCTGTCTACCTCTCCTCATGACATTATGGTCTAATGATTATGTCCGACCTTGTAATGCCCAACGTGTGATACACTGCGCTGAGTTTGGTGCCTCAAAAGGCTTACTTTTAATCGCAGGAAAGTTAACGCAAAACGCATAGTTGCGTTTTTGATATCTTGGAGTGAAGTTTCAATCGCGGATATTTCAATGAACCAATGAATAATTAAATAATTGCTATACTAATTAAGTTCTAACTCAAATAACATTTGGTTGTGTGTGTGTGTGTGCGTGTGTGTAAAAATGTACTCTCCATGGCCCAAACCAAAGGTGAAGAATTTGTTCCAATTTTCAGTGATGTGAAGCTGTGTTTGACGTACCATTGCAGTGTTAAAATATGAGGCGCCATCTATCCCCAACTCCTCACCCATTTTGTCATTGTTGTTCTCTCTGCCGCATAATAGCTCTTGTGAGGACGCAGACGATGTCAGGAACGGCCCGATCACGCCTTCGATTACTGTGCCTCCGGGGTAGGATCACCGAGGAGTTTGCGTGTTCATAACCAGAAAGGGCCGTTAACATCCCTGTGGAGTGATGTTACAGCAAAGCTCTTTCAAGAACAGACGCTCGTTTCTGTCATTATATATATATATATATATATATATATATATATATATATGAGATAGCGATATGAGGTAGCGAACAGATGTAGCCACTTCTCTGAACTGGTTTCTGAACTGAACTGCACGACCTTTTTCATGTTTTCAACTAGAGAGAGCAACACTAACTTCTGTACGCTAGTGTTTCGTTTTATTCTAGCGCTCTTCAGCATCTTCCGTACCACTTTCATCAGATCCAGGTTACCAAAGAGATTCCATAGCTTTCGCCGGGATTAGCTAGCTAACATAGCTAGCTAACGTAACTAGCTAACGTCACAGGCGTCGCGGCAGAGCTACACCGTCACTGCTTCCTGGAAATGTGAGCAATAAACCACGATAACAGTGGAGACTCCTAAAAAGCGATGAAGGCGACACTAAGGTTGAGAAAAAAAAGAAAGGTGGTTATCTGTGGTAATTCTACAATGCATGAAAGATCTAAAATGTAATATCCTGCTGCACATTTGCTCTCAAGAACGCATCACGCAGCGTCATTTGCTACCAGTCCTCTGCGTCAGCTAGGATATGCTTAAGACCGTAGCGAGAAGGCTGACTGTCACCGGAGCTGAGTCCTGCGATACTTGTCGCGCCAGAGTGGTTTCAGCGGAGAGACTCGCGTGAGACTCTCATCGGGGCCTCCTCTCACTTCTGAGGTTCCGTCTCTTGTCCCTGAGTTGTGACAAATTACCGCCTCGGGACGGGAAAATGAAGCACAACGTAGATGCGACGGGGCATCTGGCGGCAAGAAAGAGTCTCCAGAGGCGAAGAAGAAACAGGCCGTTCGGAAGGAGCGGGCACCATCCAGCTTCGCGATCATTCCCGCCGACATTACGAAGCAAAAGCGCCTTTCCGACGGCCGCAAAAAGCATGGAGACCAGATGAACTCGGGCCAACCAGCGGATAACTATCTCAAAACAAACCCCCCAAAAGTGAACGAATTGACTAAGAATCGCTCGAAACAAGCGGAAAATTTCGTCCAAGGAATCGCTTTAAAAGTGCCGCTGTAGTTCGAATTAAGCACATTCAATGTCAGTACGTTTTCTAGGAGAGGAACGAATTTGCTGGATACACCGACTAAGTGTGGTTAAAAACCGATTGTCATCAGTGATTGCAACAGGACTTTCTTTTAAGTGACGATGGTGAGATTTTGGGTTCCTCTTCCTATTTCGGAACGAGAGTTACGGATCTCAGCATATGCTCCAGTTCAGATTGCATGAACGTTCCGACATGCGAAATCAATCAATCAATCAATCAATCAATCAATCAATCAATCAATCAATCAATCAATCAATCAATCAATCAATCAATCAACCAACTCAACCAATCAATCAATCAATCAATCAATCAATCAATCAATCAATCAATCAATCACGAAATTTATTTCCGCCGTAAACAACACAGTGTTATAACGAAATGGCCAAGAAATGCGAATATTTATCTGAAATTCGGATCTTTTGTATTTTGCAGTATACTGAAACGCCAACAGGACCCCGAAAGAACCGTTACAAGCGACTAGGGTATTTTGCAAGCGACTCGGTGAAAAGAAGACAAAACTCGCTTCGATAAGCGGAACTCGGTGTACTGGCAAAGGGCCAGCAAGAATGCAGCTCTCCGCAGGACACATTCCTTAGATGCTTGAATATTGCTGTTTAACATCACAAACCAATACAGAGCAAGGAGATACACCGTAGAGAAGGGATCCGCATTGTTTTTCAACGCTTGAGGCTTTTTAACCGCCTAATACCAGAAGACAGCTTACGGACATAACGGGTTTTCAAGTTTGTTTTTGTTGCCGAGTGGTACGTTATGAATGTAGGGAACGCAGTTTAATTTAAATATCACGATTAGGCTCTGAGAGAAACATATCTACGGAAGTGGACATAGTAACCATATCCTCTGGTTTGTAACAATAAAAAACAGCTTTTCTTTGTTGAAACCAAGCGGTGAAGTTGTAACATCGTGTAGTAGGTCGGCGCGTTGATGCTGAATTATAGATTTCTATGCTGTATTACGGTATTCGAAAAGCCCTTAACAGTCACTTTTATTCGTCCGTGGAAACACGATGGTCTGGATCTCTCTCAATTTATGCCACAGCTGACGACAGCAAAATATGATTAAACCGTTTTCATAGAGTTGGGCATGCATCTGACCTGATATCCTGAATGAATATTTTACGTAATCACTCCCGAACTTTAAAAAAACGACAAAAGAAAAAAAAAAGAGACGATTGAAGGTAATGTACAATAAAATGTGCTAGGGACCTCAGGAGACTGCATTCCCCACAAAGGTCGACTCACAGGCCTTTTTGAATTCTGCCTCCATAGGAATGCCTGCTTCGATTCGTTCTGCGTACGGAACCCGACAAAGTCGATGTTAATCTAGGAGAATGCCAGCAACCTTGAAAAAAAAATGGAATGGGACTGGTTTCTGATTTCGGAGACATGGAGACAAGAAGTCGGGGACTGGCAAGATTGGCTCAGGTTGACGTGCCTTCAAGGTCATGACTGCTGCTTGGGACCAGCTCTGCTGCGTCAACACATCCACCGAGCTGGATTGTTGGTAGAAACCTTTTGGCGTGACGTGGTTAGTCATGTTCCGACGCGGAGCAAGGGAAAACAGACAATGAATCGTCTAAGACAATGAATTGTCTAAATAAAGCATTACAAAAAAAAAAAAAAAAAAAAAACCGGAAACCAGACGGGTTCCAGCCACCTTCCTGTCGCTTTGTCTATATCTGCCTCTCGATTTTTCCATTTTTCAAGTTTGCTGGCATTCTTCTAGTATAACCATGATGTACCAACTAGCCCAACAAGCTACTCTCACACAATCGATGTTAATTGCGTGATTTTGTGTTTCTCTATTTTCGTTCGCATTATAGGCGAGATCAACTCGTGAGGTAAAAGGAAAAAAAAATTAATCAACTCTCCACCAGTTGTACGCATACATGAAATTAATGATCAGTAGTGAACTACAGCGCTTGTCTATGTCCTTCCATGTTTGCTGCGTCGATACGCAATCGTAGGAACGCGGCCGACGCTGCTGGGGATCGAACCCGTGACCTCTTGTCGCAGCAGCAGAACTGCTATAACCATGGAGCCAACCTTGTGGCTAGTGCTTCTATATAGGCTCTATGCATACGAAACGGGAAGATAACACACGTATACGAACGACAGGCGTCGCGTTTGCCTCGGTGCCGCTTATTTCGTACCACTCCACGACGACGGCGCCTCGACCAAATCGAAGTAGGTTAGGAACGACGCCCCGTCAGGACCACAATGGCAGAAACAAGCTGCAGAGAGAGATATTTGTTCCCAAGAGGCATCGTGCAGTGGAGCCACTGGAGCGGCGGCGGCCTCGGATGGCTCTCGGACTGGTCGGTAATTCCCTCTCTGGCAGCGCAGCATCTTGCCCACCCCGAGTTGAGGCAAAGCATCGTGGAGCCAGGATTCTTGAGGAGACAACGACAGTGGGCGACACGCACCCGTTCAAAGGCGGCGGGCCCTGCTATACGCGCGAAGCCTCGTTGCATTTTCCCTGGCGGAAGAAATCGAAGTCCTGTCAGTCCCGCAGCGAGAAATTGATCCGGAGATTATGTTGTCCGACAGGGGTAACAATGTTGTTTCTTGGGGACGAAACATCCAACGTATATATATATATATATATATATATATATATATATATATATATATATATACGCGTATATCTATCCGCTCGACCCAGTTAATGCTTGGTAAAACTGGCGGATTTCTTTATTTTGTGTAAATAGGTGTCGATGTTTTACTTCCTGCATCCGGAGTGGTGTAATTGTCACGTAACTCTGACGGGTCAACGAGTTTCGAGCGACTTTCTCGTTTACCTTCGATCGCCCCGCGTGGTTTCTTCGCGGGCTCGCAGGAGGATATGGAAGAGTGGGTGAGCGAGACCGAACTTTGAGGCCGATGACACCGTGATGGTTAAGCGTGAAGTCATCATCAGCACCAAGATCTTCAATGTTTGCATAAACGGAACAAGTGCGTCGTGCTCGTTCTCTCGCAGTAACGTGCGACCAAAACTTTTGAAAAGTCCAATGTTCAACATGGCATTGGTGGATGGCAATGGAAGCTCGTGCTGCTGTACAAGACAAACACGAGTGCCTGAGGGAAGTGCTCATCTGGAGCGCAGAGAAATGAAGAGAATAGAGAACAATATTCACCGTCTCTTTAACGATGTGTGAACTGGCACGATGGCGTTAGGAAGTAGTGACTCGGGCACTACGCACTATTATAGCGGCATTGCCCGCCAGAAATGAAATGCTATTAAAGCAAGAGGCAATCAGGGACATTGTTTACGTAACGTAGCGTCGTTCAAGTTACCTTAACAATCGTGATGGTTACCGCAAACGATTGATCCTTTGACGTGCTGGTTGGCTGATGTATAGGGCATTACTAATCGGATATTAATGTAAGAGGCCTTCGTCCTGCAGTATAAATAAATCAACCAATGGCGATGACGTATATTGAGCGTTCAAAGTTCTCGGTTTTGATTTTTTTCCGAAGTTCGAGGAGGCGTACTTTTCACTGCTGTAGCGGTCTTTCTCGTGGTCTTTCGCAGGCTTCTGTTTCACGGTAACTACATCACTGCGCAACATCGCTGAACGCAGGAACGCCCATATATCTAGTCGGCATATACGTATAGCCAACGTTACTACCCCATGCAGATGTGCTGGCTGACGACTCTGTTCTCTGCGGAATTACGTAACGAAACAAGAAATACTACCTAAATATACCCTCTCTGCAACAAAAAACGCTTAACCTTGCACTCGGCCGCGCAACGCTTGAAACAGCGAAGCTGGGCGATCCTAGCCCAGCATTTTCCGAAAGTGCGCGCGAACTTTTCATCTTATTACTCATCATGATGATAATTTCTTTTCGCGCATCTCGGACTCACGGCCGTCACTGCACGTTGTATAGCGCAGCTTGCAACACCGACACAGCGTTGTAATGCCGACCACGCGTTCCAGCAGACCCGCTCAGTGAATGCGTCTGCCTCTCTCTCTCTCGCTCTCATTTTCTTTATCTCTCTCCCGAGCATAGCGCGCAAAACCTCTTCTTCACCTCGCAGAGCACGAGCGTGCGAACGCGCCAGCTGTGGACGAAGACGACGACGCTCGAACGCAATCATATGGTTCGCATGTTCTGCAAACGTGGCTGTATAGCTTAGTGGTTACGACGCTCGCCTTGGGACCGTGGGTACGCGGGTTTGAATCCCGCCTCGGCAAGGAAGGTTATTTTCTTTTCTTGTTAGTTTCTTGATACGAACCACAAGCCACAAGTTACAGCTGGCTTAAACAGCTTCGCTGTTAATATATGCTTTTAAACGCATCATTTCTTTAACAAGCCAAATTAATTTCTTTTGATCTTACTGCAATGTTAAAGTGAATCAGCTTCTTTGGTTCCTTCGCCCCTTTTCTTACTCGACGCAGCGCGTTTGTGGCCGAACGCCAACTAACTTTGAGATGCACGCGCTGTAACGTGAAAGCTATGTAGCGGCTCAATGTTTAGATGCTTTGGTCGGGGGAAGTAGCGCTGTGCGTTCGTTTCTGCACCGTCAAATAGAGTAACGCAATAGCGTTAAGGGCCCCGCGTCGCAGAAAATCCTGCGTTGGCGTCGGCGTCGGCGTCGGTGTCGGCGTGGGCGCGGCCTCGCCGGCGTCGTTGGCGGAAATAATCATCCCGAACCACCCCGACCGCGCAAGCCGTCCGCGTGGCGCAAGGCGTTACTGAACAAAATTGAATTTCTCAAAAGTCGCAAGGTACGACTTAACCACAACCTACAGACTTGATAATGTTGGAATGTAATTTCAATATATGAGATATACGAGAAAAAACCCCTGATAAGCAGCCAGGGATCTTTGAATGCTATCACGTTCCACTCTTAAAGGCGAAGCTTAAGCGTCCTCCCAATTTTTTTCTTGTCCTTTGGTCCATGTTCTAGAAATGTACTCTGTTTCCATGGGTAATAGACATTTCAATTACATTTACTTGAAAACTCATTTGTCACTACATGTTCATTATTCCTATGGCAGTCAGCGGCCGCAGCTTATGCGGTGACCTAGTTTGGTTGTGAAACCAAGTTTTTACTTAATTAGGTTCTGGGGTTTTACGTGCCAAACCGCCGATCTGATTATGAAGCATGCCGGGGTGGTAGACTCCAGATTAATTTCGACCACCTGGGTTTTTTTAACCAGCACCCAGGTACACAGGCTTTCTGCATTTCGGCCTCATCGAAATGCGGCCGCCGCGGCCGGTATTTGATTCCGCGACCTCGTGCTTAACAGTGGAAGCGCCAATGCCACTAAGCAACCACGGCGGGTCTGAAATCAAATAGGTCTAACATTTTTCTATTTATTTTTGCACCAGCAAATTAACTTTTTAAAATTTCGCTCACCGAATTTGTTTGGTGGATACTTTCTCACGACAAAGCTTACGTACTGTTCTTTTTTGGTGAATATCTGGCATACTTGTTTCGCTATCACCAAAACATTATGACTGCAGATTCTACTCTTCAACACTGTGTACTTTCATTCTGTACACAGACTAATTAGGTTTTCGAGAAGCAGTCTAGCAAGCGAATAACGCCATAGGGCTATATGACTTTCCAGCTTTTCCCCCTCCCAAAATGTAGGGTAGCCAACCGGGCACGTCGTTGGTTAACCTCCCCACCTTTCGCTCTTGGTCATCTCTCTCTCTCTCTCTCTCCAGGAATTACGAGTGAGTGCATGGGTTATTCGAGCACAAGTAGAGTGCGACTTTATGTCTACCATTACACGCAGGTACCGAGCCCAAACGAATATTACATAAGAAATAATAAATAAATTAATTATGGGGTTTTACGTGCCAGAACTACGATCTGCTTTTGAGGCACGCCATAGTGGGGGACTCCGGAATATTTTGGAGTACCTGGGGTTCTTTAACGTGCACCTAAATCTAAATACACTGGCGATACAGAAGAAATAAAAAAGATATAGCTCCACGTTATCATTCGTCAACTCGCCTAGTTCATCCACCACAGTGGCCGAAGCGCGAAAAATACGAGGGCTCGGGCCAGGGCTCCCTCGACCCATTCCCCCGATTCTCGTTTGCGTCACAGCGGGAGGCAAAACGGCCACGCGAATAAGAAAAAAAAAGTAAAGCTGTTTTTGGACGGCCGGGCCGACGCGTGACGTGGACTTCACCAGGCTCCTTTTGTATTGGAGCTCGCAGCTACGTGCCAAACGCTGCCTTAAGTCTGAGGTAATTTAGCTTTTACTGACCCTTCCCGGTTAAAACCCTCACTCCCTCCCCTCCCCCGCCACCAACCACAATAAAAAAGAAAAAGAAACCTGGCATACTTTTTTCGTTCCCTTTAGGTTTAAACCAATAACGCTGAACCCTACATATAGTTAATGAAACTTGCCATAGATTAATATGTGGTTTTGGTGCGTCGCCGCAGTGTTTCCAAGAGCGTGCGAGTGGTAGGAATAACAAACCGACGATAGGTTTGCGTGCGGGTTACGGGCAATGATACAGCTGTGGGAATTCGCTTTATGATAGCGGAACGTTACTGTTAGTGAAAAGCGTAATATGCGTAGTATTATTCTCGCCGCACAAAGTTTACGCGAGTAGAAGAATTGCTCGGGATGGAAATAGTTCAGAAGCGTTAAGAAAGAGAGTTTCAGGTCTAAGCCTTTGTTCGTCGGCCGGATATGTTTACACAGTTATATATGGTCACCACCGACGGCAGTGCCTTCACACTGAAGGGGGAGACAGCGACATACGAGGTATAATAAGGCCAGAATACTCTTAAATTATGCACAGCTTTGGGGCAATGGTGCGAAGTTACCCATCTTCGAAGCGAGAGAGAGCTAAAAAGAAACGAAATACACAAGGTGGATCCGAAGCACCGCGTTTAAAGCGGAACTGCATGTTACTTGAAATAATGCCGCCAAGGAGTTGTTTATAATAAACACCGATATAAATACCCGAAGCAGTGATGCATCGTAAAACACAAAAAAAGTGTATAATTTAGAGAGAGATTTGTACCGTCCGAAGTCAAAGTTAACTTGCAGCTCTGGGCTTCGAAGTGACGTTTGCATGATTTTCTGTTAATTTGCGTTAACTGACTGCAAGGCAACGTATTTGGTGAAATTCGTGAAGTGCACTCACCTCTTAACGTCAAGATTTCACGAATTAATAGGGGGCTTCATAGCGAATTTCATGTTAAGACGTCGCATGCTGCTCTTTCGAGAATGACTGACAACAGGATGCCGAAGTTAACGGGCTTCATATGTAAAGGCTAGAACGTCTGCCAGCGCAATGAGAGCTTTACGCTTCATGTGATCGTGCATCTCGCAGTGACAGCGAACATTTTCTATTTCGCACTGGCCCTTTAGCGTAATTTTTAACGAACACTATACCGATAATTGTACTCTACCGGTTCTAAAACATTGGGCGGAAACTTGGAAGTTAACAAAGAAGCTTGAGAAGAAGTTAAGCACCGCGCAATGAGAGATGGAACGGAAAATGTTAGGACGTAACGTTGAGGAGACAGGAAGAGAGTGGTGTGCATTAGAGAGCGAACGGGGAGAGCCGATATTCTAGTGGACATTAACATAAAGGAATACAGCAAGGCAGGCCATGTGATGCGTATGACAGATGACCGCTGGTCCATTAAAGTTTCATAATGGGTGCCAAGATAAGGGAAGCGCAGTCGAGGACGGCAGAGAATTAGGTAGTGTGATGAAATTATGAAATTTGCAGGCATAAGGTGGGGTCAAATAGTTCAAGACATGGGTAATTGGAGATCGCCGGGAGAGGCCTTCATTCTGCAGTGGACATAAAAATAGGCTGATTATGATGACACATGTCACAGACAGAGATGTGATAGATAGATAGATAGATAGATAGATAGATAGATAGATAGATAGATAGATAGATAGAAAGAGAGAGATAGAGAGAAAGGGTGCACTGAACGGCAATGAGGTTAACGAGAGGTAGTTCCGGTTGGCTACCCTGCATGGTGGGAAGGAGTAGGAAGATAAAAAGACAAAGAGAGCGGAAGGGGAGAGAGGGGAAAGAGTATAAAAAGTGTGAGTTTTCTATAAAACATTACTGAACGAAATTTCCTCTGGCGCTGCCATCGGAGAAAGATTTGGCGGACGTTATTGGCGGCAGGCGGATATAGCCATCTTGGAATTCGTTCAGCTACCACGGAATAAAACATATTTGTCTTGTATTCGTGCTTGCAACGTTAAACGTTCTTGTGATGGTATTAATTGCGCTTTGTCGTTCTAAATTTTCAAGCACTCGTTTAATTTCCTAAACACAGCAAGGCAATTAGTCTCTGCGCACAAGTTTGATCATTGAGAGTTGCTGAATTTGTAACGCAATACGCTGTCGAATGTGCACAATATGCAAAGTCACGAAGCCGTTAGAAGACATAAGGCCGAAGTTTAGTCAAATCGATGCAACTGTCCATCAATCTCACGCTGGCTGAACTGCCATACTTGAATGTCCCGTAGACAATGGCGCCAGATTTTCGTCTAGTGAGTATGGTAGAAAAGTCTATACCCTAATACAGATAACCGAAAACTGCATGATCGTCTGTTTCGTACTAAAAATAGACAATGACGCTGCGAAATTTCCGGGATAGTACTGCAGGTGCAGTGACGCCGCCCTAATCAGTTCTAAGGTGTCTCAACCTTCTATAGGTGAGCTAGAATTCTCACTTTTCGATCGGGTCTCTTTCATTCGTATATTATGCAGAAACAGAAGTGAAGTTCTTTGGACATTTTTCAATTGCCTGTAACAGCAATTTCTCTGAAGCTGCGTGGTAGCCCAGCGGCTATGACATTGCGCTCCTGAGCTCGAGGTCCCGGGTTCGATCCCGTCCGCTGCGGCCGCATTTCGATGGGCGCGAAGTGCAAAAACGGTCGCGTAGTTAGATTTAGGTGCACAATAAAGAACCTCAGGTGGTGGAAATTAATCCGCCGTCCCCCACTACGGCGTGCCTCATAATGAGATCGTGGTTTCAGCACGTAAAACTCCAGAAGTTAAGCTGCAGCAGACACGGTGTGGTCGGCTGGTTACAACAAATGATAGTTGTGGGTTCTACGTGTCGCCCCAGGACGTGCCATTTATGCTCAGAATCGCGCTTTCAGAGGAAAATGAATTTATCTGCTTATGAAAACGTTGTTATTGCTTAGAAGCGCACTTCTTAATGCGTGAGAGCATTTGAACTGGAGGCGTTTCAGCAGTAGAACTTTCTTACGAAATCGAATGCGGATGAATTCGAACTTGAATATCGAATGGGTTGGTGAATATTTTCTTTTTGTTCTGCTTGCGAGAGTAGAAAGAAATAACATTCAACAAAACGTTGTTAAGAAATAATGTGATTTGTTAGATCGAATACATGTAATGCTGTTCGGTAGACCATTTGTATGGCAGTTTTGAAATTACCTAGAAGAGAATAGTCACCAAAATTCGGGATGGCTTACCGCGGGCACCTGAAGCTGCCATTTGGATACGAGCATGGGCTCCTTTTCTTGGCAGGAAGGAACCAGTAATCGCTGTAACCACATGAAGTCGATTATAATCGAATATTTAAAGAAATAGAATATCAACTTGTTGAAGAGAATACTTTGATTCGAAACAGAAGGGTTCGGCTCATATTAAAAATTTTTGATTTTCGCAAGTCCTTAATTTGTTCATAATCTAGATATAGAGTACGTGTATCTCTTCTCCGCCAAGAAAACATGGTGTCCAATAATAACTCTGATAAGGCTCTCTGTTTCTTTCTGTTGGTGTATTGACTCCGCGTTTCACAACTACTCCATGCCAATTAACTTTACTAGTAACGTTCTCTGCCGCATTCTAGCAAGACAGAGGTTTTTAGGAAGGTGTAAACCTGAAATGATCAACTTTAATTATTGTAACTTTAATCACGACGTTGTATTTGGGGAAGTAAT
This sequence comes from Dermacentor silvarum, assembly GCF_013339745.2. NCBI lineage: Eukaryota > Metazoa > Arthropoda > Arachnida > Ixodida > Ixodidae > Dermacentor > Dermacentor silvarum. The sequence continues at coordinate 134,032,665 of NC_051159.1, read as the reverse complement.
TCAATTTTTTCTTCAATATTTGCCCGTATCTGCGTTTCCGTAATCCGTTGCGTTGTCGTGTTCCCGTGGATATTGTGTGCGTGTTCGAGAGTGCCGGGTTGTTCACCAACGAGGGACGTCATTTGTACTTCAACATAAACATTTGAATTTTGCGAACTGCCCAGGAACATTTGTTGTTGTGTGTGTATATATGAACTTCGGAACTGCTGTCGATATAGTGTCTGTTTATTGCTTGAATATTTTTTTTTCAAAAACACGTATGAATTAAGAGGTGTGCCCAGCGTCTACTAACAAGCACCAGCATTCTTTTGAACGCAAATTACAATGAAAAACAAATTTGTTGAACAAGAGTTGTCTCGGGAGTCAACCGGGGTTGGAATTTGGGCTTGTTTGTGTTACATTACGAATGCGTTAAGTGTAGTTCAACTCGTACTAGGCATGGTTGTGCACTTGGACTACATTATGTCATTATGTAAGCGCCAACTAGCCGAACAACATGTCCTTCTGTCATACACGGACACTGAGGAAGAGCCGGACACTCACATAGCGTTACTGTCAAGCTCGTTGGAAGTCAGCGCTGTGTTTGGGTCCTGTTTTGCCTCTGCATCCATGTACTATAATGTGACGCTACACTGAACGCCTTATGCGGTCGATGTTTCGGTAAAGGTTACTCGTCTTCGTCAGGGCGAAACGTTATCGAAACGTTGACTCCAGGGACCTTTCTTGCCCGACCATTGTCAATCTAAACGCGTTCAGTCTTTAAACCCAGAGAGAAAATTTTGAGGTACAGGAAAGCTACATTTCTATCATCATTATTATTAGTTGATTTGAGAATATGTATATATATGGACAGAAAATAAGAGAACAGAAGATGCAGGTTGGCAACTGCCACCGGAAGGAGCTCAACGCCTGCCTGTCCCTGCAGAAAGGAGATGATAGGGACATGGAAATTGAATATACATCAAGGAGGGAAGAAAAAAAAGTGGAGAACTAATAAGCTTACGGAGCACGAAGATTCAATTGAAACAACAACGAAAAATAGCGCAAAAGAAGTAAGTACTATAAAATAAGAAGAATCAGTGCATGTCCCCTCACAGATATAAGGAAGAAAGTATTCAAAAGAGCAAAGAAATATTCAGAGGTGTCGTAATCACTGCAGAAGCCCCATAAGTGCCAAAGACAATGAAAAAAGTAACTCTAAAAACGGCAAGCTAAGTCAGTTTATTCTATAGGTAAGAAAGGAGTCGACGATGAGCCCCGTCGCGTCGAGGCGCCCAACTACTGAGATGTAAGCAGTAAAAATTTTTTGCACCCTTAAAGGTAAGCTTGTTAGCCATGGGACAAATAAAAGTACCCTTATGGATGTAAAAATCTTATTATGCGTACAGCAAAAATGTTGACATAACTTAAGGCTGATTTGGTTTGTTCTATGGCTAACACCCTTACACTTGTAAAACAATTTACTGTTTAGGCTCTCATTGAAAGTGCGACACGGCAGGGCAAGAAAGTGGTAGTCTTCAATCATGCCCGGTCATGGATGCGCAGCTCGAAATAGCAGGAGCGTCGTACGTGATAAAGGAAAGAGTTATAATCTATTTAAGGGGATAGGCCTAAAGATGAAAATTTAGAGCACGTACGCATCCGGGTAAGAAGTTTAAGTGCCGAACAATAATGGAATATTTTAAAACATACAGCACGGGGGAAATAATGCGACGCGGAAAGAGTCATTTTTTTTTTCTGTTCTCTACCTGTGCGCATGCGGGGCGGTGAAGGCGGGAGTTCTTTTAGTGTCAGTTAAAGTTGATAAATACTTTTTCATGCTGTGCACGGGCTCGGCCATGTTGACAGGGCCTTGATCGAAGAATGGGCACAGTATGATCAGTTTATATCTTGGGAATTCGGTTGCCACTTCTTACGAAGGAATATACGCTTATTGGTGAGGACACGAGAGCACGGGACGAGTGGATAGTCATTAGTCGGACCTCGGTACAGCGAGTCCAATGATGATGACTTTGAGTGGTGACTACGAAGACAGCAGGGGCGACGAACTGGAGCTTATGACCAAAGCTCTCATTACCGGGCTTGAATTCTCGCCCATGCTGCGTAACGAGAGAGGTACGTATTTGTCCAGGAGCCCTCGGTTGGTGTAAAGTTGCACTAGAGGACATGTGGTGGTGTCAGCTACAGTACAGGATTGAGAATAAGAGCACGTGACCGAAGCTTGCGTTCCTGTTCGTTGGCCGTAGCCCAAAACTTCGATATGTAGGAAAAGAAGAAAGGGTCGGATAGCTTCAAAATCACACTTTTTAATATCTCGCGCTTGGAAAAAGTGGAGAATAGAGGACTAAAGGAGATAAAAGGGGAAGAGGACAGAGAGAGCGCCGAAGTAAAGACGCAGAGCATAAATGAAACCTTCCAATCGATTTCATTTATAGGGTTCCAGTGTAGACTGGAGTTGTGGAAGAAGCGAAGTTCGATTTACCCCGTAGCTATACACAGTCTGGCCAAAGGCCCGACGTGAGTTTCTCAGACAATAGTTTGTTGTTTGCCCAGACGGGCTATAAAAGAAACAGCCAGTGTCGTTCGCGCCCGTACTCGGGCGAAACTGTGTCCTCGAAGCAGCTATAAGTCCACCGCAACCGGAGATTCCGGAATTTTGTGTTTCAGAACGCGACGTCGCTGAGCACCGCGTACTTTCGCTGGTCGAGGGAACGCGATAAAGAAGGGGTCACGCGACCGGTCGCATTGTGCGTAGATATTTTTCTTCTTTTTTTTTTCGAACCGTCGGTACTGGCGTGATTCGGGGTCGCCGTTTGGCCAAGTTGTCGTGACCAGAGATTGTTTATCAAATCGGTTACGTCCCCACACATGCGGCAGACGGCCGTGGAGAGAGAGCCGTAGAGAGTCGGCGTGGAAAGGATAGAATCGCCGGTCCATATTCGACAACTTACTTGCAACACGCCAGTGGTCACCCCTTCGTCCTGTAATTCCGACGGCTCTTGATTGCGGCGGGACTTCGCGCGTGGGACGCACGCGGATGACGCCGTGTAAATACGACGGTTCACTGATTGAAACTTCTATAATTGTAAAGCGGTTTTGCGGTGTTCACAATGAAAGGTGATGTATGTTCATTTGCGACCGCTGAAATGCGCTGCGTGGAAAAACACCTCGGGGCGTGGAAAGGGGTCGAATATTGTACGGGCGGCAACCAGTTGTCTCCGACGCAAAATTAATTGAACGGTGTCCGATCGTTATTCAAAACTGCGTGGTGCGTGAATCCGACTGCGTCACGTGGTATGCTGATTAAATTGCGCTGTGTACAGCTCACGTATTTTACGTGCTTCATGTGCCACCCTTCGTGCTTATTTATCCAAACACAATTCTGCTGTCTTGTTATTTTTTGTTCTGCGACTCCCAATATTGGCTTCTGATGTGTTTGCAGTCAACGCTGTGTAGAAAGTCATACTTTCGATCACCGCAGGTATTTTATACGCTCCTATTACGCATGAAATGTGATACCTTCAACGTATTCCAATTTTATTTATTCAGCATATTGAGACACACAGTACAGACATATGCCGTAGTCTCGGGGAATGCGGCTAAAAGCAATAGTTTGCCGGACTGGGCCGCAACACGGGCTTAGGCTAGTTCACACTGCGCGGAATACAGCGGGCCACAGCGAGGTAAAATACAGTATAAAAGAAAAATATATATATATCTACAAGAATAAATACAGCTTTGCATACTAATAATTTCAAATGTTACATTGAAGACACGTATAAATTAAGAAAAAGTACCATGAACAATCATATCACATAGTCATATCTAGGGCATATTAAAGCAACCCAGCAACTGCATCATTAGTATTCTTTTAAAGGAGGAAGCAGATAAATCAGAGGTTAATTCATGAAGTATTTAATAGTTTTTGTTTAGTTGGTACGTGTGCGCGGGGTTACAATCTTATTTTGCCTAAGGTAATAGGTAGAGTCTACTTGCGATAGTAAGTGCTATCAAAGTTTCGGAGGCTCATAAGCCTGCTGAAATGCTTCAACAGCAAGCCTGTACTGGAAAAGAACTTCTACGGAAAGTATATCAAGTTTGACAAACTTGGCTGTAGCTTGTTTAAGAAATGGCAAATTACTAATCGACCATACAGCTCTTTTCTGGAGCCGTAACAGTAATGCAAGGTTAGTTTTAGAAGTGGTTCTCCACACAAGAAAACAATAGTGTTAAGCGGGAGTGAATCAGTGTATATTATTTGTTTTTTTATACATGTTGGGACATAATTACGGATCATTTTTATTATCACATTCGCTTTCCGAAGACCTTTGCGAATAGCTTCAATATGAACGTACCTGGTTAAACTTTCATGAAACCAAAGTCCTAAAAAACAAATTGTTGATGTCGCATTCTGCAAGACCTAGTTCTCAAATGTTAACTTTTTTTCTTATATGGTACTTGGGAGATGTTGTCGCCTTTAATTGACACCAACTACTCTCTTTCACATAGAGATCTAGAAAAAAAAAGGTAAGGAATCAACCTACACGCATTAAAACTAAAAGTCAACACCAAATCACAGTAACACAAAGTCCAATCACGTAAGTGCACTAATGCCACACTAATTAGGTTTTCAGGTAAGGATTTATTTTGCGGTATAAAAATATGACGTTTTGTTTTGTCAATCATTTTGTCGAAGTTTGTTCGCATGTAGCCTCTCCTTGCTCCCCCGCTCTCTCTCTCTCTCTCTCTCCATTTTGCGCGTTTCCAGCAACGATCAACCGATAAACTTTGACTGTCGTACCAGCCGCAAGAAATGGTATGTTTACCGAGCGTGTCAATAACGACACGCCGGTGTAATATATGCTTCCGGCGACTTCCCGCGAGTTCCGACCACACGCGACGTCACGGAACGACAGTTTTGACGAGCGGACAAGCGTCCTTACTCGGCTCGTCACTTTCCGGCGGCGAATGTTGAAGCAGGTCACGGATAGCAGCTCTTCATTCGCTTCGTCTTTCTTTTTATTCAGTTGTCCTTTTTTTTTCTCTTCATTATTTTAGTTTATTTAGGCAAGCGAAGCGAACGTGTGGGTAGGTTTCGTGTTTTATTTCTTTCCGTCGTTGCGTTCGCGAACATCGACCGGTAATTTTATGCGCGACGGTCCGGGAAATTTTTCGCCGCAAGTGGGGGAAACGTGTAACTTCGCGTCACGACGCACCGGTTTGACGACGACGATGACGGCTGAAGCGCGGAAGCGCACCTAGAAAACGCAATATTCTTCCAGCCTGAGTGCCAGGAAGATGGAAAAAAAATAATGGAAAAGAAACGGAGGCTTTATATTTCCGATGAGACGCGAAACGAGGCTACTAATGGACGCCGTCAATGTCACTCGCTACCAGTAAAACATAAATACGTGCGCGATGGGCAATTACAAGGAGACAAGTACGGGCTTGCGAAGATGTTGCGTAAGAGAGGCTTAGAAACGTGTTTCGTCGTCTGTTAGGAAGTTGTTGGACTTTGTAATGAGCGATACGAAATTTCAGTGAAGGAAGAGGGAAGTTGAACGAAGCAGGGGTAAGTAAATAGAAGGAAAAAAATGATTGTCGTCCACTCGACTGTCACGAAGTTACAAAGGAAGCCCAAGCGGTTTCTTTTGAAAGGAAGCTTCGAAGTTGAAGAAAATATTCATCCTAATTCGTGGACCAAACCGGGGACTAATGCATTTCCGGGGAAATAATTGTTGTCATATTCTCTTACAGTTTATAATGGCTACATCGTATAACTTACGCACTTGCCAACTTCTACGATTTCATCCAAAAAAAAAAAAGAAAAAAAAAAGAAAAATGCTGGGGCCGGCCTCACAAAGCGTCTCGCTCGCAAATAGTATCATCCGCGTCAGGATTGGTTGAAATTTGCTCTTACGAGGAATTATAGCGTAAGAGATTTTATGTTAATACGAGCCCCGAGCTTTGCAGCTTGTTTACGGTTAATAATTTATGATTTTATAATTTACGTCGTGGTTTAAGGCAGAACTGACTTCGAAAAGATATAAATGCTGTGATTGACCAACATTCTCGAGAGCAATATATTTCGGTTATTCGTCGACTACTTGACCGTATTCACGAAATTAATACAATTCATACCGGACCCGTATTCACAAAAAGCTATCACGCTAGATTGTTCGTAAGAAAAAATTCCAGCCGATCCTCACGCTAAACGTTTTCCTGTAATCAACGTTGTTTAATATTTGTAATTGAAGTTTAGTATTTCTCGGCTTCGAGTGTAGCTTTTTTCCCATCGAAAGGTTAGCATTCTTGTAACCAGGAATTCGTTGCGTGCTTTGACGCTTCTACGGTGTTGTGCAGTATGGTGCTATTCTGAATGCTAAATGCAGCTAAAATGTCACCTAAATGTGGCTGAATGGTAGTAACTGAAACGCATAAGCGAGCTGCGAGTGCTTCCTTGGCCATACAGAAATATTTGAACCATGATCAGAGTCTCACCTGCAAGAACAAGCGACCATCTTAAAAAAAAAAACGCTTTTTAGTGAATGCAGGATGAGATCACTGCTTGCGAAAACTTGCGCTACATAGTCACGACGAAGTGTTACATTTGCGGGATACACTGTGGACTCAGCTCGAACTGAACTCTGGGTTTGGACATGTCATCCATGTTAGTACATAGGGGAACTGCTGCAGCAACGGTTAAAGACTTCAAGGGTGTCCCGAGTTTGTGTAGCGGCGAGTACAGAAGTTAGACGTTGATCGAACGGTCCGTCGAGGCAGCTTTTAACTTTATCACGATTATACATTCATTGTAGCTTTGAACATAAAGCTGAAACGTTGTACGTTTTTTGTAATATTATTTGTATTTTTATTCTCCTGATGTAGACCAGAGATGAATGTTATAGCTGAGGTAGTTTGTACCTTCATCTCTCCGCAGAACCGATTTATAACGGAAGGAAACAGCCTGAACTGTTTAGAGGAACGGCTGGCTTGGCGCGTCTGGTTTTTCATAAAACGACACTTTCGTTAACAAGGCTTCGTACAGTGTTCTCTTGTTAAGCGCTGCGTGCGTTTTTGCTGACGAAATGAAAGAAAAATATTGTTACGCCGCAACGGTTCGGCACTGTGGAGAGACGTATCTCTGCCGGAGAACGCCCGGCCGCGCGTGGGCGGGCTTGTTTCGTTTCGAGCAAGTGTTGTCTCGAGATAATCGATCACACTCCTCCAGTCGATATTTCTCGATCGTTACGACAATTGCCGATGCGATGCTCGAGATTGCTGCACAAAGAAAATGAGCAATAAAACAATGAAACACCATTATAAAATACAAAATGCCGAGACTGTCCCTTGGCCAGCTTGAAAACACCTCCCGCCTCCCGCTACTCGCCATTTCTTTCTTTCTTTCTTGATTTATTATTTTTTTAGCACACGTTGTCCGATGATTGAAAAGCTCATGGCCCTGCAGTTGCGTTCTTTCCCCATCAAGCTGTTATACGCTGTTGTTGTAAACACCAAATATACACTTAAATCGTTGTAGCATGCCATATATATTAGAGTACGTGAAAGAGAGAAATAGAAATCTTGAAATAATGAACGAGTGTATGAGGTTTGCGATAAGTTTCATGTTAAAATAAAGCGAAGGGAAATAAAATGGCAGAAAAGGCAACTTACCGCCGGTGCCAGCCGAACCACCATACCCCGCATGACGTGTCGGATGCTCTATACCACGAATTCAGATACGGTGGCGGCTTTTCCCTCCGCGCGGTTTCTTCGGTATTTGCGTACACGTACTAGACCCGATCCTGGTAGTGTATAGTCTCCGTGTGAGCTTTCGCCCACGTCACGCGGAGGTAGAAGGTTCGGCTCCCACGGGCAACAAGCTGTCTTTCCTGCCACCTTCTTTCCTTTTGTTAGGAATATGACTTCATGTTGCAGCTGCACAGCGCGAAAAAAAAAAGAAAAAAAACGCGCACACGAGGTGTAGAAAGGACAGGACGAGCACTGGCCTAGCCTCTCTTTGTCTCATGGCTACGTGTTTTTGCGTTGAGCAGCTATAACGTGAAATCATACAAACTGGCCCAATTAAACTTCCGTGCTTCTTCGGAGTATGAAGCTTATCGCGAATTTAACCCTGATTTAAAATTATTGTAAATTTTAATTTACAGAATCAACCCATATACCATACTCTTTCCTTGGCTGCATTGCCCGGTGGCTTCACATGGTTGCTGCTAAATAATTGTGGCACGCACGCACGCACGCACGCACGCACGCACGCACGCATGCACGCACGCGTGTATCTATGCATGTATGTAATATTTATGGTTGGTACACTACAGTTGGCGCAAGCGGCAAGCACAAAGCACGAGAACTCTCTGAAACGGAGTTAAATACGGGACGAGCAGTTACTTCCGCCCAGAGCAGTTGCCAGCACCGCCTTTGTTCTTATAGAGTGTGGTCGGTAACAAATGCCGTCGAGCTCGAAGAATCGTATTGAAGTCTTCAGGGCGTTGATTAATTCAATTCAACCCCCAGCGAGAGTGTCACCCGGGAGGTCCCGACTTCGGTTTCACGAATAAATTTGATTTATCGCAGTGGTATAGCGAGTCTTTGTAATGCAAGAGACACGAAACCGTACCCGGTCGCGATGAGAGAGGAAAGAACTTTGCATTCAAAGTCCGTTCACGTTTGGTCGGGGTGCACATTAAAAGGAACAGGGTGCTGTCCCTTTGCTGCAGGTTTCAGCAGCGAGAATATGAAATCAGCGGGCTGAGAACGCAGTCTGAAGACGCGACGCGGGGGTCTAGTTTGAACAACTGCGAAAGAAGTCCACATCATACGCGTGCAATGAACTCGCCAGGCAATGAATATTCGCTCACGCGGGAAGAGAATAATGCGGAGCTTTGTGTTCAAGTGGGTGCATTTGCTTTAGATCCCCGTAGTCATAGCTTGACGCACCGTACCCGCCTGGCGATTCAAGAAACGCCATCGCTGAACACGCAAAGAGCACCGAAAGTGATATTAATCGGGGTGATGTCGAAATTTAGGCGTGGAATTAAATATGTCTTCTGGATTATATCCTGAAAAGCGTGATTATTCAATCTATGCTTCAAATACATTTCATAGAAATGATGAGAATCTCCATCTTATCTAAGCCAAACCACTTTGACCGGTGCGCAAGCCTTGATAAGATGGTTCCTTTGCTGCCAATGCTAATTGTGAAGTTAGTTTTGGTTTGTGACAGTTTAGGTCTGCGACAACTAAGGAAAGTGACCACTCCCGAAGTATAGAGTTTCGTATTCAAGCGAATAGCGCTATAGCGCTAAAAACGAAAGAGAACAACGAACAGAATAAAAACGCTGCATGGCCACATTAAAATGATGAATGCGGGAAAGCAGGCAGGTTAACTGGATCTAACTAAACGTAACCGATTCATTTGGGCAAACTTCTAAGAAAAACTACAAACCACAACCGGCGACAGCTTTAGGCCTCCAGGTCGAATGACGCCATCTGTCCATTTCCCCCTTTATTTATACGGCATCATCGTGCGTTCCTGAACAACCAGTCGTCATTACAACAATTCGAAGATGTGCAGTCCGCCACACTCTTGCCGAGAGCGCTCGATCACCGTGTTGCAGAGCGAATAAAGAGTGATACCAAAGTAGTTACTACGTTTACGATATCGTGCTGAAAGCTGTGTGACTTTGGTGTCTAGAAGACCACCGCTGCTCAAAAGCTCCGCTTTTCAAAACCAAGCAGCAACGCAAGAATATGGCTTTCTTGGGCTCTCAGCGCACTTCTCGAGCTCGATATACAAAACTGAGGCTGGCAGCAATGCACCCGTTGTGCAGTAATTTACGCAGTAATGGGCATTTCATGTTAGCTAGAAACTCGTGGCCATGATAACCTGATACTTCGTGCGCGACCTGCGCATACAGAATCAGCAATTGGATAACAGTATTAATAACCACCGTAGCACTTTTTTTTTACTTCCATGATGCGGAAAAAGCATAAGAATAAATTTTTTTTATTGATGGAGATCAGTAGAGAGAGAAAGAGAGAGAGAGGGAGAAGAAAGGGGAAATGCAGGGAGGTTAACCAGAAGGGAATATCCGGTTCGCTACCCTATACGCTGGAGAGAGAGAGGGGAGGGGGAGGTAAAGTGATAGGAAAGTAGAGAGAGAGAAAGCAAGGGAGCGCTGATACACAGGTACAGCCGCTCACTATCCCTGCATACTGTCACCGCACAACACAGTAGCACTTGTAGCGCTGTAAACATCAGTTCAGGCTACAACCACTCGTCCAAGTCTTGGCATAATTATTGATATAGATCTCTCATGGAGCCCAACGTGACCTACTTGAAACAGCGCCTGACAGCACTCTCCAAGTTTTTCAAGTTTCTGGGCGGAAAGACTTGGATGCAGTTTAACGTCCCTAAATAACATTAGGGGCTATGAGGGACACCGTAGTGGAGACTTCCTGATTAACTTTGACCACCCGGGGTTCCTTGACGTGCACCTAAATCTAAGTATACAAGCAATTTCGTATTTCGCCTCCGTAGAAACGTGGCCGCCATGGATGGTAAACGAAACCGCGACATCCGTGCTCAGCAGCAGAACACCATATATATTACGGTATCACCGCAGGTGAAAAAACAGAAAAGCGGAACAAATAAATACATTTTAGGAGTGTGCTCCTATGACGAATAATTCCATACGATTGTATTGAAAAGGGAGGAAATAATTACAGACATGTTTCTATGCTATGAGTATGAGGTAACTGTTTCATCCAATATTTAGGACTACGAAGTGTATCGCGCCTTTGTGCATAGTGCAGACACCAGGGCTCGCATTCACAAAAAGCTCTTACGCTAGAACTGTTCTTAAGAAAAACAAAAATTTAAACTTTTTTTCGCAGAGTCATTGTCATTTTTGCTGAGTCATGGTCATGACTATGACTTCTACCACCATCCTTTTGTGTTTTGTTCACTTAGTACCCACGTCCAAACCCATTTCAGTGGTTTTTTGGGTGTTAATCTATTTTCGCTGAGTTATTGTCATTTTTGGTGAGTCATGCTGATGAGTATGACTTCTTCCACCATCAGCGTTTCCTTCACTTAGTACCTACGTCAGAACTAATTTCAGTGGTTTTTGAGTGGTAATCTTTTTTCGATGAGTCATTGTCATTTTTGCTGAGTCATGGTCATGACTATGACTTCTACTATCATCCTTTAGTGTTTCCTTCATTTGGTACCCACGTCCGAATCCATTTCAGTGGTTTTTGAGTGTTAATCTTCTTTCGCGGTGTTATTATAATTTTAGGCGGCTGTTTCATGACCTACATGAGACGCATGTCATGACATTCATGTCATGACCTATCATTTATGTTCGTCATACACTCTTGTCATAGTATGCCAACTTTGGTACTTACCAAGTTATCGAAATTGGGTACCGGTCCGGGACAGTGGCCTTGGTAAACTCGGCGGTGATGCAGTTCCACTCAACGTCAAAGCTGGGGAAGTGTGAAGCAGTGATTCGCCGGTGTTTCACTTATGTTTATCTTGGTTTATCCTGTGTTTATCTTGTGTTTAGCAATCTATCACCTGCTTTGACATCTGTGCTAAGGCACAACTGGTGGGAAACCGCCACGCACATGAAGCCAAAGCCTTTGCTGCGCTTGACCCGGACGACATGAGATCACATTACAAGATTTTCACGATTGTCAAGTTTCTGCTAATTAATGCGCTTAATACTTTATTATTCCTATTTTTGACATTATTTTGAATCATGCTAATTTATTTTGAACCAGTTTTGATCAATTCTGCACTTGTTCTGACCCTGTTTTTGCGCGTAACCACGACATGAAATCACATTACACGCCGAAAGCCCGGACTCCTAAAGTGCTTCACACTTAAAAAATTCCAGCCAACTCCAATGCCGGACACATTATTAGCGAAAGCGACCGACCAGTGTCAAAGAACACTTACGAAAGAAAAGCTTTGTGAATTCGGCCCCAGTTGATTGTTATTATTAAGAAAGTTTCTTGCTCTATAGAAGAGAGAAATATAGTAGTCGAGAATTTTTCATTTTCAATCTCGCCACATCACAGCAACTCATTTATATAAGACCAGGAATCTAGTTATAAAGGTTACGGGACGTGTGTATTTCTTTGACCAATAAACAATGTGTTCAATTTGGGCTGAAAAAGAATCAGCTTATCTGATATCTTCAATGGTTCGAATCAAGGCGAGAACAAGCATTTTTTTCGTGGGAGCTCGGGGGGGAGGGGGGGGGGGTTACATATTTTTTATGACCTCTCTTTTTCTTTATGACTTATCTCTCTGAGAAGGGGAAGGGGGGGTTACATGTCCCTGATTTTCATTTAAAATACGTAGTCTCATACCAGGTATCACTCTTCTGTGAAAAGCTGCGTACTGGGGCAATGGAGATAGAGAGAGAGATAAAAAAGAAAGCAGGGATGTTAACCAGTCAGGAATCCGGTTGGCTACCCTACGCTGGGGGAAGAGAGAAGGGGAATAGAAAGAAGGGAGAAAGAGGGGGGATTGACATGAACGGACAGCACTACGGAGTCAAAAGTCGCTCGCACGAGCCAGACGTACTCAGAAAGCACAAAAGCGTCTTTACTGCCTTCTGAGCCGATGATCGGGGGGAACGGTGTTCTAGAATCGTCTGTTCACTGAGAGGACGATTCAACTAGTTGCCTGAATGTGTTGTAGAAATGGAGCATTGAAATAACGAATGAGCTCAAGGAGCCTGAAATTTCTGCCAGAAATGAGTAGTCTACGCGTATAGACCTAACTTTCAATGGAAAGCGATTGCAAGGATATACTACACTTTGAACAAATGCCCTCATTACATCATTGCACCATCCACTAATCACTACAAGATCGGGCACATGTCCATAGACTCTGTTTAACGAATGTGCTTTTGCCTTTGTCGGTATTTTAATTATTTTCTTTCAATCGTTTCTGATTTGATGCATGCGTATGGGTTCATATTTTATTTTCATATAAATAAATAAATAAATAAATAAATAAATAAATAAATAAATAAATAAATAAATAAATAAATAAATAAATAAATAAATAAATAAATAAATAAATAAATAAATAAATAAATAAATAAATATTCATATTTTATTTGGCGCATGTGTATGGTTCCTCTATAAACATGCAGGTGACCGCAAAATACCACGGGAATACAACGTGGGCCATCTTATTTGTACGTGGCTCGAGTTCATTGACTTTACGCTATATTACGCTCAACGTGCGCTGCTTACGATTATCGTAATCATGCCGCTTCACCATCATCATAACATAATCATTACAATCGTCATGAACAGTAAAAGAGGTAGCGAAACGGCCTCTAGCACGTTTTCAAGGAAATGTTATGTTGCTAAACACCGGGAGCTGTACGGTTAGGGTTAATCTCTTCCTCCTTTCGGCTCCTATAGACGGCGCAGTCCGGCGCTCATTGGTAATTCCGCTTGGCGTCTACCTGAAAATGATGGTAAGCTGATCGAACTGGCACTGTACTTATGTGTGATAGCGCCAATGTCAGAGCTCTCGCACTGGCTTGATAAAATAGCCTCCGTAAACATTTTGCAGCCTACGAAACCTGCAGGGCCCGGAAAGAGAGAGAGAAAGCAAGAATATGAAAGACAGGAAGAGCACCCAGACGAGCGTCAGAGAGAGAGAGAGAGAAAGAAAACAAGAGGTGAAAGGCAGAGAGTTTAACGCGAATAAGTATCCGGTTGGCTACCCTGCTGGGACAAAAGCAGGAAAGATCGTCAGGTTTGCTACCATGCACTGGCTGTGAGAGACAGAAAGAGAAGAATAGGATAGGGCACGAAGGAAGCCCGTTAAAGAAACTGTATCACGTCTTGACGCAACGAGCTAATTATTTTCGTCCGCCAAACGAAAACACCCGCAGCCACCAGAACCGCAGGACGCAGTCGTGGAACCGCCAAATTAGCAACACCGACTGCCTCACTGATCGAGTTAATTCCGTCGTACGTGCTGTCCCTTCGTTGCTCGCCGTACCGTTGGAAGCCGGTGGATTAGCCCTGCCCGGGCGCGTTCTCGCGTAAGCCGCCGGGAGCGGCCGAGCACGTGTAAGCTGCCGTGAACGAGCCGGAAAGAAACAAAGAAACACCACGGGAACGGAGGGAGCGGCGTTTGTCTGTTTTGACGAAAATGACGTCACACTTGACGGTTGGCTGCACCGTGCTCGCGGGCTCCGCCGTTCTTCCTTCTGGAACAGGAGGCAACAATGTGCGGAACGCGCGTAGTGAGAATTGGATCTATCTATCTATCTATCTATCTATCTATCTATCTATCTATCTATCTATCTATCTATCTATCTATCTATCTATCTATCTATCTATCTATCTATCTATCTATCTATCTATCTATCTATCTATCTATCTATCTATCTATCTATCTATCTATCTATCTATCTATCTATCTATCTATCTATCTATCTATCTATCTATCTATCTATCTATCTATCTATCTATCTATCTATCTATCTATCTATCTATCTATCTATCTATCTATCTATCTATCTATCTATCTATCTATCTATCTATCTATCTATCTATCTATCTATCTATCTATCTATCTAATCTCCATCATCCATCCATCCATGCATCCATCCATGTCTCTGGGTGGGCCCTTGCCTATCTCGTTATCAAACAAGATCGCTATTAGGTCATCCTTGTACTCCCTCCGTCGTTCAAATATACAGTAACACCAACCGATCGAGCTTTCGTCTCTGTGGTTTATAGGTAACAGTAGCTGTTGCTTCCTAGCGAGCGCTTAGTAACGACTAGGCTGTTCATCCGTACTTCTTTTAGGCGCTCTGAAAATTATTCTTGCTACGTCTGCTCTGCGGAAATCTGCGAGGCGGTGGTATAAGTTCAAGAAAGAAAAATGAATGGGAAATTTCGCCAGGAGATGCACCAGATGTAAGGGCACCTACGAGTCTGAAAGCATTTCCTTGACTCGACAGTTTATTTACGTATTGTAGGTATCGTGCCGGCCACGTTAAACATCGCGATCAACGAGGCCCCACCATTACACGTATATTGAAAATTTAACATCTTTCTACAAAATTGCCATATACGCAGCCTATCTGCGTATATTGAGGTTTCTCACGTTTGTGGAAGAAACTATCATGCAAATAAAAACTTTGGAAGTGGCAAATGCATTTAGTTGCAACGAAACAGTAAAAAGTATGGCGCCCAGTGGCATATTTAAGCATATATATATATCCTTAACGCCAATTGAAAGAGAAGTATAGCTGGAAGCGTATGTGTAGTGCTATAGTAAACGAGTCTACCATCTTCTTGACTTGATGCTGACCCACAAATATTATTTTTGAGAAAATGCTTCTCTTGTGAAACGAGGGCTGGGTACCTACTGTTATAAAAGGCACTTTGCAAAACCTCGAGAATTCAAGATAAATGCAATCGTATCAACTTAATCTTGCTTTTATTGCTACTAGATACGACCAGTTACCGGTACAGCGACATACATGGCTACGCATACACTCTGGTGCGCTTCTTTATTTTGCTCTTATTGAGAGGACCAGGAATAGAGGAACCTTTAACGTCATATATGCTGACGATAGCTATTCCTTTTCACTTGGTAATAAATATTGTAAGATAAGAGAACTAAACAAAAATGTGTAAATTCTAGCACTAGTTAATATCTGAATAAAACAGAAGGTATAGGGAAGAAAGGATGGAAGTGTTCCGCGAAAAGTTGCAGTGGAAGAAAGTGGGCGGATGTCAGGGCTACTACGCAAGTATGTTTCACGCAATTACAGATGGTGCTGTGCAGTCAATATTAAGGATTTGGGCCACTGTCTTTAAAGAATTGAAGGGCGCTCACTGCTTTGCGATACATTACTCTTGATGGTCATGGACCAAGGTTTTCGGTAAGTGGAATATGTCTACTATGTGAGTTCAGTAAACGGGGTTGTAGTTCGAGGCGCTGTAAATCTGTAATGTACTTGGGAAAGTCGGTCAAGGAGTGGGCAGTTTGCATTCTGGTCGTCCTGGCCTCACGGACATGCTAGATACGACACACTCGTAATTCGAAATAAGAAGTGCTTAGTGAAAGCATTTCCAAGGCGTAGACAGTGTAAGCGGGTGTCGATGCGTTGTCGAAGATGAGGATTCAGTTGACACTCAGTACATGGGTCAATTGCACATAAGAATGACTCCTTTCGTGCTCTCTGTTCAACTCACAAAATTCTCCCTTGAGTTCTCATAAGGTACTCCATGTTTCGGACTCTGACATGGCTTGCTGCCGCGAGCCTCTTTAGCCAACGCGTCCGCGATATCATTTCATTTGATTATGCATTGACCCGAAACCCACTGGAACGTCACATGTTGTTGTTTTTTTGAGCAAGTTCTTTCAGGAGAGCGTCAAACGCTTGTCTGTTTGTCTCGGAGGGGTATTTTCAATTCAAATAAGAGGCCGCCCAAGAATCTGTGATGACGACCAACTTTCATGGGGTCTTTCGTATTCTAACGAAGCCTATGGACCCTCAAAAGTGCTGTAAGCCACGATGTTACTGACGACGACAGGTGCCCCAGCCGGCATGTGTAGTCGTCGTGCATTTCTGGGACGACATGTGTCCTCAGAAGCGCTGCATTGGGTCAGAGGCACTGCTGCGTTCTACCTTACCACATTTCTGGTTGAACGCCAATATGTTCTGTATAATCAGGGCCGGCCCAACTCCATTTGTTCCTCTCACTCGCAACTAGAGTGTAGGCTAAACCCGTTTGCTCTATAATTTCTGCTTCCGCCTTCCTGTCTCTTAACGTTGCGCCGATCATTTTGTTTTTTCATTCCAACGCTCACAGGCCCAATCCTCAGCTTCTTCTCAAGCGTCTTTGTTATTCTCCAAGTCCCAGCTCCCTAGGGCGGTGCAACATGCTCGACGACTTCTTCACTAGCGCAAATTAGAGATGCGCGTCTGCAACGGGAAGCCGCCTTGAGGGGGTGGCGCGCTGCGAGCGCATACTTGAAACTTGCATTCACGCATCCTGTTAACGATTCTCAGACGGCAAGATGTATGCGCATTTCGAATTTCTTCCCCTTCGCGATTTAAATCGAATAAGCGTGCACCCGAACCGCACGGGATTTCGGCGCGGATTTGTTGGAATCCCTCCTATTTAAGAGGAAAGCGTAAGCCTTGCTTTTTTTTTCCCGGCCCGCACGCATGACTGCGCTGAGAAGTCGCTTCGAATCAGACTTTTCTACGAAGCATAAGAACTCTGTTCGCGAGTTACCGCGCCACTGACTGAGAAGAAAAATAAAATAGATTTATTTTTCGGTTTGAAATGATAAGGATGGGTGTAGAGGCGATGGAAGCGCAGTTTGAAGTTAGACTTTCAAAATTTAAAGCTCCTTAGCTGCCATTCTGAGGAATAGAAATTTTGAAACCACTGCATTGCCAGATTTGCACAGTGCATGTAGATCACGACATATCCAATATTTCTATGCTCAAATTGTTTCAAAAGAAAACAAGCTGTGTTAATTTGTTTATATTTTTGAGGAGATGTGTCCTATTGGTTGTGTTTGCTGCTGTGAATCAACAGACTCGTAGTGTATGGCATAAGATAATATATTCGCGTGAGTGCCTTTAAGTCGCTGTTGGCTTAAGGGCATTCATAACGGCATTGCTTAGGATGGATACTTAATTAGTTTGCATCTTAAAAATTTATAGTATCGATAGTTCTTGAATAAGTTCTAGGCTTGGGAAAATTACTGTATCTCTTCGTTACAAACGCGAGTTTAAACTTTCCTCATTGAAATCGCTCATATGTGGAAGTGTCCAGTCATTCACTAGCAAGAAGCATAGTCGAACACTGATTCGGTACAGGACATGCGTGGATGCATATGCGACTCACAAAATGCATGGAATTTGGCGGCGTCTGATGAGCCATAAAAAAAAAAAAAGAAAAAAAAACAAGTGCAGTTTTGCTCAAAGCACCAAGCAGTGAAGGCGATAAACTTACATCACTCTGGAATCCAGGCGTTCAGAATGTCGCTCTTTCCATTCCTCGACTACATTCCGTGTGCCGGCAAGGTTTAGTGTAGCTATATGTGCTTCCTAAAACGCTGCGGAAAATCGCCTCATCCTCTTCACAATTATTCTCTCTCTCTCTCTCTTTGGACAGGGTTTAGAATTTAAGATACTCAGTTCGCAAAGAGTGTAAATGTGCGGCACACAACTCTCAAGCACAGGTTCTGATGAGTCATGACCCTGAGATGACATAGCAGGTTTGTGCGACTGGGCGTGATAGTTCACGTCGGTGAACCTGCTGACTTTATCGACGATTATAGGTTTCTCAATGAATGCCTTGTAAATAACTTTCGTTGGCTAAAGGACGCATGCCTCAAGCAATTCTGAAGCGAACGCTGCAGTCAGTCTCTAGGGATTGTTTACAACGTGCAAGGTGTACATATAGGTAGGCACTGCTAACAGCAGTCGTAACACAATCTAGTGCTTTATGCGCGTCGGTACGGACTTATATGTATTGAGCGTGTCACTACAGACACTGATGACACCGACAACGACTAGTGCGGGCACATGAAGCGAGTCAAGAGCCGTTGACAGCCTTCAGTGTGAAATTACGCTTTCTGGAAATATATGTCAGCTCTCTTCCCTTTCCCCCTGCGCACAGTAGCTGGCTATAGTATTGTACCTCTGGCCGACCTTTCGTATCATTAAACCTTTTTTTTTCTCTCTCTCTCTCACTGACTCGCAGGCGGCTTTATTTTGTGCGCGTATGTGTTTGTTAAGTTCCCCTCTTCTGCCTTTCTCTTCATATCTATCTCTTCTTCCGCTTCCCCCTGTGTATGGTAGAAAACCGGATATTACTTATTGGCTTAACCCCTCTCTTTTCATTTCATTTACATGTCAGGCTTACTTTTAGCACATCGTTCCTTCCCGTTACACGGTGATGTCAACGTACAGTGTTCCTCAGAAGACACTCTACGACTAACGAGATTAGTTACCATGCCCTAGCACTGTTCTCTAGTATGCCTGGTACTCGAGATGCTCAGGATAGCTAAGCGTATCGTCCCTCCCAACCTGCGGAGCTGTGGAGCTATGAAAGCGCTGAACGGGCCCAAATGTGGGGTCAGACGACATGTTCTATCCCGAGCGCAGTGACTTCTAAACTTTTGGCGAAGTCTGTACACGCGTTTCGTGAGCAAGCATCCTTGCGCTATCTGTTACGCTAGATTGCAGGGGGGAGGAGATTCTTATAATTAGAAACGAAACAGACATTTTCGTCTGTTTGACCCCAGAAAACAACCTGCACCTCAAATGCCAGTCTTCCGCGGTTCTTACCGGAAGAAGCTGCCGTACACCTCAAAGCACTAGCTTACGGCGCAGTAGCCATGGGTGGGCCCAGGTCGAACAGCGTGTTTGGGTCGCACTGTAGGAGTGAGCCCGTTCGGAGGCGTACCATGTACAAAATTAATGAGCACAGCTCGATTTTCGCCTTTAGAGACTTGTTTAGGAAAAAAAAAAGTGATCGGGACCGCTGCTAAAAACGTCGCCGCGCTTTAAAGGCACATTGGAATTCTTGAACAGTTTTTTTTAGACAATTGTCTGATGCTTGAATAATGTATGTGTATTGAACTGAACAAAACGTGAGCGCTTTTTGGAAAGCAAGAAAATTGTTGCTTGACGGGCGATAATGGGGGAAAATGTTGCTGATGATAATTTTCTTGTGTTTTTTTTTTTTTTTTTTCATCTTCAAAAGAGCATGAAGGCGTAGCACCGCAACACTTGGTCACGCAACATTGCTTATGTTAACTGCGTAAGCGATCTGATCAATGCACTTGGGGTGTGGTTATCGAAATTTATTCAGTTCGTTGAAACGCGCATTTTTCAAGCCTGGTACATTAAGCAAGTGCAGCGTTTTCGGGATCACTTGTCGAACTTGGGCCTGTGGAGGGTGAGGACACTGTTTCTTAATTTAGTGAACAGTTAGCATAATTCAACAATGAATGCCTGTGAAACTGTGGCTTTTAAATCTCGATACCACTCCATGCCAAATCGCTTTTTGTTATCGTGAATACAGGACATGTGGCAACAGACAAAATAAGGAAAACATGAAGATAGCGTGAAGCAAACATTTGTTGCGTACGCAGGCGACGGAGGGTCAGTTTCACAAATGAACGAAGCGCCGACGTTGGATGCGCAAAGTTGATCGCAAGGAGTCGTTGGACGCAGAGAGAGAGCCGCATAGGGCGCCGGTGATTGGTCGTCGCAGTGGAAAGCACGAAGGGTGACGTCATAGTATGGGGCGGTTGAGGGGTGGAGATGGTGGGGTATGGCGAGGGAGAGTGTCGCACAGCCTGGTGGTGATAATAGAAACTGTGTACTCCGAAACGTTTGACAGAGGGATAGGAGCGACCAGTAAGGGACCGCACATAACAAATAGCTGTTTGTTGTGGATGTCGGTCGCCTCGGGAAGGAAAATTATAGTTACCATATTCGTTTTAACTTTTCGTGGCTGCACATATCTGTCACCCGAAGTGTGGCAGTAAACTTCCCCAGCTCTCCTTCTTTCTTTCTTTCTTTCTTTCTTTCTTTCTTTCTTTCTTTCTTTCTTTCTTTCTTTCTTTCTTTCTTTCTTTCTTTCTTTCTTTCTTTCTTATTTTCTTCTTATTGAAAGCAAAGTATATCAAGAATAGCGAGAGACTGGCAACTGCATGTGGAAGTATAACAGCATCCAGCTGTCTCATTCGATAGGCAATATAGGAAGGGCGTGTAGGAAAAAATGACAGACAAACATGCTTTTAAGTGCTGCATACTAAACGAAGGAAAGCCCCGTCAAAATCATGATGTGCTTGACCAACTATGTTTAAGTGAATTGGCATGTTACTATAGTGTCCAATTTTGTCGCGCGAGTTCGTAAGCGCTTGCGCGTCATTGCTTGCTTTCTTTCAGCGAACGCTGTGCGGAGAGTGGGTGACAAAGAATTTTCAAGACCACAGGATGCCAAAAAAAAAAAAGCTGTTCTTTCAATGACATACTGCAGAATATACTCGCTTTATGTTCATATATATTCATATGTTCAGCAGATACTCAGATGATGTCATATTCAAGTTTGTTGTAGGTAAAAAGAAACTTGTGCAGAATAACCGAAACGACGGCTGCAACAAGTTGTTATTCGCTTCAGCGCCAGCGGCTGCGCGCCTTCCAGAAGTACACAGGAACTGCGCACACACACGCGCAGACAGCCAACGAAGAGAATAATAAGACTAAGCTGCTCGAAACCGGAGGTCATTATTAACTGAGTGGACGATGGATAGCAGATCCCAACTTTGTTCCCTCAGACGTCGCCTGCTGCGAATTGAGCGGTGACGGCACAATAAACGTAATTTACGATCTCGTGCACGTTGTCCAGCAGTTTATTAATGAGCTGCCTTTATCTTCGTTGCACCAGCAATGCTTGTCGCGTGAGCAGATGGTCATTCCCCGTCGCCGTTTCGATCTCCCTCTTATTAACCTTGCCTGGAAAATGTCCAACGAGCTAACTCCGTCTTTCTTCTCAGTCCGCACGTTGTGACCAGCACTGCGAGTGGATAGCGCGTGCTCGCACAGTTTTCTAAACGGCCTGAATTCCTCAACCGATCTAGATGCTTTACTCGCTTCCAGACTTTTTATTTTATTTGCAAGTCTGCACTGTGGCACGCTCGTCTATATGCATGTATAGTTGCTTACGTACGATGAAACCTAGCAAGGATCCAGTAGCGCACCCAGGATCTCTGCCAAAGGGGGGGGGGGTTGACAGTTTGCCAATACCACCTAAACAGCACTAATTTCGATTTCTTCACTGGAAATTGTCAAAAAAATGCGCTTTTTGGGAGTGTGCAGACTATTGCGCGTCTTACATCTTAGTTGCAGTACTCAAATGCGTAAGGAAAGAAAAGGGGTTAAACAAAAGGGGGGGTCAAGTCAGCCTCAGGAGGGGGTTACAACTCCCGAATCCCCCCCCCCCCCCCCCCCGTCGGTGCGCCGCTGCAAGGATCTATGGTGCTGACCATAGATCTACAGATGGTACTCAGGTGGGCGGCTTGGGCGTAGCCCCACTTTTGGTAGGTATAGTGGCTCATTGATATAGTGTAGTCCGGGCCAATTCCACAAGGGGTGCTGTAGACCCGCGAGGGCAGCCGTGTGAGGGCAGAAGGGACAGGTCGTGCCGAATGCAGCTCCACGGTCCGAAGCCCATTGGCAGGTTCCAGTTGGCGTCAGTGCAGAGCCCTCACGTATCCATCTTAATGCAACCTCCTCGTGCCGGGACAGACCGGGCGGGGTTCTGATCCATGCGGAGTTATCAATGCTCACGGGGAGCGTTGAAGGACTTCCTTTTTTGATAGCCATCTGAGAGCGGGGTGTTGTGGGAAGAGTGGCAGTGGACATATCGCCTGAGGTTGGTGAGTGGCTGCGAATGACTGGATGCGTCTTGGTGAAGATGAACGGGGTATCCAAACGATTCGCACGGTGCACGGGAACGTCGACACTTCACGATGCACTTTTTTTTGGCGAAATGTGATCCGTTCAATACCTTGCGATCGAATGGTAAAATTAGGCGCCCTGGAGTCACACTACACAGCGAAGTGACTCGATTGTAATCAGAAAGAGAAAGAAATATAGGAAGATCAGGGAGGTTGACAAGAAAACAATTCAGTTTGCTACTCTGCACGAGGAGAAATGGAAGGGGATTTAAATAGATAAGACGGGGAGCTCTCAAGGTAGCTACGGAAAGGAGTAGAGACACTGGGCAGCCGGCTACTGTCAGAACAAAATATATTAGGAGAGCAGTCGCAGCGGAAGTATGCGCTAAAGGCAGCTAGAGCTCTAGCCTGCTTGTTGTGGCCTACGGTCCTGCGAGATATACGGTGTGATAGTAATACATGCCGCCTCAGAAGTTTGTTTGTTGATTTCCGTTTAAATGTAATCGTTCTACGAATAAATTCGTACTATCTGATCACTTTGATGCAGCTTCGCTTTATGGATGGGTGAGTTGTAGTTTTGCCTGTTTAGCTATCTCCCTGAGGCATCCACTCAAACCGGTATATGCGACTACGCGGGTAAGGTATTCGGAGGAACGATGTAAGGGATATGAGTGCCGCTTCACAATTTAACCACACATGTCGACAAGCTTGGGGCGTTTGGTACTGCTTGCTTATAATGTAGGTCTTTCAAAAAAAGAAAAAGAACCGACTTTACAAATATTTTTCATTCCGATGAATTGTTTACCGTTGGCCGGTCATCTTCGATAACGTCATGTGCGATATCACGTTCGAACGCCTCCCCGCCCTTACGAACCAGTCTACCATACCACATATCTTTAATTACGACGCGATTCACAACGCAGGTCTTGCGCTTCAGCAGTTTCTAAGAACGGGCTTCGGCAGATGGAAAGCTCGGATACATTATTACTGAAGGCAAGCGGAATGTTTGCTGAGTTTGACCACGAACAAGTGCTTTGTTGCTTTCAGGGAAAACAGATGTTGAAGCGAGAACGTGTAAGCCCATGCAGGTACCAGACGTTCACAGTGTTGCCTAGAGCAACCGATTACAATGCTTTGGAGTAGAGCGAGCATCAATACATCTTCTGCGAGGTTGAAGGTATTGCGATGATTACGCGCTCGGCTCCTGTGTCCATGTGCCTGGCGCCGGTCAGGATTACTGTCCCCCAAACCGAGCAACGACGCAAAAAACATTACTCCCTTTGCTTCACATTGCGGCATTCAAGCGTTCTGGGCAGAGTTATACGTGGATGTCTGCACGCGTAAACAAGAACGTGCGCGTGCAGATCTAATGTTATGCCCGCGAATGAACTGTCGTTTTGCGAAAACTGTTCAGCGCATCGCACCCTTTCACGCGCGCTGAAAGATTCCGCTGCACGCGCGGCTTTTCTCACAATGTGCTTTCGTCACCGAAAAGTGCCAGCTGCATGCGGCGACAATGATCGAGGAATCGAGCCCGACGCGGGGCGGGAGGACGTCGCCGTCCTTTCGCGGGACGCGGGGCCTGCACCGTTAGTCGTTTAGCCACCATTTCGTCAGAGTCGCACACGCCATCGTATAACGTCGTCGTCGTCTTCGTCGTCGTCGTCACGGGCGCCAACGACATCCTCCGATAATGTCGCAGGCGTGTACATTACCTCCCGATGACTGGAGCCGGCGGAGTCTTCTGCGGGCTCAGCTACACGCGTCGTCTAATGAGCCTCCCCTCAGTTTCGGCAAGCCCTGCTAATGAATCGTATGGGGAGGACGGGAAGCCCGTCCCAAAGCTATTGCGTTATCAACAGAGCCTGTGCCTCCGCAGGGCCCAGACGCAGTTGTCTTTTTCTTTTCTTGTCTAAATTGGGCGCTCGAGGAGCGTGCATGCTCGGGATGGGTTGAAATAAATAAAGCACGTTAAGTTATCCTCAGTACGAGGGAAAGCAGTAACCTATCCCTTTTAATGAAGCTCCAATCGCAACTTTTCTTATAACGCGGTGCACAGTAGCTTCAGTGTTTATGTGACAGTGAAGCTTGTTTAGGAGCCAAGGAGAGAAGCTTAGGTATAAGCGGTTTCTCGATTTCTCTACTTCTCTAAGACCGCAAATTAAGCAGAGGTTCCTCGCTCGTCCAGTATTATTTATTACGGAAAGAGTCAAGGCGGGTGAAAACATCCACTAAAACATCCACCAAACCTTCCCGAATTGCTGATGTTACGCATTTGTAGATTCGATAGCTGTACTCCATAATTGCCCCTTAAGCCAGTCGTCCATTAATTTTGCACTCTTCGTGTAGAGGCAGAAAGTAGAAACTGCAGGGACAAAGCCTGGCCGGGTATGGAACCTACCACAACGTGGTTTGCAACAGAATGCTACAGCGCTTTCCTGTGCACTACTATACAATAGGATTATAAACTACTCACACTTCTCGAA
The DNA here is from genome assembly GCF_013339745.2 of Dermacentor silvarum. Classification (NCBI taxonomy): domain Eukaryota; kingdom Metazoa; phylum Arthropoda; class Arachnida; order Ixodida; family Ixodidae; genus Dermacentor; species Dermacentor silvarum. The sequence goes on along the minus strand of NC_051159.1, from coordinate 134,007,663 downwards.
GCTAATGCGCTATCTCTTCATTACGCATGATGTGTAGTGCACATTCAAACTTTGCGTAATGTTTTAATGTAAAGTGATTATTTTTTTTTATTGCGATATCTGTTGTACGGACAATTGAGGCGCTTGCGCGCCTCCACTGTGCGGTCCCGGATGCGACTTCGCATGCGCGGTTCCTGCGTCGTGTGTTGGAGGTCACATAATCTGCTGCGAGTACCAAGGTGAGCATGCGAGGGCTAACCTGCACAAGGCTGGTGCCTTGATGCGCACTGTCTCGCCGCGCGTACGGCGGCCAGAGGTCACGTGGTCTGATGAGTTTCGTGGTCACGGGGTCTGCTGAGCGTTATGATGGCGAGGGCTCGCGCTCATCGAGCGAACGCTATTCTCGTGTGTCTTTGGGTGCGTGACACAAACGTCTGCTTAGTTAGCAGGCGAATGTGTACTGCATTGTATAGCGGAAAAAGTGGAGCTGGGCAGGCCATGTAATGCGTAGGATGAATAACCGGTGGACCATTAGGGTTACAGAATGGATACCAAGAGAATTGGGAAGCGCAGTCGAGAACGGCAGAAAACTAAGGGGGGGGGGGGGGGGGTGTTGATGAAGTTAGGAAATTCGCAGGCACAAGTTGGAATCAGCTAGCGCAAGGCAGACCCCGGTAATTGGAGATCGCAGGGAGAGGCCTTCGTCCTGCAGTGGACATAAATATAGGCTGATGATGATGCTGATGATGGTGCGCATAAAACGATAAACTTCACAAGGGACGCGGCATTACCTCACTGGAGGCATGGACCAGGCCAACCCCTTTAGGCCGACGCCCGGTGAACTATCAACGCTTAGGGGAGTTTGTACGCGAGGCCGGCTTGACCGGCTGATCATGAACATGTAGTTTTTTTATATTTCTTTGTTTATGTTATGATCTCCACCATGGACCCTCACCCCTGCTTGGGCCACTGAGCTATCCTTTTCATTAAAGTTCGTTGTCTCTCACTTTGTGGAAAAGTTTAATACTTTGTCATTGCTGTCAGTGCTTCTCCTTTGGGGCAAAACTGCTACTTCGTTTTTTTTTAGCAATTGTGAGACGTTTTAAAATATTTCTATCTACCTTTCTCTTGTTCAGTTCTTTGTTTCTAACTCTGAGGTTGCGATAGCGGGACCCTTAGTAACCAAGCTTCCCATTTTCGTCGCAGTTTAGAAACGACAATGACAGAGCTAACACTACGGGTGGTCAAAAGCAGCGCATGAAACAAAATTACATGTGGTAATAAATATGCCCACCATTACCATTAACGTAAGGGCTCCCGTCGTGGAGTTAATATAAATCTCAAGCGCTATACAAGCTAAAACAATTGCAAATAAAGAGAGACGCACTACGCGAACGTATCATTCTCTGTCCAGAGCGCGCGTGCCAAGAACAGCATATTGTCTTAATACGGCGTACGGAGGGTTGTACGCTGCGAAAGCCCGGCTCACTGATTAATCGCCCAAAGTCAAGGGCGTGTCGGCGTAGTAATGACTTCCAGATTAGTGCAGCTTGAAGGCGCTCCACTTGGGCCATTGTTCGGCGCGGAGGGGACCCCCAGCCGCCGCTCTAGTGTCGACGGCGTCTTCGCAGAACCGGGCCATGATATATACTACTAGAGAGAGACGTCGAAGATGTCGGGCAGATATGGCCACGAAGGAGAGAGCGGGAGCTGTCGGTAATGGCTTTCCGCCGCTGAACACGTTGTTCACCGCTTGTTCGCTCGGAAACACGATAGCAGTGTTGGGAACATCCGGCTCTTTTCACGATGAGACCAACTGTGGACTTCCGCGAAACCTGTAGCGTGACGCTGTTGCGTGTCAGTTAGAACATCTTCGTCCGAGCCAAGGCGGGAGCGGCGTTTGCGGTTCGAATAGACAGGGGGTCACTGCGAGCTTGGCACCGAAGTGTTCTACCGAAATGAAGTGTACTTTGTTGCATACTATATAATGATGTGCTTTTTTCAAATATAAGAAACGCGCCTCATGCCCTACCGCTCATGTGCTATGTGTTACTTTAGTATTTCTCGATGAAATTCATTTATAAAATATTGACCGTCGATGACGATACTTCCTAATGCGAAATTTGAGTGCAGCTCTAGAAGTGTTTTCATTTCGCGATATGTTTTTCTGGTGCGGACAATGTATCTCGTGCGGCACGTTGCAAACGGAGCCAAGTGTGGCGCGACTGCGTCGCTAATCGGGAGATTAAATGAAAAATGAGACATCCACCCAATCGTAGCAATTGCAAAATGGGTTTCTCGAAAGAAAAGCCTCGCAGTTGAAGAAAAAATTCGTCCTGGTCCGGGACTCAAACCCGGGGCCACCGCCTTTCCGGGGCTAATCGGGAGATTGCGAGAGGCAGCGCGTGGGTGACGCGTGGCCGCGATTCACAACAGCCGCCGCAGGGAGAGACCTCCCAGGGTACAGTGTACTAGCGCTACCCTGGCGCCACCTCGTAGCGATTGTCGCCGCAGAGCCCGTCTTGCGCGGCACTACGCTTTTATTGCGATAGCAATTATATGGACACTCAAAAGCAGATTTCTGCCGTCGGCGTCGCTGTCGCCGTCGCCGTGAGGTTCCGTATGACGTCAATGAAGATGAAATCGTCGCCGCGCGCCGATGATAAGTGGTTCTTGAGGGAAAGGGAAAGGTTGGCGCTATCTTCTGCAGCCCTTGAGGGAGCACGGCTCAGCGCCGCCGAACGCTGTATGTGCGAGTGAAAGAGCGCGAGGGACGCGCGCTTTCACGGGGAGTGAACGCACGGCGGAGAACAAACGCGCGTTCTGCGCTGTGCTCCCTTAAGGGCTGCAGAAGTAGGCGTCTCTTTCCTCCTCTACAATCACCATATATGTAGAGTAAACGTACCTTCTTCCGACGCGCGAAGGGCTGTGGGGGAGGGGGGGGGAGGGGCAGGGAAGGGAGGCGACGTTTAGCTGCGGCACCAAGTGCCTATTTATGTCAGAGGCTCCGGCAACAGTCACCAACGCCGCACGCATTTTGAGCGAACGCGGGCAAAACGCCGGCGGCGTCGACAACAATTCTGCGTGTTGCCGGTGCTGCTGCATGTCCAAGTTTATACAGCTGATAAAGCTGCTATCATTACTCCGTATAGCTCTCTTCAAATTTGCTATCGCAATTGATGCTTCGCCTTTCAGGTGAAACTGCGAGAACTTTTTCTTCTCAAGCTTTCGCCATACCTTCCTCCTCCGCGTTCCTCCTCCTGCTCTCATCGCTATCGGCGTCTTTCATCCCCGCTGCGCTACACGTTCGCTATTTCATCTTTCGCTGTGCTCGTTCGCTCGGTTACGCTGACGCCGACGCGCGCCGCAGGAGCGGGTGCCTAAGAGCTACGCTCTGAAAGGGCGGTCAACTGAGGAGAAAAACTGGTCGCAAATTGACGGGGCGTTCTGGCTGGTGATCCACTACATTCCTTCTTCCGAGCGGGGTGATGTTCTTTTAAAGCAAACAACGTTGTTTGGTTCCTTCGTCCGTTTGCGTAGCCGGCAGCCTACTTCCACAACGGATGCAAAGGACGCGTGCACTCGCGCAACGGACTTGCGGACGCGTTCGCCGCCAAACGCCAACTATTATGGCTCTTTGAGCCGCGCGTGCTGTCGCGCGAGAGCTTTGTAGAGTCTGAAGGTCTAGGTGCTGTGGTGCACAACCGCTGGATAAGAAGGCACATGGTCCAGTAGCCGTGCTGTGTAGGAGAGCTCGGGAAGGACAGTCCCGTTCTTCTCCCGCCGCCCTTTCCACTTGTGGCGGCTGCGGGAGAGGGCTCCAGTGGTATGGGAGGAAGATGGAAGTCGCCTTGCACACTGCACACATATGACGAATCGGATTATATGTATAAGCACGTACAACACCGCTACGGATATGCTTGTTAACGGCTCTGCTCTCTACAAAATTACGCATTCTCTTCCTCTGGTGTAGTACGGACTACCTACTCGCGGCCTGACACCAACTCAACGACCGAGACACTCATGCAGTACCTTACAAAGGTGTACAGAGCCCACGCTGACAACATCCCCAGACGCGTACATATGATCGACCCACACGGTAAATTCTGTTTGCCCTCCCAAAGTTACGCGGCGCAAAGCGTCATTTCTGCGCAGGATTCGGCTGGGCGTTGCTTTCACCCGTCCCTACGCACGCCTCATCGGCCAGTTGAACGGCCATGATTGTCAATACTGCCAGACACCTGAAACGCTGGAACAAATATTACCCAGCATATATGCTGGAGCGAAGAACGTTGGAAAATTCCTATAGCTAGCGTTGGCAGAAAGCCACAGTCGCAGGACGCTAATCTCGGCCCATGGTCTGACACTGCAACTTTAATGCGGGCAACTAAAGCGCTGTTGACGTTTCTGCAGGACACGAAGCTCGGCGAGCGGCTCAAGTAGGGCCACCGTGTAATGTACAGCCTCCCGCATTTTTAGCTATATCGTGCGAGCGTCCATCACGCGTCATTTTAGCTCCTTTAAGTGGGGATAATCAGCGAGACCGGCAGAAGTACTCTCAAGTGCAGTAGGCACTCTCCTGTGCAAGAGTCGTCTAATGCGATGCTCTCTTCAGGACGACGTACGATCATATTATAGTGTTCTCGCGCGATATAGCTAAAAATGCGGGAGGCTGTACATAAGCACTCACCACTTATATTATCATCATTCATCCCAATAATGTCATTCCCCTTCCTCTTCCCCAGTGCGCAGTAGCAGACTAATAGAGAGCACTAGTTCAGGTCGAGCTCTCTGTCAATATTTCCTATCAATAAAATCAATAAAGTCTATCAATCCACATACGCAAATCAAGCAAAAACTTCACCCATATGCCTTCACTGCAACAAATTTGCACCTTCAACGGCATGATTCCTTCAATAAGCGAATAATTTTCTTGAAGCTTTTGGCTATTCGCTTACATTTGGAACCATCGTGGATAGTATATATATATATCTTCACGGCTTTGCTTGCAGGTGTGCAAATTTCGTGGCCCGCAGGAGGCTAAAACATTGTGATCGCTGTTTTGTTAACGCTATGTGTACTCTTTATGATTCACTTGATGTGAGGATTGTTTATCCGATAAGGTTTCTACAAATATTACTAGAGTGAACTCTGGCTCTAGTGGGGTCTGCGAGCGCGGCGGTTCAGCCATCATGGGAATGATGGATAGTGCATGGATTTGCCTAAACTTCGTCCTCCCGGCTTCAAACGGCCTTGTGACTTTGCAAGCTGAACATTTCCGACATAATAATGGGTTGTAAGCGGCACCATTCACACCGTTTATGAATGTTCGCAGAATCTTATTGGCCTGTACATTGAGAAAGAATAGTATTGATCCAATATTCACGGCAATAAAGACAGATAAAGCGTAGTGAAAAAAGCCACAAGCACGAAGATAAGACAAATCCATCTACTAACCGTCACTGCTATGATAAGCGATTGCAGCGCCACGGCCCCCTCTAGTGATTTTAGTAGGACACTCTGTTCTCTACTTCGCAGCATATTGGCGAAAAACAAATTACACTTAGGAAATAGATGAACGCGTTTGAGCTGTCGATTTCTTCTTCAAAGAAATGCGCGTTAAGGCTGCCGTTTTCTAATCCCCGACTAGGCACATCTGCTATGAAGATTTATTTTAATCACTGGACAGTAACTTATTACAGAGTTATCGCACTTTCTTGGCTGATGATTGTAACTACGTGCTAGGTCCTAGCCGGAACGTACGTAGGCCAAGGCAAGGCCGGCCATATGTATACGTGTGCCTGCCCTGTGAAATTTAACTGAGCAGCTCTGGCTCACTGAAGCTTCGGTTCAGTTACACGGCAATGTGTCTGCTGCGAAGTGCGAGCGATTGCTGGGTTTCTGATATTACACTTTCCTTATGGGCTATCAGCACACTTTCGAAATTGACTTAACGCATCAGGCTTCAACGCATCAAACTGTCAAACGCATCACGTTTGATTGCGATCGACCAGCTCGGCGGTGATCAGCTTGAAAGCAGTCGCAGAGATAAATGGCGGACGTTCAACTCTCAACTACTACCGGGAGGCAGTTTTGCGTCAGTTCACAACTGCATTCGGGGCCTTGTTTTAGTCAGGCAAAACAATGCTTGTTTACCGTACGTTTTTGCGGATACCTCCGAGCAAGTGGGGTTTCAGCCTTCTGAACCTTTGAAACATGTGTCGCGTAATTGCTGTGCATGGTATTATTGCCTCAATTGCTGACAAGGGTTATCGGGACCGAAACCTTTTGATGTGCATTCTCAAAACTTTACGTAGGCTTTTTTTTTGCTGTTGATAGTCAAGCAACACTGTCCTCCGAGCAGCCTCCGAGATCCTGCGCGTGCTCTTAAATGATTGCGGCTAAACCACACTTAGTACCCGCCCTACCCCTTTCACTTGAGGCGCGCTCCAGCTTCGCGGCACTATACTATAGGGAGCTCACTGTAGCTATGCGAAGCGATTGAATCGGCCAGCTCTATGATGATCAGCTTGAGAGATGTTGCCGAGCTAAATAACGGAAGTTCACTTCTCAAGTACTGCTGGAAGACCTAAGAGACTTTGGGAGGCTGTGCGGCAGTCGGGATTACCTACGCCATGACCGCTTCGCGGCGTGGGGTGTAGTTCTTGCAGTATCTTGTCCCTAGTGCGGAAACGCAGAAACAGAGCACGCTATGTTCAGTTGGGCTGTCACATCTTCTTTCCAGCGTCTCTATAAGCCGTATGTGTTTAGTGCTTCTCAGTGCCTGTGAAAGGTAGCGGAATCAGTTTACCAACTTGCGTTTGTGTGTGGAGGCATTTTGTCAGCTCGAAAAAGCGCGGTATGCCAGCTCTACCTGCAGGGCCACAGAGTGCTATGCTGTTCAGGCTATGTGCGCGTGTCATAGAGCTTTGGAACAGTGAACGTGTGGTTCTCGGGAAAGAAGATCTTCTTCGACCTTGGTCAATGGGATTAGTTACAATTTGAAATAATCGCGTGTCGTTGCTATTGATGCAATGTTAATAAGATGTGTGTGTAATATGGCATTTTGTTCGTGCCCGCGTCTGGTTTTTTTCTTTTTGTTTTTGTGGACTCTCCTAGAAAATTTCGTTCTTGTGGGGACATTTTACCGTATGTTCATGCCTATTTGTAGCTTTTTTAGTTGACTCGCAGTTGGCAGTTCTTTTGGGAAGTCACACTTTAGGAGACATTTGCTCAATTATATTATCTTGATTCATTCTGCCATACAGTCTGTCAAACTTCTCTGAACTCCTGCGTTGTCAGAGCCCTCGAGTATTCAATAAATTGAAACTTTCTGGGGCAATAAAATGAAAGCCACCAAGGCGAAGTGTACGCGTGACAGCGCTCGTGATTAGTCACTCGGCCTCCTGCGCGTTTGTGTAAGCTGGGGAACTGAAATCATGAACGCCTTGCTTACTACATCGCTTATATTAAAATGACGCATAAAACGCACCAGTCAGTGTTAAATTTCAGTTTAATTTTAATTTCGTGTTGCTGTCCCTCGTTTTGGCAAGGGCGAAACCGGCGCGCGCGAAAGTTATGCTGATTTAGTATTTGCTCCAAGAAACAGAAACAGAAATGAAGGGCCGTGAAACTCTGCCGGACTACTCGGCACAGTAACGTGGGGGCAGAAGTTTAAATCTTGCAGCTTGTGCTTAATTGTCACCGAAAGCTTGATCGCGATTACTGAACAAATCTGTCGCCAACTGCAGCAAATATTCTGCCCCTCACCTACCCCCCTTACCCCCCCAAAAAAAACTACAAAGAAAGATACCTCAGTACTTTAGAAATCAGTTTAAGATTGCGCTGAATCAGGCGTGGTATTTTTAAAAGTCATAGAGTTCCTTACAAAAATTACTAGAGGGAGATATGGCACTAGTGTGGGCTGGAGCTGCACGCATGGTGGGTTCAGCCATCATGAAAATAATGGTTAGAGCATGAATGGGGCTGCATTAAGTCCGCATTTCAGGCTTTAAACGGTTTTGTGACTTTCCGGAATGATCGTTTTTGAGCGAAATATTGTAGTGTAAATGCTACGATTCGCAATAGTTGCGCATGGGCCCGGAAATCTGTAACGTTCCGGCGTTTCCAAAAAAGGTGAAAGCTTCGAATTTTAGAAAGATAAAGCGTAATAGGTGGGGTAAAAATCCATGTCTCAGCGATGGCTCTCTATGGCTAACGGAAGCGAATATTACAGGCTATGCATTTGTGGGCTTCATGCTCCGGAAGCTAATTTCAGAGCCGGAAACACGTTATTCACATCATGTTTTGGATATCACCAATAAATAACGCCACAAAAACGTCTGAAGCCGCTACCAGGAAGCCAAGACAAATCCACGTATCTGAACGATCGCAGCGTCATAGAGCCCTCTGGTAATTTTAATAGAAAACGCTACGCTAAAAGGGAGTCCGTGCGATATCGTTATCGCATACCAACTTCTCGGTTTTAATTCGGCGTTGTATTCTGTTTTCTTTGGCGTCGATGCCTTCGCTAGCAACAGCTGTATTGCTACTATGAATTCGCCTGACCTTCAAGGGCACCTTGACGATTTTACTTTTTATTTTTATTCAAAACTGCCTAGCACACTTTCCTTTTTCTTTTTTGCCTCGCCTTCGTATGACTCGCTCTACATTGCGTTTCTCGGCAGTTTCTCCCGTTTAGAAACAAATAGCATATCTTCGTCTTCGAAACACTTCGGTTTCAAGTTTATTGGTTGCGCTTGTCCCTTTTTATTCCGTGCTTCGCGAGTATTTTCTTTTCGTCAAAAGACGAACGAGCTGGGGAACGGCGTTAACGAAACGAAACAAAAAAATCTGCACCCTGGTGCAATCGGGCGGCGCAACTGCGGCAAGTTTACGATGATAAATGAAGGGCGCCGGCCGTTCGCGCAGTTTAAATTGTCTTTTGTTTATCGACGGGGAAACTCTACGCAGCGACGGTCGTGCCGCAACCATTTGGTGTGAAAGCACTGACCCTTTCCGCGGCCTTCCAATTCAGCCATGTACGAATGGTTCGGTACATTAGATTTATTAAAAAAAGAAAAAAAATGTATTTGTTCATAAAGTTCCACAACGTCGACTCGAATTTCGGCTCTGAATGGCTCCGTTTGTGACAGTGCACGTTCTGCCATGCCAGGTCAACCTGCGTAGCTTGAAGTAATCATCTCTGAAATTTCTGGCCATCACCCAAGGAGGACTGAACGATTGCTTTCCCCAAATGCAACTTCACGAAAAAAGTTTATATTCTCCGTTTATTGTCCAGGGCTGCGCAAGCTGTTTTTTTTTGTCTTACGTTATCTGCGAGGGTGCGTTTATCGTGTCCTAAAATTTACGATACAAAAGCGCGGGCAAACTTGGTTACGGCTCTACGAGGTGAGGAATCGAACCTATACGTTCGATTGGTTTATGTACTCGCTTTTATTTGTGGAGGACCAGAGGTCGTTGCCACGCAGGCTCGGCTTCGCTAAACCCGTAATACGAAGAAACTAATGCACTTACGCTTTCCAAACCCATTTAAAGTGTCGATAATCTCGTCCTTGTGACTGTGCGTTTTTGTCAGAATCCAGCCCGTGGTCACCGTACGGAGTTTCGCACGCTGTATTCGTAATTTCCTTCCCGCTTTTACAAATACCCGCACTTAGCATTCTCTCTGCTCATCGTCTGCCGTTGCGAATATATGCTTACTTATTTATTGGCATTGGAATCGGTGACGCAATCCTATTCCTTCGCGCTAGCATTCCCCAGCAATACGCAAACACAGCGCGCTTCTTTTCGTGCTTTGAAAATACTTGCGCCTACCGCGAGGCCTTCTCTTTCTTTAATGAAGGGAACCTGTAGGTAAGCTGTAGGTAGCTCGAATGTAGCCTGAAGGTAGCCTTAAGGTAGCCTTAAGGTAGCCTGAAGGTAATGTGTAGGTAGTCTGAAGGCAATCCGTAAGGTAGTCTGGAGGTAATACAAAAGTAATCTGAACCAATTTTTTTGGTGATCTGAAGGTAATTTAAAGCTGATATAGAGGTTTTCGAAAGTAAAGAATCGCAATACGCCGCTCCCTGCGGCACGCCTCCGGGCGCAAGAGAGTCGTAAACGAACAACTAAGTGCAAGTCGATGTGCCATAGCGACAGTTGTTCTCTATGATGTATAGGTGCTAGAAATTGCTCAGGTATCGCCAGATATTCAGCGGAGCTCTCCCTTTTCATGAGGCTTCCCTTTGACTGCGTAGCTCTTCCCGCCAAGTAACGCCGGTCGTGTTGTGACTCCTTACATGCAACGCCACATGGCGCATTACGAACTCCTGCTCGAGTGACTCGATTAAGGAAGTACGGTCAGCCTTCAGACCACCAAGCAGGCGTTTACTTGTACCTGTGTTACTCTTAGATATAGGATGGAGTATAAGCGTGAATACTGCGTTTCATATCTAAGGTGCAACATTGTTCAAGCTGGAGTGACTTTGTGCACTTACTCGCAGTTCACTAAAGCACGGGAATCTAGAACCCTGGTGAACTACGAGTAAGTACACAGACTAGCTCGAACAAGGCCCTCATCCTTATTTTTCTTTGTATAACCTTGCACGGGCACGATTGTCCGTGGTGTCGCCATCCGCTACCGACCCTCTACCACGTCTCATGGGGATGTAGTAAAAGGCCAGATAAACTAAATTCTTTACAGGATAGGTATAGACTAGAAAGCTCTCCGGAGCAATGGGAGGCACTCCTCGCTAGCTCAGACCCGGAAGTGAAACTAGCACTTCTGGGCCACGTCCGGCTGGCGGCAGAAGCCAGTGGAGCCCTGGACTTGGGGCCCCACCCATCTAGCTCCTAAACCCCTTCCCTTTTACCTCAATAAATGTTAGTCTTCTTCTTTGTATAACCTGTGTATTTTTGCCAAATTTACGGGTAATTGTACCACGTACTAATGAAACATTGCAGCTGTAGTCGGATTCACTAGGCACTCGAAGACTGCCATAAAGCGCTATTTCTCTGTACTTTAGGAGCGTAGATTCCCGTTACAGTCCGCGCCTGTAATAGCATCTCTCCTGACACAAGACGCCGCCTACACATTTCACATCCATCCACCATTCTAGATTCGGAAGCGTCGGCTGGGAAAACGTCGCATGTTCAGTGCGCCAAGACGCCTTTTCTGTAAAAATAAACGCTATACAACAAACACTTGCTTGCCTCGTCGTCTGCACCCTTCTCAGTGAAAGTGGCCCAGTCGCGGATCGGCACGTCGCGGACTGACACATTCCACAAGTTGGTTTCGGTGATTGGCTCGCGTGCTTCGTAGCGCCCACAGCATTTCGAGTAGATTGTGAGACAGAACATATTAGAAAAATATATTATTGCGAAAGCAATTAAACGGACGTTCGAGGCACATTTCGCGCCGTCGTTCTGACATGGTATACAGGTTTGCATGCACGGCGGCCCTATATATGAAGATTTAGAAGGTCTTAGACGTGTGCCGGCCATATATATACATGGTCGCCTAGCGCCTGGTGAGGGTTGTCGCTACCCTCAATATGCTGACTCTACCCCAAGGAAAACAACCTTGCTCTAACCCAAGGAGGTCATAACAAGAAGAACAAGTGGCAGCCCGCGCAGATTCTTATCAGCAGAGGTGAAGCCAGCGCTTGCCACTACTTCACCCTTGAAAGCGTGCTCGACTACACGGAGAACAGTCGCAGTTCAAGTACTCTTGATCTGTTAATATAAATTGTTGACTAATTGCAAAATAATAGAATGTAGTTTCGGGCTAGAATATTGCCAGAGGCTGAGTAGTGACACCCCGGTCTCCCATGCAATGCCAAGACCTTCAAGCTTAAACCTAAATCCAGCGACACAGACAGGCACATTGAGAAGCATCTGTACGGCAAAATTGGCCTCGTGAAAGTAATTGGAAGCGATAAAAAAAACGCTTCCTGTTTTCCGCCAAATGCCAACGTTAATCGATTACCCTGGTAAGATGGCGGCGGCCGGCTTCACGTTCAGGACATCTCCTCCACTCCAGAAGTTCTTTTTTTTTTCTTTTTTAAACCTCCTTGCTCTAACGCTACGTACGTGGCACCTCCATAGATGACGGCCGTCTTGCGGTCATCCGGCAGGCACAGAAGTGTATATAGTAGTGCACTGCGTTTGGTTTTGAATTGGGGAAGCCAAGTGGACGCAGCCGTTCCGATCAAGCGACTCTGCACTGGTGGCAGGGTAGCGTTCTGTCTCCCACTGCTGCGGCATGAGCGTTGCACGCACGAACACTAGAGTTTCCGCGAAGAAGCCGCGTGCGTAGACCACACCGTTGTGAATGCATGCAGTGTTCCGAGCGGAACAGACTGTACGCGTCAAGCTATGAATGCTGACGGTTAACAAATGTCTCCTAGAACTTAGACAATGTGCTTGAATGTAAAGTGCGAATACTTTCAAGACGAAACGTGCAGCCATCGCTTCGTCCTTGCTACTGTGCACGACACGCAAAAGCTCACAAGGACGGCACAAATTTTTTAAAGAGTGTGATTTATAATTAACGCTCAAATGAAATCAGAGGGGGGGGGGGGGGATTTTCCTCTAAAATCACTCTTTGCGTAGCGCCTTTAGCCCAGGCTTTGTTGGAAGCATGGAAAAGACACACACACACAAAATGCGAAATTGTGAAATTTGCGAAATGCGAAATTTGAGCACCACTCTATACGTGTTTTCATTACGCGATACGTTGGCTGGTACGGACAATTTGTCTCGTGTGGCACCTTGCAAGCGGAGCGAAGTGTGGCGCAACTGCCCCGCTAATCGGAGATCGCGAGAGGCAGCGCGTGGGTGACGCGTGGGCGCGATTCACAGCTACCGTCGCCGCAGACAAACCTCCTAGACGACGTGCGCTACTCGTAGCCATCGTCGCCGCAGAGCCCGTCTTGCGCGGCACTACGCTTTTCTTTTCACGCTTTCGCCATACCCTTCTCCTCCGCTTGCCGCCTCATGGTACCGCTGCACCCTCCTCCTCCGCTTTCCTCCTCCCACTTTCTTCGCTATCACCGTCTTTAATATCCCGCTGCGCTTCGCGTTCGCTCTTTCATCCTTTGCTGTGCTCATTCGCTCGGTTACGCCGACGCCGACGCTCGCAGCGGGAGCGGGCATCTAAGAGGTGCGCTCTAAAAAAAAAAGAAAAAAAAAAGAAACGGGAGCGCAAAAGCTCCTGAAAATGATCCTTTGCGTACCGCTGCTTTTTAGGCGAACCAGACATAAGGCTTCGTGCCATTAGCTACGTTTTCATGAAACCGATAAAGTCGGGTCAAGTTGACTTGGTCGAAAACCGGTCGTCGGGAACGTGTAAACGCTAGCACAGTATGGCCGAGTGAGCATGCAGGCGAGTTCAGTCAACCTGCCCGCAAGGGGACTCCCAACTCGTTTCGCAAGATGCATGTAAATTCTGTCTGCTCAGGCTGGGTCAGCTCGACTTCTGACTCGACTCGCTCTCGCTGAGGAGGAGGAGAGGTGTTGCTTGGTGCAGGCGGACCTAGCCTTGCAAACGTTGCCGAAAACTGCTCTGCCTGAACGCCACCTATAAAACGTGCTGCGATCTGCAGCCCGTCACAGTCAATCTGGTAACAACACCACCCGTTATATTACAAGGAACTTGACGCGGAGCGCATCAGGTTGCCAATCCCCGTCGACCCACACGGCTCATCATTCACACTCCAACCCCGTATCATGGAGGAACTTTATGAGAAACCGAAGCACCTCTCTCCTAGAGAGAGGGAGAGACAAATAAGATGAGAAAGGCAAGGAGGTTGACCGGAAGATAGATATCCTATTTGGTACCCTGCAGTGGGGAAGGGGTAAGGGGAGATAGAAAGATAAAAAAAAGCGAATAAAAAGAAAAAAAAGGTGCTTGCGGGAACAAAATGTAACTTGCACATGAGTGTGGAACCATCTTGCGCTTCAGTCCATTTATTAACCTTTTTACGTTCTGCGTCAAAATCAGAATACTCGTCAACGTCATGTAAACGAAGCTATTGCGTTGTTTGCACGGGACGTTTTATTTGTAGGTGTTGATTATAGATGGCCGATTCAGATCCGGCCAGAATTCTTCGAAGAAGATTGGTAGAGATTGTTTCAATACAATGGGCGTCTCTTCGTCAGTATAGTTGGCACGAGAACGATCCGAACAATCCCTTGAAATGTATCAGCATCACAAATACGCATGCTTGCTGTATTTTTTTTGCACATCTATTTTAGAAATACTAACAGATAAGCGGAAAACAAAACAAAGAATCAATCAAGCATCTGGAAAGCTTTTGCGAACAAACAGAAGAGCAACCCTAGCTTGATGATTACAAACGCCACGGAATATATTTGGTCAGATGCCGCCTTAAAATCACTGTAAATAAAACTACAAAGTCGCAGAATGTTGTCTACTTCTTGTTCATACACGGCACATAAACATTAAGACGCACGAACACTCGACGCAAAGGCTGTTTGTTGCCGGAATTGTGCTTTGAAATCAGCGATGGCCGAAAAACGATGCGCTCGAAAAGCCGAGGTTTCAGGAAGGGATTTCATCGACCGCAGGCCTTTGAAGTTTCGAGCACTTATTATGCAGGAGTAAAAAAGAAGTTACGCAGACCGAACATCGGGCTGCGAAAGAACAGCAACGCAGAAAATTGAAAACATAATCTCGGAACTCTATACGAAGGAACTATCTGTGTCGCCTCTTCAACGCGACAGGATTAGCATTTTCTGGGCCGAATGAAAAAATAGACACACATGCGCTTGCACGGTACTTTGTTATACTACGGTTTGATCAGGCCAGCATAATTAAATTTTGCTAATGCCGTTAAGTTTCTCCCGATATTAGAAGGACTTTAGCGCAAGGGACATGTTTGAGCTTGTAAAGGTCATGGAATAAGGATCAAAGGGCAGCACTTGGTAGGAGAACTCGGAACAACTTGCAGTGTTTGTTCCCAAATGAGAACATGAAGTGGATTGAAATGAAATAAATGAAGATTGGGGGGAGAGAGGGAGAGTGGGAGGGATATAAGGAAGGCAGGGATGCTAACTAGTCAGGAGTCCAGCTGGCTACCCTACGCTGGGGGAAGGGAGAAGAGGAAGAGAAAGAAGAGAGAGGGAGAGGGGGTGGGGGGTATGGAGACGTGCACGGACCGTACTGTAGAGTCAAAGGCGCTCGTACAAACCAGACGCTCTCAGAAAGCACAAAAGTGACCTCACTGCCTTCTGAGCCGATGATAGGTGCGGACGGTGTTCTAGTATAGTCTGTTCACTCAGAAAAGGATTATCTAGTTTCCTGAATGCGTTCATAATAGATTGTCTGTCTGCTTCAAATTGAGGACAGTGGCACAATAAGTGATCAATGCTCTCCTCGCATCCGCAGACATCACATGCAGGACTGTCAGCCATTCCAATTAGGGCTGAATAAGCTTTCGTAAAGGCAACTCCCAACCACAACCGACACAGAAGAGACACCTGGCGTCGGTGCAGTCCGGCAGGAGGTCCGAGTTGCAGCGAAGGGTTTTTAGTCTGTGCAGTCTGGTGCATCTTGTATGTGCAGTATTCCACTCAGCTAACGAAAGTGTGCGTCCTAGAATGCGAAGCTGTCTCCCAGCGTTGGTCCTTGAGATAGGAATGCGAACGCGGTGGTCTTCTTGGTTTTATGTCCGAGCTGCCTTATCTGCGTCATCATTTCCGATGATACCGTAATGGCCTGGTTTTCATTGACATGAGATATCATGGCCTTTTCCCCTCAAGTGATGGATAAGTTCCACGATTTCGCACGTCAGCTGATCGTGAGTTCCATGTCGGAGAAACGATTGTACACATTGTAAGGCCGACCTTGAATCGCAGAAGACTGCCCATTTTCCAGGAGTCTCCGTATTTATCACATGAAGCGCATCGCGGAGAGCCGTGAGCTCTGCATCTGTAGACGTAGTGATATGGGAAGTCTTGAATCGTTGAGTTATTCCCATTGTTGGTATAACTACAGCGCCACCGGAACTGGTTGGTGTAGTTGAGCCGTCAGTATAGACGTGTGTGCAGTCGCTGTATTTCTCATACATGTGGAGTAAGCAAAGTTGCTTCAGTGCAGATGGTGGTAAGTATGACTTTTTCTGAAGTCCTGGGATTGGGAGGTTCACTTGAGTACGGCTCACACACCATGGAGGAATCGAAGGTCTTGCCGCAGGTGCGTACCCTGTCGTAAGAGAGGCACGGTGCGCGAAGACAGTTGCACTGAATGTCGTGTGGGGCCTTTATACAGGGAGGCTTGCGAGGTGATTGCTAGGTCTCCGGGCGAAGTGTCGTATATGCACACGCATTGTTTCAATGGCAATGTGCGTTCTAATAGCGTAATCTTGAGCGACTGCAATAACTTATGTCGTTGACGCGCTCCACGGTAGACCAAGGCATATCTTTAGGGCTTGTGTTTGAGCTTGGATGCCTTGGATTATATTCAGGTTAGTTCTGCAGGTGTTGTAGATGACCGGTAGGCTGTACCGCAGAGCTGTACAGTTGAGCATAGAGTGTACTGACACTCCCCAGGCCTTTCCTGCTAGGAACTTAAACATATGTCAAATTCCCGTCTGACGTTTTCTCACATAATTCACATGAGGGGTCCAGGAGAGATTTCTCTCAATAACCACCCCCCAAAAATCTGTGACTTCTGCTGTACGAGATCAGCTGTCCGTCTACGGATATCACGTATAGAGACATTGGTTTTCTGGTGAATACCACTACTGCACACTTCTCACATAATATTGGAAGTCCTTGTTCTTGAAAGTAGGATGATGTTAAAGTGCCTGCCTTCAGAAGCCGCGCGAGAAGCTGAAATCGTGTCACATCCGACGTCCAAATACAAATGTCGTCGGCATAGATGGAAGGCCTAACAGTGCATGGAAGGATGTACGGCGAGTCCAATGAGAGAGAGAGAGAGAGAAGAACTTTATTTATTTCCGGCAGATTGCTGGGCTGGGTTCCCACCTAGGAGCCAGCGGAAAGACCGTGTCTCCCGGCAGCTTCCTCGGCCTGCTGGATAGCCCACAGTTGCTGGTTCAAGCCTGAACTGAGCAGTGCAGTCCCCCAACGCGCCCGAAGGCCCTCATTGGAGGCCGCGACTCCAGTATTGCTGATTATGCTGGACATGCCCATAGGAGCGTTAGATTGTGGAGCGTTGGGTTCAGTATTCCGCCCTGAGGGACCCCACGGTTGCTGCAATGCTAGGAGGTTGGGTCATCTTCAGTAAGTATGAAAAAGGATCTCTTTTGTAGGTAGTTACTAATCCAGAAATAGATCTCTCCGCCACGTCCTACTGTCTCTAACGTGCTTACGGTCGCTTCGTGTGTCACGTTATCATACGCTCCTTTAACATCCAGAAACAGGGCAGCAGTTAATCGTTTGCAGGACTTCTGGTGCTCGACGTACATCAGCAAGTCGATAACGTTATCTATAGAAGAACGGCCCCGCCTGAAACCTGCAATTTCGCCTGGATATACCTGGTAATGTTTGAGGTACCATTCTAATCGTGCTAGAACCATCTTCTCCATTAGTTTTCCGATGCAGCTGGCAAGCGCAATCGGTCGGTATGATGCAATGTCTACAGGCGACTTGCCAGGCTTGAGCAGTAGGAATTAGGCGACTGGTCTTCCATTCCTGGGGAACCGTACCTCTTTGCCGGGAGTTGTTGAACAAGAGCAGGAGTACTTTCCGAGCCTCTTCGCCAAGATTACATAGGGCACGGTAGGTTATGCCGTCGGGTCCTGGCGATGATTAACGCTTGCACAAGGCAAGTGCAGCTTCGAGATCGTCCTTATTGAAAGGACTGTCCATGCGGGGGTCGCGTGAAATCGGTGAGTGGTCGAGCGCTGATGTTCCGGCGGATCTTGTTTCGCCAGCAATCCTCCTACAGAAATCGTCAGCGACGTCAATCTCTCTGCATTGTTGGTGAAGGGCCAAAGACTTGAACGGGTGGCGCTGCTGAGGGGTTCCACGGGACTACGAACAGTTCTTCATATGTGAGACAGAGGTTTTATCTGATCCAAGGACTCGCAGAACGACATCCATCTTTGCGATGCGAGTTTTTCTACGCGACTGCTGAATTTTCTTTTGAGTTCTTCTGGCCAACGCTCAACTCACGTATAGACTTTGTACGCCTGTATCTTCTCACTGCACGGTGACGAATTACACGAAGCTTCTCCAGCTTAATGTCGTATTCGGTGCGTGTAGGCGTTCTCGAAAGCAACGCGTGGCAGCCTCTAGGGCACCCTTTATAGTGTCCTCTAACAAGCCTTCACGACAGCCGTCTTCCACAATTGATTTGAACATCGGCCAGTCGATACATTGGTTGACGCCGGGTAACTTGGAGCCCGTCAGCCCTTAAATCCTAAGATATGTGGGGAGGTGTTCACTTCCCGCGTTTCAATATCCGTAAACCACCTAACCTTTCTGGTGGAGCGTGAAACAAAGGTGAGGTCCAGGCAGCTACTGTAGACAGTTCTACGCAGAAAGGTGGGGCTTCCATCGTTTAGCAAACAAAGTTCTTGTTCGGAGGCAAATGGCGCTAGTATTCTTCCCCTCGAATTTATCTTAGAGCTTCCCCAGAGATAGTGGTGGGCATTAAAATCTCCAGTCATCACCCAAGGCTGCGGAGTCGCTGTCATGATTCGCCGTAACCGCTCGCAGTCCAACCGACTTGAGGGCGATATGTAGGCTTCGACTACTGTGAAAGTGAGCTTGCCTTTCTTCACTGTCAGACACATGTACTGTGTTTCATGGTCAAGTGACACTGCATAATGGACAAACGTAAGGTCACGTCGTATGAAAACAATAATCTTGCTGCATTCTCCGTGTGTGGCGGACATGAAGCACTCATACCCGGACAGTCTGATGTGAGCTGATAGGGGCTCGCAGATGATGATAATGGAGAACTGATTCATGAACACAAACTGTCGAAAGTCCTCTGGCGTTCCACTGAAATATCGACGCGTTCCCGACTTCGCCACGGAACGATGACTTTTGGCGAGCCATTATGTCAACCAAGGGCTGCAAGCACTGGAATCAAAGTGTCCAGCAACTGTAGCGCGCTTTGCGCAGACGAAGATTTCATTTTGTTCAGCATAACGTGAATGGCATTCATCAGAGACCGCAAAATGTTGATGACCTGGAGATCGTCAGCCAATGTCGCTTCAACAGTTGTCGAAGCCATCGAGGTAGGTGTGTTTTGAGGTAACTTCTCAGCACGTTGAGCCCTCGGTAGCTGAGGCCATTCTTCAGGACGGGCGAGTCTTTCCGCTTTGTTCCTTTTCCTTGTATTCGTCTTGATGGTGCTATTGGGGGAGCACGTAGAAAACGTTATCGCGTGGCAACATCCGGTATCGCGCTGAAAGTAGTCGTGAGTACGACCTGGGATACAAATGATTAAAAGAGTGATCTAATAAAAAAGAACTGTGAACAAACTTACGACGAATACAAAGCAGCTTAAGTCGCTGTATGGTGTTTTAGGGATTTAATTAATGACCTGGAGCAGAATTGAATTGAATCACTCATCGTGAGAATGGAAGATATACTCTAGTTAGTACGCGAATTACGTGTTCAAAAATGTGTTATGATTTTAAATAAAGAAATAATGCTTCTACTGGATTGAAATTTGTCAACCAATTACTACGGCCGTTCGAATAGAATAATTTCTGTATCTAATACTAATATCAAGAAAAAGAAAATGCGGCCTTCGAATATCGAATCTCGTGTCGAAAAATTATATTTTCCTAAATGAAGAAAAACAAACATACAAACGAAATATGGCAACAACAAAGACAACAATATCCCGAATATTTTGCTTCAAAGCTACAAAAGCGGAAGTACACAGCGTGTATAAGACAGGACGGGAGCTGAATAAATATAATCCTGTCTTCTTCATGTTCTGTGCTTCAGTTTTTCCTAGCGCTGTAAACACCAAACAACTCAAGCCGACTAGCCCGGCTGTCTGCCTTATTTCTTTTGATATACGTGACGTCCATTGGAATTCCGCTCAGCCGTGGAAGTTGTGAATAAGCAAGGGAACCATCCACACGTGGCTTTAATTTTATATCATTGTCGCACCCGGCTCTTCGAGCGACTAGTGGGCCCATACGCGTCTCACTCTAACCCCGTTTATTCGGTCACGGTGAAAAACTAGTAGAACTCGAACATCCAATTCTCGAGTGAATTATACACTCCGGTTCAAAGCCGGAGTATTCGATTCGTAGTCGAAGTCTTGAATAGTGGCAACACCCCTAATAATTACGGAACGATGACATTGCGTAATCACATGCAAGTGCACGTCATTCTCGTTTATAGCGCTGAAGTGATTAATTTAGCGCACACACACCACTTTTTTTTTTTTGCAGGCACTAGGTTTTGGTGTCTCTCTTGCAATGGAGAGCTGAGAATTAAAACTAATGGACTGATTTGTACAGATTGCTGGGAGTGTTTCTTTCACTTTGCTTTCGCTGTATTCTATGGGGGAGTGACACTGTCAGTAGGCCTACAATACTGCAAAATATGATTGAGTATGTTGCAGTATTGTTTGATGTGACGTTGACTTATTTATGGTGTTTAACGCCCCGAAGCTACACTAGGACTATGAGGCACGTCGTAGTGGCGGGTTACGGCGGATTAACTTCGACCACATGAGGAGGCTCTCGAACGTATCCACGCCTACATCTAAGTACACGAGCATTTTTTTTTTTTGCATTTAGCCTCCATCAAAAGGCAGGCGCCACGACAGGGAATCGAACCAGGGACCTCGTGGTCAGCATCAAAGCGCTATAGCTACTGCGCCACAGTGGCGGGCCAAAACTGGACGCCTTATTTTTCAGCGTTTCCTTCACCCGATCCATCATTTCGACCGCGTGCCACTAGGTAACGAAATTCAATAAATTCCTGGCGTGACCCTGCACGTCGTGCTTTTTGCTAAGTATAGCAAGAGCTGCTTGCGCTAAAAGGACGTCTAGTGTAATGTAAAAGTTGATGGCTGGTGCAATCAGGGAAAGACCCCCTTCGGGTTTCGACACGAGGCACGTATGAATGTATAGCCCCTTTATTGCGTCATCAAAGCATGCCACACGCTTTATGTTGCTACACGAAGCACAAATCACCAAACTTCGATAATGTCTGCTTAAATGTGGGCAGCAAACCCTGTGTAAAGTGATAGGTTTATATGGAATTTTTTTTCCAGCTACGCTCGCGGTTTTCGTGCCATCGTCGTTGGGTGCTTTTGTTGGAAGGCTCCACTAATTGCTATCATCATCAGTGTCGCAAGACCGCTCATAAATTATGTTTACAAACAAACTTAGAAATTAAAGGCACCGTAGGCAGTGTACGAAACATGGCACTCTTAAGTAGTCGCTTCAGTCAATTGACATGCACTCTTCTTCTTTTTTTTTTTCGTGTACGATATTTATAACAGTGAATGTAATATTACGAGCGAGGACTACAGAAGCTACGTGAGAGCGCCAACGGCAGGATCGCCTCGTCGTGGCAAGGGCTGCGGTGCGTGCTATGGTGAACGAGACAGGAATAAACTTTCGCGTGATGTCAAGGCCCTAAACTAGAGTTTAGGTTAAGACGGCTGCATAATGTGAACAAAGAAGGCGAGGAACTACGCGAAAGGAAAATATCTAGAAGCTGATCGTTAGGGCGCGCAGCTGCTACTGGTGCGCGTTATAGCATGCTAGCTGCCGCTGCAAGTTTCGAACTTTTTACGCAACAGCAGCTCGTTTGAGTGGACTGTGTTTTCAAGCAAGCGAACTTAGATTGTTTCAGACTGGGAAGCCGCAAGAGGAATAGTAAGAAGTGGAAAGTTTCATTTCAAAGTAAGCTTGCCTTGGCAGACGAAGAATGTCACCGCGAGTTATCCTCGCGGTGAGCTTTCGACCGCGAGAGTCCTTTCCGTAGCGTGCGCTTCTTATCGATGTGAAAGCTGTCATCGCCGCCATCACAAATTTGACGTCACCTCCACGGGATTGGATCGGGCAAAACAAGCGTTACGAAACACGAGCACCCATGCGCATCCGCAAACTATGATGCGCTTCGCGTTAGTCAGCGCTTATATCATCCACGTGCCTTCCATTCAACAATGTGTGTCAGAAGGCCTGTTTTTTTTTTTTCGGAGTAGATTCGGTGAATGATTCGTGTCTTTTCGGAAACAGTTTACGGAATTCCTGTTGGTATCCAAGAAAGCAGTTAGGGTCTTTGACCAAGCAGTAGGTTGCGCAGCTTGAGAGCATAGTGCGTCCAACCTACAAGAAGATACATTGAGAGGGTTTGGCCGCCTAATGAGGAGGGATGGAAACGGTAACGTTGAAGAGGGCTGCGAAGATTAAACGTTGAGGAAAGAAGGGACGGGGCCGGCCTTCAATAGTAAAGAAGCCAAGCTGACTCGTATAAAATTGAGTCGAGACTGGCAGTGAGAACAAGGAAAATAGGGAAGAAAAGGAGTACGTATATTGCACTACTGTCTGTGCAAGGGCGGGACATTATTGGGCTTCAGCCACGCGGTAGTCGATCCGCCCTCCTCAATTTCACGGTTGCTTCAGAGAGGCCGAACTGCAGGAGTTCTGTCGGTTAGCTCAACCTTTTCTGACTTTTTTTTGGGTAATATACTGAGCGTATTTTTTTTTCGCATCTTATCATTCTTTCTTATACTGTTCATTCTTCTTTTCTCTTTTTTTTTCTGGTTGGTTAACGCTTTTCGATTTTTCTTTGTTTGAAATCACTGTCCAGTTTTCACTAAACAATAAGTCTTCGCTAGACTTAGAGAGAAAACAAGAATGAAGGAAGCTCAGTCCATTGGCAATGTTTCGGCGACAGGAATTGTTTTCGTGAACGCCTTAACGAAGATAAATGCTTTCTTCGAAACATTAGCACCGTAGTGAGGGTTCCATCTCCCTTACTCTCCTTGAGTTTCATTTAATTAATGCCTCCATTATTCAAGCACACTTAGGCTCACCTTGGCTGACTCCTCACAAAAAAAAAAAAAAAAAAAAGAAGCGCGTGCGATATTTCTGAGTGTTTGGCACACGACGGAAACGCCGGTGTTGTGTTATATACTAGATGCAGAAGTGTTTGTAGTGAACAAAAATATCAGCGCTTCCAGGGTTAAAGACTAGGGGAAAGCGCCGGACGTACCATTACACGTGTGAATATTCCTCGTATACACGGTTCTGTTTGTGCTTTAATCCGCGTATTCACAATTGTCCGTAGTACAGCTAGTTGAATATTATGGATATTTGATTTGTGGTCAGCGTGTTCAGTTGGGCAAGTTGGTACATCTTGTAGAATAGCAGATGTAAAACAGCAAAAAGGACGCGAAAAGGAACCGCAGGACAGAGTGCTCCGTTTTGTAGTTCTGTTTTACTGTTTATTAGATATCTTTTACTAGATTTCTAGTTTACTATATACTGTTGGTAGAACTGTGAGTTCGTAAATTTGTCGGTTCCGTCGAGCATTGTCGATCCCACTATTGTCTCGAAAACTTGTCCTTAAAACGCGATGTTAGCTTGTCATGTCCTGTTTTCCCCTCCTGTCCTACAATGACTATCAGGCGTGAGAAAGCTGAAATAGTTGGTTACTAGTACAGTTGAACGCCTTTATAACGAAGTGCTTGGGGATTACGAAATCATTCGTTATGCAGGTCACTTCGCTGTAAAGGTCGGACACCGCGCAGTTCACTATAGAACCGGGACAGAATTATTCCTTCGTTATACACGGGATTTTGTTACGGAGGCGTTCGTTGTAGAGGTGTTCCACTGTATAGCCTGGAACATGATTTAGCGGCGACAAATTTAGACTCGGACTAAGCAAGATAGATACATGACAAACTTCAAACTAGTCTTTACTTTGTAACGATGCTCATCATGACAAGCAGCCGCGTCGCGGCGAGCACACACCAGCCTTATCAGCGCGCACCACTATCGTCAATCAAACGCGCTAAAACGCAAGTATCAACTTGTTTAGATCAATATTTTTATGCTTTTGAACATGGCTGTCTAAGTATGTTACAAGCATCATTGTATAGTGTAGTGTGACCTCTCTTCGTGGTGTATCTGTCCATGTCACGTTTTAGTCTGGAGGTGGTAAATTTTGCTTCGCGATACTACCAGGCAAGCAGCCGACTAAAACAGTATCAATCGCTATTACCGTCGTTCACGTCTTGACATAAATGAGATTTGAACCACGTCTCACACGAATTACGCCTATATGACAGAAATCAAGTGAAAGTTCACACGACGCCATTAAAGGACGGGCACGTCTATTCGTAAGCACGCAAGGCTGTGAGAAACGAAAGATGGGCGCAGATAACGGTGTAAATGCTGTGACGCAATTTCTCCCAGTGGCTGTTGCCGCGAAAGGCACCACGAGCGATACGCGTTTGTGAGAGGCCATTACCTTGAGAGGTCAGAGGCCATTACCTTGAGATAAAATGTGTGAGGGCACTCTCGATATCAGCACTACAGCAACCATCTGCTTAACAGGGGGCATGTATAGGCATTTAAGTACGCCGCCATTGGTTGCGTCCTCTTTATATATATATATATATATATATATATATATATATATATATATATATATATATACTTTATAATGCCCTTTTCGTTAGGGAGACCCTTTGAAGGCGAGCGATAAAAGCATAATACTATATATATATATATATATATATATATATATATATATATATATATATATATATATATATATGCTTTTGTCGCTCGCCTTCAAAGGGTCTTCCTAACGAAAAGGGCATTATAAAGTAGCAAGTGGTTCTTCGTTGTATTCCTTTCCTCTTGGGGGGAATAACAGAGGGGAGGGGGGGAGATTCAGAGAGAAGTGAGGAAGGAGAGTGGGGGGGGGGGGGGGGGGTTGAGTCAGAGAGAAGTCGCTTGTGACAACACGCGTCGAACACTGTATGAGGTGTCGTCAGATACGCCCTGCGATATTTACGTCCCGATGTTTCCCATGCCCGTTATTCTTGTCAGCACCGCTATCACGACGAGTCAAGCAGCTCCGTCAGTTCCATAGAGTGCTTTCATTTCTTTCCCTCTTTCATCATTTTTCACTCTATCGCGCAGACTGTTTCTTTTTGCAAACGGGGTGGCCAGGCGAGGCTCGCGGGAATAATCGATGGCCCCGCGGTGGCTGCAGATAAACCGGCAGTATACCCTGCTCCCGCTGCTCTCTTATCGCTGCATGCACTGGGTGGCAGAGGTTGCGAGACACAATAGGATTCGGTTCACCAGATGCCGCCGCACATAACACTATATAGAAGAACCTTGGGCCTGCGTCGATCAGAGCCCACCTCTGAGTGCAGCGCATGAGAGGGTCTGGGCCGTGGCTGAAAGCGGCATCTGCTAGTTGCTCTTTTCTGCACCTTCGGCCGCCGAATGCCGATATTGCAGTGAGGCGCGTCCCAGCTGGCAGTGGAAAGCCCCCCTTCTAAAGTGAAGCGAAAGTCGTCGTCGGTACGCGCTGAGATCGAGATGTACGGGTCGTATTGCGTTGCTTGCATCGTCGTCAACGGTCGAGAACTTGGATATTGGGGGACATATTTGAAGAGGAGCTCTTTCGCGCCCGAGGTGACTGCGAAGTTGGTTCTCAGCTTAGGCTGTCATATTTTTCGCTCTCATCGTGAGTGCGTGGCATGCGTACGTGTGCCAGGGCAATAATTTAATTTCATTTCATTTTTAATGAATTGATCTACGATAGCTGAAACACTTCGATACTGGCCAGGGCACTGCAGTCTATATCGAACTGCAAAATGAAAAGACCGCAACGTGGCCATGGCCACGGCTCTCGCCAATCGGTAACCACGCTTGCCTACAGACATTTCCTTTTCAGTTTAAATTAATTTAAACACAACGGCGGGATTCATAGTGCTGCCATCGTACAAGTTATGCTTGTCATTGTTAAGCGGTTGAGGGTTGACCAAAGGCTAAGCCAGTGAGACAATAACGAAGGTATCGACCAACCCTGAAGAGGTTTTTCGTCTGAGAACTTTTGGTTTGTAAGGTCAGCGATTAGTTACTTTTGATTACTCGATTAGTTACTGCTCTGTGAGGTGGCTCACTCATTGAGATGTCCTGCTTGTAAACACAGGGTTGCCGATACGGTTCGTGTCTACGATGACCACATTACGATGGCTGCGGAACGCGAAAAAATTGTTTGCTTATATTTATGTGCTCGTCGAAAAATACAACCATGGTTCCCCACTTTTCTCGTCGCCGCCTTCGTAGCTTGGAAGTTAAAAAAAGAACTATTCGTCATTTTGTCTGTACCTTGCCTGTGCTCAGTTCGACTGTCG
Organism: Dermacentor silvarum; assembly: GCF_013339745.2. Taxonomy (NCBI): domain Eukaryota; kingdom Metazoa; phylum Arthropoda; class Arachnida; order Ixodida; family Ixodidae; genus Dermacentor; species Dermacentor silvarum. The sequence goes on along the minus strand of NC_051159.1, from coordinate 133,981,319 downwards.
TCATTGGCCAGCCCCTGCGAGCGCCGGCCAATGGCGAACCGAATCTTTCTGCCGTCATCTGTCCGCGTGCGAACCACCGGGCGGTAATTAACAAAAGGGACAATCAAGTGAACTTTCGTCTTATTTCAAGTATATCGCTTACTTTCCTGCGGGGTGGGGGGCGACTCTCTTCGCGGGAGCACCACCCCCTCAATAATTGATGTGTTGTCAGTCGGCCGTCCTAGCATTCTCGGAGACGTCGAGTGAGAGATCACACGGAGCCTCGGCGATCCAAAACTAATTCCTGCGCGCCTTTTGCCTGCCCGCTGGTGTACGTACGCGCAGCAAAAAGAACGAGCAGGACCCGAAAAAAAAAGAAAAGAAAGAAGAAAAAGAGGAGAGAAAGACGGTATAGACGTATACATACGAGGCGACGCCGCCGGAGCCGTCTCCGTCGGACTAATTTATTTACCGAAAAGACGATCCTCCCGCGTGTCTCCCCAGACGGCTTGGTCGCCGCGGCGAACAGCCCAAGGCGACCGGGGGAAGTGAATAATGAGCAAGCCGCAGAGAGAGAGGGGCCCGGACGAAGTGTCGCGTTCGCACACACGAGAAAACACACACGCACTCAAACCGACGCGCGAAGCAACCGCTGAGGCGACTACTGCAGCGGCGTGGAATAGTAGTGGCGTACGCGAGGCGCCACGCGACGCCCGATAGAACGCTGACAGGCGTCCACGCGGTGCAATGGGCTGCCGCTTGTTCCTCCTCTATAGGGGTCCGGTGAGGAAAGTAAGCTGTCATTTGAGAGCACCCCCCAGAGGAAGGGGAAGAAGAAGGCGCTGTGACAGAAGCCGCGACAGAGCAAGCCGGCTTTTATACCTGTCCGCTGGTTGCAACACCCTCTCCCTCTCTCTCTCGCCCGTCCCGAATAAGTCAATGTTGACCTTGTTGTTTGATCGCTTCTTCCGCGCGCTCCCGAATGACCCGTCGTGAGGGGAGAACACCTTCGCGCGGCTGTAGCGCCTCTCTCTTGAAAGACCTGCTCCGGGATTCTAGTGCGCCGGCCTTCAAGAGAGAGAGAGAGAGAGTGAGAAAAGGAGGACGCTGACAGAAGCGCGCACGAGCCTTTGATAGTGGGTGCCCGTGTGTCCAGGGAACGTTTTATGTGTCGCTGTCACCGAGGGAGTGAGGCGCTTCGACAGCTAAGAAGTCGTCCCGTGGAAGCTATAGTATACGGCAGGCCATGAAAGACTGTGGTGCTAAATGAGGCATCGATGGCGCTTCTATCGAATCGGCTGGTCATCCAACGTTATGTATCACGGAACTAAAGAAATGCGAACGGGAAAGCTCCTGGGAGTCTTCAGCCGTAAATATTTGAAGTGACTCCCTATTACGTTCTCAAAGTCGCTTAGACCATTCCTTCCTTGCAGGGGAACTGGTTGTTTCCTTAGGTTATTATTCTCGTTTATTTTATTTTTCAGTGTGCTCTCTTTCTTCTTTCTTTTGAATGTTTCAGCTTTCGTCAGGAACTCGCTTCGCTCAGCATCGGTTAGGTGGCTGGCAGTTGGGTCGACTTTAACGAGTACGTTAGTATCAAGTGGGAAAGAAAGGAATATATAGTGTTGAAAATGCGGTGGCGTTCCGTTGTCGGAACGTTCCAAGAACTAGCGATTCACAAGATCCCGACGACCACTTCGACAGATATAGACCGCTTAAATGCTGGGGGTGGAGCGCCAAGTCATCAGTGTAAGCGGCCGATCAAAACCAATTATTGGCACTAAGGGCCTTTCCTCGGTACTGAATTTAGGTTCATGGTTACATCTTGAACTCCATGTTTTTCCTTTCTTGCAAGACATTTCATCGATAGAAATTTGCTGGTAAGTAACTTAAAACTTTCCAAAAGCATGCAATCCTGGCCAGTGATTCGAGTCAGGCCAGCTCTTTACACACGCTTCATTAGTCCATGCGTCACATATCTCGGATTGTTTGAGAGTTCACTAGCGCAAATACGAGTACCGCACTAGCTGCGGAACTGTAAATTGGGTTAAATTTACAAAAAAGGTTTTTGTTAGCCTCCGCTAATCATGCATTCGCTATAAGAATTGGCTAGCGCCTCTTATACAAACAACTGCATAATGATTTTCTGCATAATGATTGAAATTTCTGAGACGAGTGACAGCTAAAGCCGAGGCACGCATTCTATTGCTGTATCTGTCAGATTCAAACACTGGTCAATCTTGTCACGCTGTAATATTACTACCATATTTAATCACGTCTGACTGGCACCAATTTTATTGGGCAATGAAAGCTTCCAAATAGCTGAGCTAGGCGGTTTAGAGTCGCATAAAGTCCCTAGATATTTTTTGCTTTATCTAGGGACTTTAGAGTCACAGAGGCTTGTATATTGTAAGTGAAGAACGCTTTACAAAACCATCCATTTACGGGTCTCGAAACGCTCTCAAGATTGATGATGCCAGAGTTTTGCAGGCGCTTGGACAACGTGCGATCATTTCGACGATTAAAAAAATGACTCTTGACTGAACCTATGACTGCTAGGGTGAGAGTTTCAGTGTTTGAGAGCTCTATTTGTAGGCGCAATCCATGAACAGTGCAGTATTAGGAGATTCGCGCAGCTGAAGTTCATGGAGGACGCATGCCTGTTGCCATTGCAATTGGTGGTCTACATACCAAAGCACGGCAAAGCACGGCACTGGGGGGATCCGTACTTCAACGGTCTGCGTGTGAAATGGCCACATGCAGGATGCGATAACACTAACTGCGCAGCCAACCTCACTCGTACAAAATCGCTCACTCATTCTCACTCACTCCCTCGCTCTTACTCACTCCCTTGCTCCATATACTACTAGCTTACTCGCTTGCTTGGTCAGTTACTCGCTTGTTCCACTAGCTCACTTGTTCAAACACTAACTCACTCATCCGCTCATTCAGCTAGCTCTCTCGCTAACTCACTTACCTACACACTCGCCCTCTTAATCTACTTATTCGCTGACTCGATCACTCACTCACTCACTCACTCACTCACTCACTCACTCACTCACTCACTCACTCACTCACTCACTCACTCACTCACTCACTCACTCACTCACTCACTCACTCACTCACTCACTCACTCACTCACTCACTCACTCACTCACTCACTCACTCACTCACTCACTCACTCACTCACTCACTCACTCACTCACTCACTCACTCACTCACTCACTCACTCACTCACTCACTCACTCACTCACTCACTCACTCACTCACTCACTCACTCACTCACTCACTCACTCACTCACTCACTCACTCACTCGCCTTCTACTTCTGCTAGCTTACTCGCCCGCTCGCTCTACAAGTTTACGCGCTCACTCATTCACGCACTCATGCGCTTCCTCGTCCACTCATTCATTCGACTGCTGACTCATTCCGGGTCAAGGAGTCGAGCAGGCTAATTTGCTTGCGTAGAAGGCAAGCCGCTCGCGTTCGTGGGGCGGTTCCGTCGGAGGCAGCGTGAAGCGCTCCAGGAAAACGATTACGAGCGCGCGGAGGGAGGAGAACCTCGGCAAATCAAATGAGGTGCCGAAGCTGCGAAGTGCACCCGGCACTCGCGAGGATCGGAGGAAGCGGCCTGACGTCCGTTGCATACGTAATGGAGCCCCGAGGCTCGTTTGAAGGGTGTTCATTTCGCCCTCCTACCCAGCACTCTCCCGATATACAAATGCCAGTTTGTAATTTCAGCTTCCGCAACACGTTGTTTACTGCTCCAGATTTTGGGCTCGGTACGCGTTGTTTGACTCCGGCGGAAGCTTGATACCTTCGTTACGGCCTCTTTGACAGATGGCTACCGAGGCCATTTTTAGCGAGACGGCATAATTATTATCGTCGAAGTTATCATTGTCGTCATGACTGTCATCGTCGTTATTTTTCTGGTCATGTTTAAGCACATTGCCGGTGCGTGGTCACTCCCAGAGATCTCCAATCACGCGTGCCAAGAGTCAGCCTAAACCACCGCATGCCTACATATTTTATTATATCTAATCGGTCCTTCCAATTATCTGCACCTCATGACGGCGTTTTCCTTCCATTGGCACCGTTTCTGGATAGACCGCCTGTAATATGTTTTAAGCGCTATGTGCGCTAAGCAGTGGCTGAGCAAGAGAAGCCTCTCCAACGTTCCAACAAGAGACTTAATTGTCTTCGTCAAGTCAAGCCTAAATCTTTTTTTATTGCGATAGCAATTATATGGACACTCAAAAGCAGATTTCTGCCGTCGGCGTCGCCGTCGCCGTCGCCGTCGCCGTGAGGTTCCGTATGACGTCAATGGAGATGAAATCGTCGCCGCGCGGTAAGTGGTTCTTGAGGGAAAGGGAAAGGTTGGCGCTATCTTCTGCAGCCCTTGAGGGAGCACGGCTCAGCGCCAACGCCGCGCGCTGCCGAACGCTGTATGTGCGAGTGAAAGGGCGCGAGGGACGCGCTCTTTCACGGCGAGTGAACGCACGGCGGAGAACAAACGCGCGTTCTGCGCCGTGCTTCCGGGCTGCAGAAGTAGGCGTCTCTTTCCTCCTTTACAATCACCATATATGTAGAGCAAACGTGCCTTCTTTCGACGCGCGAGAGGCCGTGGGGGAGGGGGGGGAGGGGGAGGGAAGGGAGGCGACGTTTAGCTGCGGCACCAAATGCCTATTTATATCAGAGGCTCCTGGCAACAGTCACCAACGCCGCAGGCATTTTGAGCGAACGCGGGCAAAACGCTGACGGCGTCGACAACAGTTCTGCGCGTTGCCGGTGCTGCTGCATGTCCAAGTTTATACAGCTGATAAAGCTAATATCATTACTCCGTATAGCTCTCTACAAATTTGCTATCGCAATTGATGCTTCGCCTTTCAGGTGAAACTGCGACAACTTTTTCTGGATTTCGACGCACTACATGATATTCACACGAAACGAATAAATAGCTGAAATACTATAAACATTGAAGTTCAACGACGCCTGTAAGAAAAGTTAGCATCGGCACGTATGGGAGAGAGATTCCAAGTTGACATTTGTCATGGGAAAGTTGATCCAGGGTGTACATAGTTCGACGAACTATCGTGAACGAAGTATCAACTAACTATTGCAGTTTCCGCAACCTTCAGTGTCTCACGGGATATACAGTTGTCTTAAACATTAGGAGGGACAGAAAAGAAAAACGTTAACTATGATTGAACAGATCCTCATCATTATGATCATTCTATTTTATGCCCCCTGCAGGATGAAGACCTCTCCCACCGACCTCCAATTACCCCTGTCTTCCACTCCAATTAACCCTGACTAGCCCCTGAAAATTTTCTAATTTCATCACCTCACATAATTTTCTGCCGTCCTCGACTGCGCGTCCCTTCCCTTGGTACCCATTTTGACACTCTAATGGTGCACCGACTATCTGCCGTACGCATTACATGGCCTGCGCAGCTCTTCGGCGCCCGTTCCTGGGGCGAGCGTCGACGTTGGCGTCACTTGTAACCGAGCGAACGAGCGCAGCGAAAGTTGAGGGTGAACGCGGCGCGCAGCGGGTGATGAAAAAGTTGTCGCAGTTTCACCTGAAAGGCGAAGCATCAATTGCGATAGCAAATTTGTAGAGAGCTATACGGAGTAATGACAGTAGCTTTATCAGCTGTATAAACTTTCGACATGCAGCAGCACCGGCCACACGCAGAACGGTTGTCGACGCCGTCGCCGTTTTGCCCGCGTTCGCACAAAATGCGTGCGGCGTTGGTGACTGTTGCCGGAGCCTCTGATATAAATAGGCACTTGGTGCCGCAGCTAAACGTCGCCTCCCCCCCCCCCCCCCCCCCGACCTTTCGCGCGTTGGAAGAAGGCGCGTTTGCTCTACATATATGCTGATTGTAAAGGAGGAAAGAGACGCCTACTTCTGAAGCCCTTAAGGGAGCACGGCGCAGAACGCGCGTTTCACTCCCCGCGAAAGCGCGCGTCCCTCGCGCCCTTTCACGCACACATACAGCGTTCGGCGGCGCGCGGCAACGATTTCATCTCCATTGACGTCATATGGAACCTCACGGCGACGGCGACGGCAACGGCGACGGCGACGCCGACGGCAGAATTCTGCTTTGGAGTGTCCATATAATTGCTATCGCAATAAAAAGCGGCGAGAGCGAAGAGGCGTGAGGAGCAAAGCGGAGAGGAGGGTGCAGCGGAATCATGAGGCGGAAAGCGGAGGAGGGTAGGGCGAAAGTGGGAGAAGAAAATTGTAGTGCGGTGACGGTGGCTACGAGATGGCGCCAGAGTAGCGCGCGTAGTGTGGGAGGTCTGTCGGCGGCGGCTTCTGTGAATCGCGCCCACGTGTCCCCCACACGCTGGCCCCGCGCGCCGACTCTCGCGATCTCCAGGTAATCGAGGCTGTCGTTGCACACTTCACTCCGTTTGCAACATGCCGCACGAGACCATTTGTCCGCGCCAGCCAATATATCACGAAATGAAAACACGTGTATAGAGCTGCGCTCAAATTTCGCATTAGGGAGTATCTTAATCGTCGGCGAATTTTATTGCGATAGCAATTATATGGACACTCCAAAGCAGATTTCTGCCGTCGGCGTCGCCGTCGTCGTCGCCGTGAGGTTCCGTATGACGTCAATGGAGATGAAATCGTCGCCGCGCGCCGCCGATCGCTGTATGTGAGAGTGAAAGGGCGCGAGGGACGCGCGCTTTCGCGGGGAGTGAACCCACGGCGGAGAACAGACGCGCGTTCTGCACCGTGATCCCTTAAGGGCTGCAGAAGTAGGCGTCTCTTTCCTTCTTTACAGTCACCATATATGTAGAGCAAACGCGCCTTCTTCCGACGTGCGAAAGGCCGTGGGGGGGGGGGGGGGGGGAAGAGAGGCGACGTTTAGCTGCGGCACCAAGTGCCTATTTATATCAGAGGCTCCGGCAACAGTCACCAACGCCGCACGCATTTTGTGCGAACGCGGGCAAAACGCCGACGGCGTCGACAACAGTTCTGCGTGTTGCCGGTGCTGCTGCATGTCCAAGTTTATACAGCTGATAAAGCTACTATCATTACTCCGTATAGCTCTCTACAAATTTGCTATCGCAATAGATGCTTCGCCTTTCAGGTGAAATTGCGACAACTTTTTTTTTCTCCTAATGTCAACTAGAATATCGGCTATCCCCGTTTGATTTCTGATCCGCACCGCTCTCTTCCTGTCTCTTAACGTTACGCCTAACATTTTTCGTTACGTCGTTCTTTGCATTGTCAGCTTGTTCTCGAGCGTCTTTGTTTCGGCCCCCACATGTTAGCACAGGTAAATGCAATGATTGTATACTTTTCTTTTCAATGACAGTGGTAAGCTCCCAGTCAGGATTTGGTAATGCCTGCCGTATGTACTCCAGCCCATTTTTATTCTTCTGCATCTTTCCTTCTCATCATCAGGACTCCCTGTGAGTAATTGACCTAGATAAACGTACTCCTAGGTTAATTACGTGAACACAGATAGGAGTACTCAAATTTTTGCCGAATACGCGTGTCCTCAAAATCATTGCTTTTACGGAGTACACATGCATTGGCAGCTGAGCCAAGGTGGGCACAAGTACAAAAGATGGTGTCACACCTCACTAATTAATCTGTACTAGTTCCACCGAACGTGTCGACGAGAGGCTGCTCCAGCTGATACGCATACACACAGATTAACAGCAAGTCCGAAGCCGGAAGATGACCCAATGCGAACGACCGAACATACCATACATACGTGCACGAACTCGCATGCTTGTAAAGCGACTTGCAAATCGCAAAGAACTAGAAGGCAAGCCATCGCGCGGTATTGACGCATATTCTACGCAATTGTAAACAGTTTCCAGTCATTTACTGGAAACTGTTACAAAATTAACGAAAAACAAAGATGAGATACATGCAGGGTAACCGTTAATTTCTAATCATTGATCATTACATTTCAAAGCCAATACGGGGCTCCGACACAGGCTGCGTTTGCATTTACATTTTACATCGACCACGCCATCGCACGCTGGCCTTCACACGAAAACTGTTGCGGAACCTCCCATAACAGTTTCGCCTGTAAAAGACAGAACAATGCAAGCTCTCGTTCTCTAGGTGTCAATGTTGGAGAGCGAACCTGCCGCAACCGCTAGTAGAGACGTACGGTCACTGACACAACCTTGAAACGCGAAGTGACAATGCCGCCCGAAGGAGAGAGCGATCGCCGTAGGCGGAAGAAGCAAGGAGAACGAGTCAGCTGGGACAAAAATAAACAAAAAGGAAATATGAGGCAATGGCTAGGCGTGAAATGAAAATTCGCCAAGGAGAACAGCAAAAGCAGCGACGCACATAATCCTTCGATTGCCGGAGATTTGAATTTAGCAGTAGAAGCTGTGTCCAATTGGGCGACTTTCATTGCAGCTAATACATTTTTTTTGGCTTACATCAAACGCTGTGAGATTTCTAGCCCGTTAATCTAACAGCGTGGCTTCGCCTAATGTTGACCTTTAGTGGCTTTTTTTTGTCTTTTTGTACGCGAAATACATGGTTCTGGAGACCTCTTGCGCCAAGTATATGCAGGATGTAACAAATGCACATCGACGGTTTCGGAAGAAGGCGGACGGCGCCAGGGCGTGTGTCGCAGTCACTGGTAAACTCAAGGACCACGTTCGGAAGACGCTGGCATACGTATACTGCTCGGCTTAGGTGCTTGGGGAACTGTGGAAGACAAAGGCCCACTTGTCTGAAGGCTGCTATCTAAATAAAGCACTATGCTAAATCAGTGGCTGTTCTCAAACAGGATAGTAAACGTTTTGAAATTTGTTGCTATTATTCTTTTATTGATACTGGGACAAAGTGAGACTCTCTTGGCATTTAAGGCACCATGCCCAGATTATATTTAGTTCTAGCAGGAGCAAAATGGAGCGAACCCTATCTAGCTTCCTTACTGTACCGGGTATACGTAACCGGCCGAGGGAAAGCGCTTCCAGCGCTGCCTTTTATGTATAGGTGGCGCTGTTATCTAACGGAACGAAGCGGAATTCCCTTGGCGCCAGCGGACAACTGCACGGCGGCTACGTTATCGCTTTACAGAGCTGTCTCCTCTAGCGCTAGCAACAGGCGACGCTTGCGCGCGTTTTTATGTCTTTGTTTTCTTTCTTTTTTGGTATTTTCGTCTCTTCTTTGAGGACCGTGTTTTGATCCAGCCGATGCCGGATCCGATAAAGGAATACCAAGCGCGAAGAAGCGTGTTTACCTTCCATCGGCGCTCGGGCTGCCGTGCCGTCAGCAAATCGGCGGTACTTGCTGTTTGACTTCTCTTTAATCTGGAGTTGCGAGGAAACTGGAACGACTTTGGCGACATAATAAAGCGCAGTGTTTCGAAGTAAAGCGTCCCTCGGCGAAGACACCCGGAGCAAAAAAGAAGAGGGAGAAAATAAGTGAGAGAAAAGAGAAAGAGAGAGAAAGCTACTGCGTGTTAAGCATTGCATAAGGCGACTAAGTTGTGGTATCGGAACGGAGCGACTTCATAATAACGTGCTCGGAGTGCCACTACCTCACTTTCCCATCTCCTACCTCTCGCGCGTCCGTAAATCTTTCGCATTGTGCCGTAAGCGTCCCACCTGAATTAAAGGAGGGACCGCTTGCTTTTGAGGAGTGGTGATCACTCTTGAAGAACTCGATATAATGGCTTTTAGAACGTCATCAAGAAGGCGTCGTCGACTGCGCGGTTATCGCGGTTGCAGCGTATGCCTCCGGCACACTATTGCATAGCACGCTCTTATCAGAAGCCGTCGCAGCGTTGATTCGCTGCGTCATCAAAGCAAGAGTCTTGAACGACAGAAAATGGGTATTAAGAAGAAGAAGAATAAGAAGAAGAAGAAGAAAATAGAACATATTTTTGGCGTTCGACCTTTCTAAGAAATCTGAACATCCGGTACACTACCGCTCAAGGGGGCCAAAAAGCGGTTCCTCAAATCCTGCGTCACATTAGAAGGCTCTCGATATGTGTCAAGCGAGATTTCGCTCAATGATGGATGGCAGTGGTTCACGTTAAAACGTGGATGGGGTGAGAATGCAGGGCGTTTTGTTGCATTATGCGCGGCATTGTATCACCGCAGGGAGCAAGCTGTCGCGTTAGAATGCAGCAAAAGGATTCAAAATTAGGCGAGTTGGTACACTTCCATGACGAAGAAAGCAGTGCGAAGACGAAACACGGAGCACAGAACTGCAGGATGTGGACTTTGTTAGCCCCGTTGTTGTTCTTCGCTTCCGTTTGTCTCTCTGTTTTCTTTGTGATGTTAGAACGCTGGTTTACCGAAAGAAAGTGCCAGCAACATCAGAAGTCAGGTCCAGGTCTCTGGAGCTAGCGCTTAGTCGGTTAGGGTATACGTTAGGGAAACGACATCACTCAAGACACCTAATAACTCTTATTTGCTCTAGCTTCCCGCATCCATGTCTCTCTGCTAGAATTTACTTTTCGAATAAGCCTCTTTGCTGACACTGAGCTGTGTGCCCGATACACTCGCAGAAAACATGCCGTTGTGAACTCGCCACAACGTCATTACTGCGCGAGAAAACGTCCTTTTACAGCGAAGCTGTTAGCCTCTAGTTGGTCGGGATTTTTCTTGGCCGCGCGATACCGGAGACAGTGCAAAGAAGCGGGAAGCCCACAGTAGTGTGCTTCTCCACGAGGCATCACATGACGTCATCACTTGACGATGACGTCACCGCGTGACGTCGTCACACGATGTCATCAGGCGACATGGCCACACGACGATGCCGTTATCGCGTTACGTAACGTTTGACGTGACGATGTCACAATGAGATCTTCGGTGTGATGACGTCATCACGCGGCGTTTGACGCGATGACGTAATCATGCGCCGTAATCATGCCAAACGTGACGTCACCACTTGGTCACCTGAGTTTTGGCACCATCGGATGTTAACGACGGAGTTTTCACTTCATGGGCCATATAATGATTTTCTATTTATAAAGAATACCCCGCTCAGGCAGTTGTAGTGGCGGTTTTCCACAGCCTCGCTGGACATCCATTTTTGCGGGTCCGGGATGGCTACTAAATTTTCCTTTTTAGGGCTCCAGTTGCCCTGGAACGTGTCATAGACTTTGGCATATGATTGAGAGTGAGCGTTGGCGCAGGCGAACGCCAGGAAATAGTGGGACGCAATGCCACGACGACATTTGAGGCACGCGTACTCATTTCCCAACATTTCGAGCGTGTGCATAAATAACTGTCTGTGCTTACTCGCCTTACGGGGCCAGCTTGCATCTCGCGCAATGGCTGCGAATAGCGCGGGAAAAGCGTCATTCGCACCCGTGCTGACGGCGCAGTACGAATCGCTGATTGCCATTTGCACCAGCTATGAGAAGGGGCACCAAGCGGGTTCCCTTGTTGTCCGCACGGCTGCCCAAACGACTAGCCGCGCGTTTATTGAAAACGGAGCACGTCGGTGGGCGTGAGGCGTGCTGAGGGAGCGGCATAGATGAGCTGCTACTCCAGCTGTGCACGTGGCATGTTCCCAACTTTTTCGTGCTCCGCGTGTTCTCCTTCGCACGCACCTCGCGATCGCCTCTTCCCCTCAGTGCACCCAATTCGGGATGTGGGGCTGCAACTTCGACGCTGCCTATTTGCCTCATCGACCGCTTATCTACATCTTCCGAGCGGTGCTGGTAGGGGAGCAGCGAAGGTCATCGAAGGTTTATTAGCATAAACTTTACGTACCTTAAGGGCAGATAATAAACAGAGTCGTAGTGTGAAAATAACGAGTTTGGTAGCACCAGCCGCCTCCCACTTTCAAAGGGGTTGCTCATCATATTCATCCATCCATCCACTTTCACACCGACCCACCCACCAGCCCACCCACTTACTCATCTGTCCATCTATGCGTCCGTCCGTTCGTCCATTTCTCACCCGTCCGTCCATGTAGCCTCTAATCTTTAACATGAGAATAAACCGCCTCCAATGTGTGAAGCCAGAGTATCAAGGTTAGTAGCCCGCTCACCTTTTAAGTGTAGGTTGAATGCTATATTTCCGCACTCCGCATTGTTTTCTGAAACAGTCAATCGAAGATTTTGTCTGAAGTTTAAGAGTCTGCAACCTGGAGTAAAAGTAAGGATAACTGGGCCAGTTGGTGTGGTAGCAAGATTAAACAGCGCCAAAGACGAGCACGAATAAAAGAAACAACGAGATGGTACGATGGAAAAATGCGCGCGGATGGAGGAAAAGGCCCGCAATGAATAGGTGGGCCACGGCTGCCGCATTTCGATGGGGGCGAAATGCAGGAAACACCCGTGTACTTAGATTAAGGTGCACGTTAAAGAATCCCAGGCGGTCCAAATTAATCCGGAGTCCCCCACTACTGCCTGCCTCATAATCAGACGGGGTATTGGCACGTAGAACCCCATAATTTAATTAATTAATTTTTAATGAATAGGTGAAGCTACCTTTCGTGCTCACGCCAGCCTCCAGCGTCCTACGTAGAAGTGGCTGTTACTGAGCTCGAAGCAAGTGCTGCACACACACACACACAAAAAAAAAAAAAAAATCTTAGCGTCCTTTTACTCTGTGAAGAAGGATAACCAGCGAAGCTGTATTGGGATGACTATTGCGATAACTATATTGATTTGTATAGATATTGCTATATTTATTGAATACATACACATACACGTAACTTCGTGGTTGTTATCGTCTTTTATATTCTCATATTCTTTACCACAGTGACCATAACTTTGTGGTCGCTGCAGTGTGGTATACCGGCAAACCGGTCCGATAGACGGACGCAAAAATTCTCCGAACCTAGCCATGTACAGCTTCGCTGTAAACATTTGTGGGATAGTCTGCACAATGTTAATTTCCGGCAGGTCAGAATAAACAAAAAGAAATTAAGCCACTTTTGTTGATGCGCTATGCAAATCATGCGCGCCGTACAATCTCCTGGCTATGCATCAACAGCGTCGACCGCTGTCAGCCAATGCAGATACGCCCCGAAGTGCACAACCAACGGTTCTCTCAGTGAATTTTTCGTCGACATTTCGGAGCTTACATTCTTGACCGCATTTAGCCGGAGTAACAGTATTGTTGCAAAATGACTGCCAGTCTTTCTGCAACACTAAAACACAAGCCCCGTTTTAAGGTAGTGAGTTTCTCTGTACAGAAGGATGCCAACAGCAGAGTCGGAGTTTGCTAGAATTGTCTCAATGTTGTCATTTGCGATATTTTTGCAATTTTGTACACAACAACATCGACAGCGGCAACAAAAACAACAACGTAAGCCAAAATAAAAGCCTGAAGCCAAAGCCAAATATTTTGCCAAAAGCCGTTGTAAAACCAAAGTAAGGTTTGGCCAGAAGCTGAAGTAAAGCCTGAAGCTTTCCTTGGGAGTAGGTTTCTCATGCAGCCGACTAAATCCTGTAATCGCAGCTATAGTTGAATGCGTTGCGCGCATGGTCCGAGAGATAAAAACAGAAATAAAACAGCGTATTTAATTTCGTCATACAGATCAGGAAGTAAGCTTGGAGCACATTAATTTCAAGAGTACCAAAGTTTCTCAAGTTGTACTGTTCCTTGACCGTCGACTCTAAGCCGAAAATACTTCTTCCTAGGTCTAGAGGAGAAAAGGGCATCTGTATAAATAACTAACGACAGAGAGAGCATATAGGAAGCGCGGGAATTTCGCACCAATCATCCCTCGTCACGGATGACATTTCAAGTTATACGCTTGTGCTTTTTATATCTGTAGACGAGAAGGCCTCGAGGCTTCGGTTTTACGAATGAACCTGCAAAGGACTATGCTCTTTCAGGTTGCAAGACCAAAGCTGGTATATATATATATATATATATATATATATATATATATATATATATATTGATGGATTGATTGAATGATTGATTGACCGGAAACAAATTGCTTGAATTTTGAGCTGTATTTTGAGGGAGAAACAGGCTGCCCCAAAGTCATTTTGAATAAATACTTGCTTTCTTAAATTAAATAACACTTCCGCCTTTCTAACATGCCTTTTCGATAACTAAAGAAAGAAAAGAACCTTACAAGAAAGTAAAACACCTGCGATGTCGTTCCCGGCCATGATTCTCAAAAGAATGCCTTCTATTTTTTTCTGCAGATAATTAAATTATGGACAGTAACGGGGAAGCTTCGACCGTTGCGCTCGTGTCAGCTGGTTCGTGTTCAAACATGAGCGCAGAACTCGCGCGGAGAACAGTTTAAAAGCCGACAAAGCGTAAAAGAAAAAAAATTCTGTCTTCTCCTCGCTGAGCGCTTTTGTTGTAAGTCCAGTACAATAACGTGTTCGTATTTAGCGCAGTTCTTTTTTTCTTGAATTTTACAACAGTTTCAACAGTATTTACCGCTCTGTAATCTTAATTCGTGCTTGGTGCTGTCGTTTATGTTCGAAAAGTAAAAGAAAAAAAAAGAAGGAAACCCTAACCATTTGTTTTACTGAAGAAGCAGATGCCTTTGTTGATAAAAAAAAATTGTTCGTCGCGTTGCTATACATTGTAGGTTTAGTGTGCTTGGTGACACTACTGGGAAACACGAAACTAGTTCAATCAAGCACCGTTGAAACGTCTGGGCGAAAACCCATTTCTCGGGTCTCTTCTATGTCAGAGAGCGAGATCAGGATTACCTTTTATGTTAGGCGTTTAGTAAACTGACATTTTCCTTCTATAAGGTATTTGACTACTCATTGTGTACGACATCTGTCACTCGCTAACCTTGTTCAACGATTGCTTTTAAGCTGGAGGCTTTGACATCCGCAATAGATAAGACGACCACAAGCTATGGCCCGTTCGGGCCATGGATTTAATAAACGCGACCTATGTCGATGTTACTTCGAAAAAAAAAATAGTGACAAAAAGACGGGCTTGATCACTTACAAGATATGCTCGAGTAATCATCCTGGATGGAGAAGGATATGGGAAAGAGCAAATGCTAAGCAGCCGTGATTTAAATACAAAATGCTGCATCTGAACGAAGCTCATTATCCCTGAAAGTGAACTCACAGTGACTCTACTTCCATGTTATTTCTATTTCACTTCCTTTTTAGCAAGCTGTCATTATTTACTGTGATACGTACGTGCGTGTGTTGTGACGTACAAAGCGCTTATTTGAATTGGCTGTGACGACTTTCTGTTCAGTATGCGTTTGTTGCGACATATACAATTTGCTTACTTGAATCTCCTGTGAATAGTGCCGTAAGCACAATCGGAGCTTTATTTACATTTCATTGTATGATTATTTGTTTGTTTGATTGTTGTTTGTTTGAGCCAGCCTAACTTTGATATGTACTGTTTGGCGTAAGCGAGAAATAGTTGCAGGTATCACATGCATAATAATAATAGTAAGAAGGATATCCGCCGATCCTACACAAATGTTGGAATTGATGATAATAGCAGCTTTATTTGATGTTCACAGGAACATTTGATCTCCACTTCTCCTCCATCGCCTCTATGTGCACGCTTTGATCCCATTTCGCTCACCTAATTTCTTTCTCGCCGCTCGGCTGCTTCTGTCGCTCACTTCTGCACTTCCCTGTATCCGACTTCTTCAAATTTGTGTTGCCGTTTTTTTCACTTCTTTTCACTTGTGCAGCTTGTGCCTGCGGGCACCCATCCAGTGGCACGTACCCACATACATTCTGGGGGATTGAGCATAGAATCTTCACTACCCAGATGCCCCATGCCCAGTTACACATATCCATTGGTCTAAGTTGTCAATAAAGCAGCCTACTCGTACACACGAATTGGAGGAAAGTGTCACCGAAAGCTTTGATCTCAAAAAAAAAAAAAAAGTTCAGTTCCCCCTTCTACCCACGTTTAAATTGGAAGAAGAACGTCAGTATTCTTTAGTATTCAAGTTGGAACCTTAGTATTCTGGACTCGAATTCACGAAAATTCTTACGCTAGACTTGTTCGTAAGAAAGAATTTCAGCCAATTAGGATGCGAGACATATTATCATCTAAGGCGGCCGGCCAATGACAAAGAGCACTTACGAAACAAAAACTTTGTGAATCTGGCCCCTGAATTGGTCTTTCTAATATGTCCCTTCTAAGTGGCTAAGGTCCGAATATTCTCGGTTTGTTTGGCACCGAGTGAATAGTCTGTGTAGGTACACAATTTTATATAGTGTATGTGGATGCATACGTTATGTGTGTGTGTGTGTGTGTGTGTGTGTGTGTGTGTGTGTGTGTGTGTGTGTGTGTGTGTGTGTTTACCACGGCAGTAACCAGGAATTATGTCTTGGATTTTGAAATATTTAGTTATTATTGCGCGTTAAGCAAGCCGATGGCTTGACATTTAATAGCATACGCATGTAATCTGTTTTGACGTATGCATATAATGACGTATATGCAAGTTGTGATAAACAGCAAGTCACCCGAGGGATCAATTTAGGAGGGTGTCAGAGCCCTGTAACCCTTCTGACCCCCTTTGTTATGACCGTGGTGTTTAGCTACGAGCGTGTACGTGTATAAGGTGTGCCGTCTTGTACACTTTGCAAAGAACACTGCGTTTGTGCGCCTTTGGAAAGCAAGGTGCTTAACTCATTGTGTTATTTCGTAATCATTGCTCTTCTTATACTCACCTCTGTCTACCCTTTTTCTTTTACACCATTGTGGAGTATCAAGCCAGAGACACGCACCTAGGGCTAAACTATCCGCCTTTCTTCTCATTAAGCTTTCTTCTCTCTTATCATTCGGCACAGTGGATTCATTGATTATGAATAACCGCAATCTGGTCATGCTCTCCATGGGAAGATATTTTGCCAACTATACCTTCCTAGCTGCCCCGTGTGGTTGCTGCTGTTGTTGCTGTCTTTTTTTTCAGAACCAACTGCTGTTAAGCACTTATATATATATATATATATATATATATATATATATATATATATATATATATAATG
Organism: Dermacentor silvarum; assembly: GCF_013339745.2. NCBI lineage: Eukaryota > Metazoa > Arthropoda > Arachnida > Ixodida > Ixodidae > Dermacentor > Dermacentor silvarum. The sequence continues at coordinate 133,964,412 of NC_051159.1, read as the reverse complement.
TCGCGATTTTGGTTTGCTTTTCGTAGCCTATTTGTGCAGTTGAAAATCAAGTGGTACAACCGACGCGCGCCTGTTCGGCCAATGCAATGCATTGAGACCATTCCAGCTTGCCCGGCTGGGCCGGAAGAAATGTAAGTTTGCCTCTGGTACCATGCTCTCGATCTCAACATGCTCTCGGCAGTACCTGTTGCAAGTGCGGAAAAAAAAAGTGGGCGCGTACTACTTGAGCGACCTCCTGGGTTCGAGAAGTACTTTAAAGTAATTCTTAGGGTTGACAGTATCTTTCTTATTTTAGTATATACATAGTAAGCAGTGCGATATCGAAGCGAACGACGTCTCCCCAGGAAGACGACGAGGCTGCTCGTAGAGCGAACCCGTTGATATAAACAGCTGCGTTTAAACGCAGCCAAAGTTTCCAAGCGCGTTACGGCTGTCACAGGGAATGTAGAAGCTGGAACTGCACGCTGACTTGGTGGAGATATTTTCGTATATGATGAGCAGGGTGATTTTGGGGCTACTGCGCGATTCCCCAAGAAATATGGTGATGTGATTCAGAGGTTCTCGAAAGGGAACGCTTCCTACTACAAACAAACAAACAAACAAGCAAAAAAAAGAAAGAAAAACAAACAAACAAACAAGCAAGTAAACAAACAAGCAAACAAACAGAAAAGGTGAGACGGAAGTGTTCGCATGCTCATGAAAAGTAACGCGCCTGGACCTTCCTGTACTAAACTGATGGACGTTATAATCGAAATTTAGAGGGTCTCAAAGGTGAGTTTCGTAATTTAAGACATTGCCAAATAACTTCGTGCCTGCAGCTTCTAATACAAGGACCTTAGTAACTTTTTTGGAAGCAACAAACACGTCGTATACAATGCTGGAACACATTGGGTAACCGTATACACAATTACCCGCCAGAAATAGCCATCTATTCTCCACGACGGTCGACCTCGAAGAAATTGACAAATGGGCTAGAAATTATCAGTTTCTTGTAAAGACAAAAACAATTGATTGATTGGTTGATTAGATGAATACTGATGCTATCAGAGGCAGAAATGGAGTTTGCGTATTATATCTTACAGGGCTTCTTGCACGTCCAGCGGCACTGTTTTTTACTAAAATGTGCTGTTCACTTGCTAAGATGAGTAACCAATTAGCCACCCGTTTGGCGTCGCCGCTCGTATTCACGCTCTAATTTCTTTCTGGGCTACGTTGTGTAACGATTGCTTTCATTTGTTCATTTCCACGAAGTCGTTCAGTCTGCTGGATAATTGTTTCCCTCTCTTTCTCTCTCTCTCTCTCTCCTAATTACAATAAGCTATGTGAGGTCGCATTCTCGAAGGATTTTGTTCGTAAAAACAGTCTGCCACTGACCGGCCCGGCATTGCTATTCGATATGGTAACATAGCTGACACCTGTTTTTACGCAAACTGCTTTACAAGTAATAGGCCCTGACTTTTTTTATTGGCCCCGACTGCGTTTCACTTTGGTACTCGTTCCTTTGTGGTCATTCTGATTTATAGGCGGTTATCCTGCGCATCATGCACCATTCCTGGAGAAAATATATTTCTTCCTTTAAACTTAAGCTGGAATGCTGTTATTCAGCCATTTCGGTTTTTCGCCTCCACTGCTGAATCTTTACCTTACGGCTGCTATTGTCGGTTCCCTCGCTCGTTACCAAGTCTTCAATTGCGTCGTGTTCCTCTTTCGTATCGTCCTCGTTTTGGCTCCGCAAACGACTAGTGATAGAATACCTTATCGTCATGTGTTCTTCGTTTCAGATATACCTGTAGGCTGTCATACACAAAGCCAATGTACACGTGATATAAAGTTCAGCTAATCCTCTCTTGCTTAATAGCACTCTTTCTCGCTTTTAGGCTGGCCGACAGATTTGAGATGGTCTAGACGATGCGCAGACATTGAAAGCAGCCTGTATCAATGACCCCGTGTCTGCTCTTTGCGTGTCTCTCAAGTTGCTGATCAGTTCCGTTCGAAACGCGGCGCTTCGACAGAGCTATTGCCGGCAAACCTCGCAAGATGGGCATGCCTGGTGGCATCGCCATTTGTAGTTAGCTTCGCAATGACGTGGCGCCGGAGTGGAAGCCACAGCTACAGCTTCTGCCAAGCGATCGTACGAAAGCACGCATTTATACGCCACCTGTGCCACCGCGTCATGCCGCCGTCTGCACAGTCTCGTGCGCAATTGCGAGCTCCCTCAGCAAGCCTGCAAGTCTACGCTTTCATGCTTCGCTCTTGTGAAACGCGGACAACGTCCTTTTCTTCCTCCTCTTTTACCTCCTCCTCCTCGTCCTCTTTCTTCGCTTGCTAATGTTTCTGAACCGAAAACATTTCCGAATTTTCAAGGACAGCAGCTCTAGCTATCTCGTTACTTTTACTTATCTCGTTACTTTTACTGTGCCAACTATCACAACAGTGACTTCTTTCGCCATTGCCAACCATATACGGCAGCGCAAAGGAACCTGCGCAGTTTCCATATCCACATGCGGGGGTGATTGTGCTATTGCGAGGCGTAGCTGCGAGGAGATTTGCGCTGCGGGTACCTTGCAGCCCGGCGCGTTTCTGCACAAAGCGCCCAGATGGCGCCACTGTCTCTAGGGTCAGAGATGCGCTGCGCAGAGCCTTGCGCCGTGCTTCCTATTATCATTTGTTTTTTTTTTTCTCGGGTGGAGAGGTCGGCAATCAATCTTCCCTTTCGCAATACCGCCGCCGCCAATCACCTCCGCAGCTGCTGATAGCTTCTGCGGTGCGCTGCAGGAACGGCGGAATAAGCGGAGGAAGCGAGAGCGTGGATATTACGTTGTACGATCTTCATGCGATCGACAGCTGGGAGATGTGCGAAGGGCTTGTAGATAATTATCCACGTAAGATGGGTCGCTCTGTGGAGCTTCCATATTGTAGCCTAAAACGCTCGGCACAATATGACTTGGCGGAGAATATTGCTGTAACGCTAACCAAAAACTGCAAAAAAAAAAATGATAAGGTAAGCAGAGGGGCACACAGTAATATAAAATTAAAAAAAAAAGACGAGTCACAGCGAAGTAACACACCGTCAAATCAAGTCCACTGAAGAAAAAGCACAAAAAAGTTCTCCATGGTTATTAAAGGACAACGTTACAAAACATAAACAGTGAATACCTAATTAAAGACAATGCACTTTTACGGGAATACATTCTGGCACTGTGGACTAGCACTTACACAAGGCAAGTGGGCGTTGAATAATATGAAAAGGCAAAACACGTGTCACAACGGGGGATAACATACAATCCCCCGTTGTGACACATGTTTTGCCTTTTCATATTATTCAGCGCCCACTTGCCTTGTGCAAGTGCTAGTGCACAGTGCCAGAATGTGTTCGCGTAAAAGTCAAATCATGTCCAATTAACAAAACGCAAAAGGAAACAAGAAAGCTTGATATGTTTGTTTATGGTGAAATGTTTCAACCGACAAACATTGGATATGTAATTAAATGTACGTTCGGACAGGCGTGAAAAAATAATGCCCGTATTTAATTTTGAGAAAGCGATGTCCTGAAAGCACTACACGAACAACTGAGATAGACACACAAGTTTACCGGAAAAAGCGCGACTAACATTGCTCTGTTGACATTAATCACATTCATGTTTCCCCTCTTCACAACAATATTTACGCCACGAGGGCTCCTGGCCATGTTCTTAAAGACGAATGACTGATCTTTTTTTTTTTTTTTTTTTGCATAATCGCACCAGCACAACTGCACAAAAAGTAACTTTTTTATTTTTTTTAGAAAACTTCAGTGGGGTTCTATGAAACTCGATTGGTGGCAGACTCTGCTGCTTGTTGTAAGGGAAAGTTAAGTCACTTTCCAGGTCTGTTTCTTCCGACGTCAAGGAAATGAACTTGTCACTTGATGTGCCAGCTGTCTCTTGAATATGAACCCTTTCAGAGTCGTTTTTTTTTTTCGCAGATGGCGTGCCCCCAGCGTCGTTTTTTTTCTCCCTCAGATATTATAAGACCAACGCAACGGTCTATTTTTGATTGTGCAGAAATAAAAAAAAAGCATGCATAATGGCAAGTACTCTCTTGGTGTGGTCCTCGCATTCCTATCTGACAAAAGGAATCTCAAAAGGAATATGGCGGGACAGAAACGTGGAAACCTACCGCTACGTCAGTGACGCTGAAATGTTTAAGGCTCTTTGCCACGTTCTTCATTGCTCTGATTCCTGGGCACTTCGTTTGTCCCACAGTACACGTGGTTACCTGTCGTAATTGTGTCCTAAAAGAAATTTCGCGGAAAAATACAGACATGCAACATAGGGAGTAAACGTGCGATTAATATAATGACAAAAGCACGAAGAGAAGTCAGAGATGATCGGTACAGCATATCACTCCTCTTTCCACCGGGCTGCCCCATTTTTTCCAATGACATAGGACAGAGCAAAATCACTTTTTAACATAGAGCAATCGCTGCTTTGGAATAAGAGTACATTGGCAGAATACATTTCAAATATAAGTGTTCCGAATTTTTTTTTCATCTGCCAATATGCTCTTCTCTTTTGGCTTCAGACTGGTAAAAAGAAAGGGTTACTTACTTTGTGCCGCCCAAAAGGTAATTTTCGCTCACCCACAGTTCTCCATCACGAAGCGGCCGTAGATTACGACGGAAGCTTTGTGTACGATGACGTTATATTTCGGACAAGATTCCTCGACTGCGTTGTTCTAATGATGTTTACAAATATTTGAACTGTCCCACTGCTCCAACCGTCCCAGTCCTCCCACCTCTCCTCTATGTGTTATGTGACTAGCGAAATTATCACTGAACGTTTTCGCGCTGCTAATGTCCGCCTAGCTACGTAGCCTGTCTGAAATAATGGCAGGGGCCTCGATATGACAGTTTTGCAAAAGTGTTCCGCATACGAAAAAAAAAACAAAAAAAAACACGCGTGGTATGTTTACTATTTGGCGTTCTGTGCCAAGATGGGCGCATATGTTGCTATAGTTACATGAGCGGAGAAAGGACACTTTCGCGAGAAGGACGCAAAAAAAAAAAGTGGTAAACACATACAAAGAAAACAAGTGAGGCTGACTGCCGTTGCAGTTTTAACTATTGAGTAGAAAAATAATTCGCTACAAAACGTGACAGAAACTAGTGCTTGGATTCATTTCGCAGGGACGCATACTCCCTTGCGAGGCCTGTGATGCAAATACTTCCTTTGCGGCAGCCATCATCTCTGAGTAAAATTAGCGATATTATTCCGTCCGGTTAATGTGAAGCGTCTGTATGCACTGGTATATAGAAAGTGTAAATGAAGGAAACTTATGGGCGCTGCACGGAATTCTGAAGATTTTTGCATATGCGAAGATTTCAGAAGCAGTTTCCGCGGCATCCCACCATGTTCTTTCCTACCCCCCCCCCCCCCCCCCCCGCCTTTTTTTTTGTTTTTTTACGTGTTCGAATGTGTTACGAATATGCTATAGCAGGGAACGCATGCCATTAATATGCCCCGTTGTATACGAAGCTTCAGTAAGACGTAAATTTAAATTCGTAAAAAGCTATGCTTATCACACGGAAATACCTTCTTCTCGTTCCTACGCTTAACCGAGCGCATTCTTTTGTCTGGCGTGCCCTGTGAAAAGGAGAAAGCGATAATAGGGGGGAATAATCACCATCTTTTGTGTTGTTGATGAGCTAGCTTGAGTCGGTGTGATGCTTTTGTGCGAGCCACGCTTTTCGTGGGGGCTAAGAGCGCAAAATAGCAGACGTATGCCCGTCTCTGCTTCGGTATGTGCGCATGTGCGCTGCGTACATGCGCACATACCGAGCAAAGAAAAGAGTGGCGAGTAAGCTCGTGCAAGAGGAAATTAAATGCCCAAGTGAACGTTGGGCACGTAACATTCGCAAAAAGGACAACGGCGCCTCAAGAAGATTCTGGAAGCATATAAGAGCCCTCAGAGCTGCAACTAAAAATTCGCAGACGACCATAAGGGATGAAAACGGTAACATCTATGAAGGAGACGATCAGCTGCGGTACATCGCAGACGTTATTAGCGATAACTTCGGCACGAAAGAAAGGGTAGTTCAGACTCAAACAGATCCAGCAACAACAGAGAAGCCTAAGAGATCAAAATTTAGCATAGAAAGCTTTTACTGGATAAAAGCAGAAGAAAATGTCCCTAATAACACGGCAGTAGGGCCCGATGATATCTCAATACAGCTACTCAAAAACCTTGGCTCAAAGAGCAAGGCACTGCTGACTAATGCCATAAAACAGGTGATTATAACGAAGAAAATTCCAGTTGGATGGCGTGAAAGCAAGTTGAACCTCATATACAAAGGCAAATGTTATAAGGATAAAACAAGCTCATTCAGGCCAGGTAGAGTAACGTCGGTTCTGTATAGAATGGCAATGCAAGCCATAAAATTACAACTGTCGAAGTGGGTGGAGAAAAATGATTTACTGGGGAAACTGCAGAATGGGTTCAGACCAGGCGGACGATTAGAGAATAATATGTTTGTACTAACGCAGTGCATGGAGATTTCAGTAGCTCAGAATAGACTTTAATCGATAGTATTTCTAGATATTAAAGGAGCCTATGACAACGTAAACAGGGAATTGTTATGGGATTTTCTTGAGCCCGAAGGCATAGATGACGATTTAGTGGCGCTGCTGATATATATATATATATATATAACTGAGCAGACGTAGTGTAGGAAGGTCGTTCTATAGTATATATATATATATATATATATATATATATATATATATATATCCCTTGAAAAAGGTCGGACCACCGACCGAAACTGTTGGGTAAATAATAAACCTAAGATAACCGCGAAGTTGTGCCTCGGAGTTTCTTATATATATATATATATATATATATATATATATATATATATATATATATATATATAACTGAGCAGACGTAGTGTAGGAAGGTCGTTCTATAGTCATTGAAATTCTCAGCGAGCAAGGGGTCGTTTAATGGTACCCCGGGTGTCCTGCATGTGTTCTGCCAGTACCTATAGAAAACACACACACACACACACACACACACACACACACACACACACACACACACACACACACACACACACACACACACACACACACACACACACACACACACACACATATATATATATATATATATATATATATTGTAAAGAGGTTTATTGGGCGAGTCCAACAAACAGGCGGTAGCTCGGAACAGCACGCAGGGAGAACAAGATGGTGGTGTTCGAACGCCGATCTCGTGCCTTTTTCTCGTGATGATGATCGCTCAGCCCACGATGTCATTCTCTTCATTATAATTGCCCCCGTCGAGAAAGGTGGAGCCATCCTGGCGATCTAACAGGTGGGGACAAGAGGGTCGAAGTACGGCTTGAGGCGGTCTACGTGAACAACATCACGTCCACGTCGACGACGGTCGCCGGGCGGCGTAAGAGGTTCGATGACGTAGTTTACGGGGGAGCTACGCTCGACGACGCGGTAGGGACCATGATAATTGGAGAGCAGTTTGGATGACAAGCCAGGAGCGCAGGGCGGTACATGAAGCCAGACAAGTGCTCCAGGAGCGAATGTTGCGACAGGAGGGTGGTCGTCATCGCGGGCGTTTTTCTGGCGTTGTTGGTCAGCCGTAGTAAAGCGCTTGGCCAGTTGGCGGCAATCTTCAGCGCAACGGGCGGCTTCCGACACGGGCGTGCACTCTGAGGCATCTGGTGCGTATGGCAGCAACGTGTCGATAGTGTGCGACGGCTGGCGACCGTACAGAAGGAAGAAGGGGGAAAACCCGGTTGTGACTTGCGTAGCGGTGTTATAGGCGTATGTCGCAAATGGAAGAACCAGGTCCCAGTTTGTTTGATCAGATGCAACATGTGTCGCAAGCATGTCGCCCAGTGTCCGATTAAACCGCTCAGTCAGACCGTTCGTCTGAGGGTGGTAGGCAGTACACGTCCGATGTACAATATTGCACTGGTGGAGAAGTGCTTGAATTACATCGGAAAGAAATACGCGGCCACGGTCACTGAGGAGTTCACGAGGAGGACCGTGTCGCAGCACAAAACGATTGAGGATGAAAGAGGCGACGTCCTGTGCTGTCGCCGTGGGAAGAGCAGCGGTTTCCGCGTATCGTGTAAGGTGGTCGACAGCAACGATAGCCCATCGGTTTCCCGCTGTGGTCAAAGGTAAAGGTCCATAGAGGTCAATTCCAACGCGGTCGAATGGGCCGTCTGGGCACGGAAGGGGCTGTAATGAGCCTGCGGCAGGATGCGGTGGTTTTTTTCGTCGCTGACACTCGTGGCAGCCGCGAATGAACTTGCGGACAAAGCGAAACATTCCGCGCCAGTAGTACCTTTTGCGTAAGCGTTCATAGGTCTTGAAGACACCGCCGTGAGCACACTGAGGGTCGGAGTGAAAGGACGCGCAGATTGTAGAGCGCAGCGTTCGGGGGATCACTAGGAGCCACTTCCTACCATCTGGCGAGTAGTTCCGCCGGTACAAGAGGCCATCACGAATGCTGAAGTGCGAAGCTTGGCGTCGCAGTGTTCGAGTGGACGAAAGGGTGGGTGCCTCGGATAAAACGTCAAGAAGTGAAGCGATCCATGGATCGCGGCGCTGTGCAGAGGACACGGTGGCGACGTCAAGAGCTGACAGTGGCTGGTCTATAGTGGATATGGACGCAGTTTCGGTGGATAGTGGTGACCGCGACAGTGCATCAGCATCGGCATGCTTGCGTCCGGAACGATATATAACGCGGATATCAAACTCTTGAAGTCGAAGAGCCCAGCGAGCAAGGCGACCTGACGGATCCTTCAGCGAAGACAACCAACATAATGCATGATGATCCGTAACTACATCAAACGTGCGGCCATATAAGTATGGGCGGAACTTGACAAGCGCCCAAACTATTGCCAAGCATTCTTTCTCGGTGACGCTATAGTTTGACTCAGCCTTGGTGAGCGTTCTGCTGGCGTATGCGACGACATACTCTGGGAACCCAGGCTTTCGTTGTGCGAGAACAGCACCCAGGCCGACACCGCTGGCGTCTGTGTGAACCTCAGTTGCGGCCTTAGGATCGTAGTGGCGCAGTATAGGTGGTGACGTCAGGAGACGGCGGAGGGTGGAGAAGGCTTGGTCACACTCAGAAGACCACGACGAGAGACTGGTGGCGCTGCCTAACAGTTGGGTCAAAGGCGCAATTATAGAGGCGAAGTTGCGCACAAACCGGCGAAAGTAGGAGCACAACCCTACGAAGCTTCTTAACTGCTTTAGAGTCGTCGGTTTGGGAAAGTCGGTGACGGCACGTAGTTTAGCCGGGTCTGGAAGTACACCGTCCTTTGATACGACGTGACCGAGAATTGTAAGTTTTCGCGCGGCAAAACGACACTTCTTGAGATTGAGTTGGAGCTGAGCGTTCTTCAGGCAAGTCAGGACATGGTTGAGGCGTTCGAGATGGGTTGCGAAATCTGGCGCAAAGACAACAATGTCGTCGAGGTAGCAGAGACATATGTGCCACTTCAAACCCCGCAGAACCGAGTCCATCATGCGCTCGAAGGTGGCAGGCGCATTGCAAAGGCCGAAGGGCATGACATTAAATTCATATAGACCGTCAGGCGTGACGAAGGCTGTCTTTGAACGGTCGGCCTCTGCTAAAGGTACCTGCCAATACCCGGAACGCAAATCTAACGATGAAAAAAACTCGGCACCTTGTAAGCAATCAAGGGCATCGTCAATTCTGGGTAAAGGGTACACGTCTTTCCGAGTGACCTTGTTTAGGCGCCGGTAATCCACGCAGAAGCGAATCGAGCCATCTTTTTTTTTAACGAGAACCACAGGGGATGCCCACGGACTTTGTGAAGGGCGAATAACTTTGCGTTTAAGCATATCGTCAACCTGGGCGGTAATAACTTGACGTTCCGCGGTGGAGACACGGTACGGACGTTGTCGCACTGGCGAGTTGGAGCCGGTGTCGATGTAGTGAACAATGGTAGAAGTTCGGCCAAGGGCACGTTGGGCAACATCGAAAGACTCGCGGAACTGGTAGAGCAGCTGGAGAAGGGCAGAGCGTTCAAATGGCGACAGTCCGTCTGCGATCGACGAATTGAATAGGTCGGCAGCTGGTACATCAGAAGGGTTAAGAGCACTGACGGCGGCGAGGTCGCGTCGAGCGGAATCTTGCTGCACGGGAAAAATTTGGCCGATATCAATGGGTTGCACGCATCCAAGGGATTCACTTTTAAGCAGTTGGATGGGATACGGAAGAGGATTTGTGAGGCAGAGAGCGCTTGTTCCGTTCGAAATAGACAGGGTCGAATAAGGCAGAAGAAGTGGCTTCCGACTTAGAAAGAGGCGTGATGGTTCAAAGAATGCAGCTTCGTCACATATGCTGTTGCAGAACACGGGGAGCAAAACAGTTGATGTCGGCGGAATTTCTGTGTCCTCTGTTATGACGAGCTTGTGGGCGGCTTGAGTGTGGTTGTAGGGCGGGTCACACAACGGGAAGAGCTCAAGTTCAGATCTGGCACAATCAATAACGGCGTGATTACACGATAGAAAGTCCCAGCCAAGTATGATGTCGTGCGAGCAGGATGAAAGGACGATAAACTCAACAATATAGAGTTCTTTAGCGATGATAAGTCGAGCAGTGCAGGCGGCTATAGGGCGAACAGGGTCTCCATTCGCTGTACGTAAGGGCATCATCTCAAGAGGTGTAGTCACTTTTCGAAGCTTGCGGCAAAGTTTGGCATCTATAACAGAAACGGCAGCACCGGTATCGACAAGAGCATACGCATGGGTGCCTTCAACAAAAACTTCGACAATATTCGACGGCAAAGTTCGAGGACTTGAGCATTTCGACAGCGCAGTTCTTGCCTCTTGAACTGCGGAGGCTAGTTTCCCTCATTTTCAGGGCCTGGTCGACGACGCATGGGCGACAAGGAGCGGCGACGGGGTGAAGGTGAGCGACGAGACGTGGGTTGCGGATAGTCACGTGAAGACATGCTTGTTTGGGGATCCGGACTTTCATAACGAGAGCGGGGACGATCCATGTAGTTCGGTGAGCGGGCGTCTGAGTAACCTGGGGCGCGACGACGGCAGTGTCGGGCGATATGACCAGGGCCGCCGCATGCAAAACAGATCGGCCGGTTGTCGTGCGTTCGCCAGGGATTTGCAGTGATGGGAGCAGCCCATGTCATGGACGGCTGAGTCGGGGCTGCAGCATACGACACACCATGGAACGGCGAGCGCTGTTGTAGCTGCTGCCGCTTTACTACCTCAGCGTAACTAAGAGGCGCGGCGACAGGGTGCTGCTGAATGGGCACCGGCGTGGCCTCAGAAATCTGTTCCTGAATGACGTGTCGAAGCACGGGAGCCAACGGGATTGGTTGCTGCAGTTGCTGCTGCTGTGGGAGCTCCTGACGCTGAGCAAACGGCAGGAGAGACAACTGACGGGCCACTTCCTCACGCACAAAGTCTTTCATTTGTGCGAGAAGGTATGACTGGTCAGGCACGACGTCCAGTGCAGCGAGTGGTTGGTTGTACGTCTGAGATGAACGTCGAGTGAGAGCTCGCTGCCTTCTCAATTCGTCATAGCTCTGGCACAGGGTTACCACTTCAGACACAGTGCCAGGAGACTTCGCAAGAAGCATTTGAAAGACATCGTCGTCGACGCCCTTCATAATGTGCTGTATTTTGGCACTTTCGCTCATTGAGGCATCGACGCGCCTGCACAGATCGATTATGTCCTCAATATAGGCGGTAAAGGTTTCATTGGGTTCCTGTGCCCGTGTGCGCAGCCGTTGTTCGGCGCGTAACTTCCGCACGGCAGGGCGACCGAAAACGGCAGATATTGCCTCCCTGAAAGCGGACCAGTTCTCAAATTCAGATTCGTGGTTCGTATACCACAGCTTCGCCACGCCAGCCAGGTAAAAGTTCGCGGTACTCAACTTAGCAGCGTCATCCCACTTGTTGGGTCCACTAACTTTTTCGTAGGACGACAGCCAGTCCTCGACGTCCTGGTCTTCGGTACCCGAAAATACCGGGGGGTCTCGCTGGCGAACCGGGCCGGGGCAAACGGCGGCCGGGAGAGGTGGCGGCGGTTGGGTAGCGTCAGCTGGCATGGTCGAGTGCAACGTGCGTGATCGGAGTTCCAGGGCGCCGGCGATGTGCGTACCCAGCACGATCCACCAAATGTAAAGAGGTTTATTGGGCGAGTCCAACAAACAGGCGGTAGCTCGGAACAGCACGCAGGGAGAACAAGATGGTGGTGTTCGAACGCCGATCTCGTGCCTTTTTCTCGTGATGATGATCGCTCAGCCCACGATGTCATTCTCTTCATTATAATATATATATATATATATATATATATATATATATATATATATATATATATATATATATATATATATATATAAGAAACTCCGAGGCACAACTTCGCGGTTATCTTAGGTTTATTATTTACCCAACAGTTTCGGTCGGTGGTCCGACCTTTTTCAAGGGATATATATATATATATATATATATATATATATATATATATATATATATATATATATATATATATATATATATATATATAATGCACCTCTCTGCGTTCTATGTCCAAAAATCAACTTCAGGGGGGAATTGGGGTGTCGGCATGTCCCCACATTTCTGTGCGCCACTATTTGCATTTCTTAACAAACAGAAAGCAAACCAATCATCGTAGTTGTCTTAGATTACCCGCTAGATGCACCAGCGTGCCGTATGTATAGCAATAAGTGGTTAGTTCTTCATGGGGAAATTACACTTCTTAAACACAGAATGCCTAAAGGCAACGCGCGTGCACTGGCCTGAGCACATTTTTACTGGTTTATTTTTGGTATTTATTTGCTTTCACTTTGGCCATTTAAGCAATCCCTAGCAATCTGTCCTCCTGAGGTATTGCTTGCACTTGCCATGAGTAATATAGTGGTATGATCTTATTTAACACCATGTGTTTCTGAAAAACAATATTCGATGGAACACTAACTGGTTGAAGAGAATCTTCAGCGTCCCTCATGCATGCGCGGTTGTCTGTGCAGAAACTGGCGATTGGTGGAGAGACGAAAACACTATAGCTTCGGATCAATCTGTTCTCAGCAGCATAAAAACATTAGGCAACGCTAGTTAGAACGAAACAGAGCTGTTGGCGCCGCCATTACTTTGGAGCATTTTAACGCCCCTTCGGTACATATTTGAATTTGTTCACCAGCATCGCTTTCTTCTTCCTTTTCTATCTCTCTTTGCTTAGTTCTTCAGTTCTTGAACTTTCCCATGTTTGCCAGGTATAGTCAGGATCCCTATATTTACGAGCGCAGGGAAATGTCTCTCTTACATGTAGCGTGCCTTTGCTTGACAGAAAGAAAAAAAAAAAAGTAAGGTGTACCGGAGGCGCACGCCGAGAAAGACATAACGCGGGCGTCCTCCACCTCCATCGCCTTGTTCCCGACGCGCAACTCTGGTCGTTCCCTAAAGCAAACGCATTTGTTCTCCTCCCTTGCCAAAGTAGCGCTTAGAGTGGGGTGTGACCCCGTAGGCGGCACGGCTAACACCGAAAGAAGAGGGTGCTCGACAGCGGAACGACGGCGCCAAACGCGGTATCACCACCGCGCGAGCCGTGTGTATGTGCTATAAGAGAATCCAAAGGGCCGGAGGCACGAGGCCCTCCGAAGAAGGTATATGGAGCCGGCCACCCCCCTTTTCCTCCCACTTTCTTGCTCTAGGTGTTCTGGGGTGTCCGGATGATCCGAAGCCCGGCCCGGTGTTCTTTCGGCGGCGGCGACGTCGGCTGCTGCCGCTGCTGCTCGAGTGACGAAGGGTGGGAAATCAATCTCGGCACGCGGCCGCTGAACCGGAAACACGTTGAGGGTATAGGGACGTGAGGAGGGGAGGAGGCGGTTGGGCGGTCGGCCGGCTCTGCACTTTTGCTGGCGGCTGCACAAAAGCCCCCGCCGGCAGGAAATTCTGCGCCGCCGCCGCCGCAGCGGCCGCGGGATCGATCCCCACCTCAAGGTGCGCTCCGTGCGTATATACCCTGCTATAGCTACAGCGTATATAGCTCGCAGGATCCGTGCCGTCGCTCCACTGGCCCGCTTACCTTCTCTGTCTCTTCCTCTGGTTTCCTTCTCGACGGGTGCGGACCTTCCCATCAGTAGAGTCCACCTGTACATCGTCTCACCGAAATGGGGCTGCTGCGGGGCGGAAAGAGAAGCTGCCCCCCCCCCCCCTCCCCCGCACGCATAGAGACCGGGAAAGATGGGGGGTCGAAATCCCAAGGTCGTGTCGCTGGGCTGTACAGTCGGCCCTTTCCTTGATAGCGTCTCTGTCGTCAGCCCAATTAGGTACACTGGAGCGTGAGGGCATCTTCGCGAGCTTTCTAATTAAATGCCCTGCGCCAATCAAAACGCACCCTACTATAGCAAACTTCCTATGATTTCATCGCTCTCGGCTGTGCCTAATTCAGTGCCGTCCTCAATTGTATTTTCCTTATACGCTGGCACGCATTTTCTCACACTCACTGTCCACAGGTTATCTCTTCTAAGCATTACGTTACCTGTCCAGCACCAATTAATTCCTTTTAATCTCGACGACGGCATCCCCTACTAACGTTTTATCCCTAAACCCTAGATCTATCTTTCAATCTGTCTACGTTACGTCATCCATTTACGTTTCCATCGCTTGTTGAACGGTCCTTAGGTTTCCGTAACATTTATTTGTTAGTCTTTAATTCGAGGCTCAATAAGTGTAGTAATGACCGAATGCGCTTTCCCGCCGATTATTTACTTTCATTTTGAGGGACCTATCGATACGTTGCCATCCGTGACCCGAGTATGTATGCCAAACGCTATCTAACACAATCTTATTACCCTGTACATTTCATTTTAAAGATCAGGCTCACCAGTGACTACTTGGCCCAAATAAATGTACTTCTTCGGAGCTTTCAGATGTCGACTACCAATCGAAGATCTTCGTTTCTGGGCAAGGCTGTGCAACGTTACTTCAATGTACCGCATGTGAATCTTGAAACCTACGGCTAGACACTTTAGAGAGCGCAAAAGACCGATCAAGACAAAGTGCCCACGCCGATTCGGTTTTCTCTCTGAAAGTCTCTTTAGCCCCGTGCGACTGAGTATTTGTTTCGATTCCCGGCGGTGTAGCTCCGATCACTGTTCTAAAGCGTCTAATCAGATTGCGTTGATCAGATATTTCTATAATCAGATTGCGCGCGAGACGCCAATAGTGTTGCATACATTCATAAATATACGTGAGCACTAGCGACTAGTCCGGAATGTATACGGTGATACATGTATAATTAGCGGTGGACTTGACTCCAGAATCCAGATTCGACGAACGACGACTGTTGCCACCGCTGTGGTGATTTGAGCATTACTTGGTTTCCATGCCCAATAACGAGTTAAAGCCTGAACTCACAGTTTTGGAGGCGTTCGATAGCTCCCCGTCGATACAACGTGACAATGTCTTCTTCTTTCTGTGGTTTTACGTGCCAAAACCAGTTCTGATTATGAGGCATGCCGTAGTGGAGGGCTGCGGATTAATTTTGACCACCTGGGATTCTTTAACGTGCACTACAATGCAAGCACACGGGTGTTTTTGCATGTCGCCTCCATCGAAATGCGGCCGCCGCGGCCGGGATTCGATCCCGCGATCTCGTGCTCAGCAGCGCAACGCCTTAGCTGACTGAGCCACCCCGGCGGGTCGGCGTGACAATGTCGCGGTGAAGCCTTGCAATAAGTGCGGCTCTACGAACACGTTCGATGAAAACGGCAAATACCCAGAGAGTCAGCAACTAGAACAGCTGGCTCAAAGTGCCCTATGTCAAGTGACATTAGAGGACCAGAAATGAGTATTCATAATTAAGTGTAATAAAACACAATTTTTCTTGCTGCCGAAGGGGCAACTAAGCTGTAACTTTTGAAAAGTTCGCGTTTCTTGTCTTTTTTTTTTGTTTGCATGAAAATAATAGGTAAGGCTCGGACTGATGGTGGGACAGGCGGAGGGAGGTAGTACTTATATCGCAATAAATACGGTATTCATGTCTCCTTCGCTGTCTATTCAAAAAGCGCACACGGCGACGAGAACGGATCACGAAAGATTTTCTTTTCAGATGCGTGAACACACCCCTCAATCGCAGACACGCCATTCTAGCGATGACGTAGGCGTGACGTTAAAGACATACGCGAGGCTGAAAAGGGAGAGTTGTACTATGTGTTCGTTGGCAGAATGGGTAATTCAGATTAAAAAAAAAAAGATAATAATAAAAAAAGAAAAAAAAAGAAAGCTACCTAAAATGATGATGGAAAGTAAGTAGACGGTCGGCAGCATTTCCTTCATGCACAATTCCTGTGTCTTCGTTCTGTTGTTCCTATACTCTTTTTTCGCCCTTATTTGATAAATTTTGTTCACCTACAAATTTTCATCACGCACTCAAGCAACTATTAAGGCAATTTATGTTGACTTTAGCTCGATCAATGGAACAAATGGCTCTCGAATCCTTCTTTCTTTTATTGATCTGATCTTTTTTTCTGTTTCTTTACGTATTTTTTTTTGTCTGAGACTAGGTAGATGACGCTGCGAAAGTAATATAAGCCTCGACGAATACCAGCGCAAGAGCGGCCAAGTATGCTCGAGTGCAAATAAAAAGAAAGAAAGAAAGCGAGAAAGTGGAAGTCAATGGAATGGAAGCGACGTTCGAGGTTATTGCACATTATACGTGCGACGGCGTATCGCAATTTCGTCGTCTATGGTGTCCCCCGTAATTGATTTCGTCTTCTCTTCCATCTCAGGAAATTTCGGAGGTTTAAGACACGCGTGGTGGATGAGGACTTGAGATGCCAGCTTGCAATATAGGGTCTAAATTTGGGTGTTCGTATTGTGGCACAAAGATTACTAAGGACAACGGCGTTTTTTTTTTTCGGAATAATATTTCAAGAACTTTTAACGTTATCTACGTATTGGTTTCTTAAGCAAATGCGACGAAAGAAAAAAAAATAATAGAGCAATTGTGTTCAGTAGCTGCTTCAATGAGTAACAGCGGAAGTAGCTCAGCGATGTAAGATTTAGAGGCATTTGAGGCTAAGCGAACTATCGTTCAGCATGCCTGTGCGCGGAAGTCTTCATTTGGCGCTACAATGTCATTTTCTTTCTTTTTCTTGACTTTAACCCCAAAAAGCTCAGCAACCATTTCATTTTATTTATGCGACATGCCCTATGTACAGGAACGGGGCTCTTCCGAAGCCAGCGACTGCGCCTGCGTCACGATCCGTTGAACGCATGATTGAGCGGACTATGAAAGCATGTTTGATGACGTTAAGCAGAGAAAAGGCTAAGAATGTACGCACACTTACGCACGCACGCACACGCACACGCAAATGCACACGCGCGCGTAGAAGAAAGGGGAATAGAGAAGTTCAAGATGACAGAACACAAGGAGCGACGCAACGCATACAGCATGTGTTTCTAGTCGTTCCCTGTGTCGTTTCATCTTGCTGTGTTTTGTCATGCACTATTTATTACCAACGATCCAATGAAGCCACTATTGCTAAGAGTGCAGCTGCGCAGCATTAAATAAGTGGTTCCGTTGCCCGAGGAGCACTGCGCAGTAAGCGCAGCGGTGATGTCTCCGGAAGAGAGAGCTGTGTACAGGACACGTGCTGTAGGGGAGGGGAGCTTTTTAAACGGCAACATGAGCTTCTTTCATGTTTTAAGAAGACCGTCATTGAGCGAGCAAAGGCAACGGATGCGAATAGAAAAGCATAGGAATAGAAAAACACTGGGGCGAGAGGGGAGGGGGTGGTAAAGAGATAGGAAGGTAGAGTGAGACAGCGTGCTTTCAAACGAATGCTCCGATTCAACGCGCTGCAGAGTAATGCAAAGAGTTCCAGGATATTTGAACAAGCACATGGATGACGATGGCTGTCGCCAGTGCCTTTATTCGCAAGTCTGGCGTGTAACGTTGGAATTTTTGCGTCCCAGTAAATACAAATGTACTGAATGGCTCCATTAGCGAGAACGACGATGTTTACGTCGTGTCTGATAAGGCGTACAAACCCGACGTGGTCGATGTCGACGTTCAAATGACGTCGTACGTTCGCTAACATTTAATAACGGTTGAAATAGTTCGGGCTCGGCGTAGAGACTCCATGCAGTAGTTAGCTCGATTTCTTACGCATGAAAGACAAACCCTAGCACGGACGTTGCTTCGAAACAATGTCAGTTTTTAAACTTCAATGAAGCCAAGATCACTGGATGCTCATAATAAAAAAAAAAGAAAGATCCCGGAGCGACGCGGTGTTATTCAATACGGGCTACTCTGAATGAGGGAGAACTGCTGTAATTCAGCTGTCAAAGCCTTTCTCATTCGTCATGGACATGGAAAGGAATCCCGATTCCTGCCTTTACCACGCATGCAGTTCGACCCTCGAGGCACTCTTGCTTGTCTGTATTTGAAAACCACTTTCAGAGAACGCGGTTGCTCCGACGATCCGCAACCATTCATCAAGGAACCCGCGAACGGACCGGAAATGATAGGTTGTATCGCGCTTGACATATAACAATTTTTGCTCTGGTTATCGATCACGATAGACTCGTACTTTTGTATCGTAAAGAAGTTGCCTCTGCGACCGCAACAATTTGGCAGAAAACGACATAAAAGAAAGGAAAGGCGAACATGCGGGATCATTTCTTCTTTTACTTTTCCTCAAATGTGTGTCAGGAGATGTTGCCGCCCGTATGTTGCACGCCTAGTAGTTAGGGGGTGTTGGCGGTGCTACACAACTATTTCAAACTGCGTGTGAAGGTTACAGCATATTTTCTTCAGGTTAGGGTGAGCAGCATCGCAATAGCTAAAGAAACGTTGCATAAACGTGCGCAAGCAACTGTGTTGCAACAATTACAGCTCCGTTCTGCGCATGGTCACGTATATGGGACCAAGGGGATGATCTGGGTGTGACGTTATAATGGAAGTAATGGGTGCTGCAGACAAGGATTTTCGTGCCCGCGCAAGTCCAGGGCACATTCGAGGGTATAAATTCGCGTCAATCGCACTACTGACATACTCGTTGGACAGATGTCGTCATCTGAGGGACAACTCCTACGCGTAGAAGCCTATTCGCGCGATGATAAGATCCACCGTCTGGCTGCGCAGGAAACGCTGTTACATGACGACGACGTCATGGCTTCGTGGAGCAAGTTCATGTGGAAGTTCAACTGGAGTCGGCGGACTCTTCGCTGAACAGACACGTAAGCTGTGCCACGGATAGGGAGAGATTAGCTGCCGAACATTCGCTGATGCATCTTCTTAACGGCCGGTGCAGGCTGACCGGCTACACTTCGTAAATTGCAATATGTGCCGTAAAGTAATTAAGAAGTTGAATAGCGAACTTGCGTTAACTAGTTGAACATGTGTTTCGATTTCTCGTGCTTGTAATGTCCGCCTCTTCGAATAATCCAGCTCAAAGACAAGAATTATGATGTCTGCCACAGGAGACTTTTAAAAATTCCATAAAACTTTAAAATGACCACATTGTGTGTGCGCGTGTGTGTGTCTTGTTCATCTCTGCGTCAATGTTATATGTGCGCTACACCGAACAACTTACAAAAAACGATCCAGCTTGAAAATTGTATCGCTAACTGCTTTTAGGCGTACGGAAATGAACCTGGAATACTAATGACATTAGTGCATTGGCAAAGACGAGGTACACTTTCTTTAAAACGCACTTTGGCTCTGCCCTATTGAGTAGTTCGTGTACATCCCCTCTGTTCGGTAATATGATGAATGTGGAACGTTTTCCCGATTATCCATTGAGGAGCGAAGAGCACAAGCTTGAGGATAGAGCTTCAGATAGCCATGATTTATTGGTGCGAATCCCTTGGACAGTCTAAGATTGTCACTGCCACTTCCTTCACTATATTCGGGGAACGGGGATGGTAAATGACTAACGTAATACATTTTCTTTTTCAATCTGGACTATACGACCGCCAACATTTATGACGTGAAAAAACCTTGAATAGTTTCTTGCATTTCTTTTTTTCTCTGAAGAAGTTGCTAATCCGCAGAGTTAGAACATTTATTCTTGAAGCACGCGTCGTTCGAGGAAAGCCTGAGCCTGGGCAAACTTTGTGCACAAAAGCGGCCACGTTATGTCGCCCGCTGTCGCCGTTGTGGCTGTTTGTTTTTAGCGACACCTAACTGCGACTCATAAAGTCGTCGAGGCCCCGGTCCTGACAGGGCTGTCGCCTTACCGAGTGACGGCGTCAAGGGAGGGGCGCGTCACCGTCCGCAAGGGCACGGTGATGGCTTCGGCAGCACTAGGGTGCCAGGTGCACGTGATAACCGACAGCTGGCGGTGTCGTTTCTTTGTGTCGCCACGAACGGGGCCCCAGCCGTTTCGCACGCTTTTGCTTGGCTACTTGACATTAGGGAAACGCCGAGACGGCCAGAAGGAAGGCAAAGTGTCGTTATGGTTAAGAAATCCCGAAGTAATTACACAGGAATAACTATAGAAACGACCTAGAGGGGAAAAAAAAGTACCTCGCAGCAGTGAGAACCTTAGATGAGTCCCTTCTGCAGTTACCCAATTAAAAGAAAAACTCGGAAAAAGAAAACGCCCCCCCCCCCCCCCCCCCCTATTCCCTCCTCTATCCTGTGAACAGTTGTGCATCGACATTTCAATGAAGAACAAGTTCGAGTGAATACCTAGACTCGATTATGGAGGGAAGGTTTATGACCGTACACAGCTAATCGTTTTTGCTTAGGTGTGCTTAATGATTTAGAAAGAGCAGTTGACGGCCAATTAGATCAAAGTAAAACTGAGAAGTAATGCTTAAATTATTATAGATTCCTGCATTATTCTTTGAAGTATCTATGTGAATTTATTCGGCGAAGAAAGCCTGATCACTAGTGGGAGAAAATGACTTAGAATTACTGAATGCTGGGCGTGTTAGCATTATATATACGCAAGAAATAATGGCCCGGAAAAACAGGGACGACAAAGAAAAACGCGAACGAGCGCAGACTAGCACTGTGAAACACACACACACACACACACACACACACACACACACACACACACACACACACACACACACACACACACACACACACACACACACACACACACACACACACACACACACACACACACACACCACACACACACACACACACACACACACACACACACACACACCACACACACACACACACACACACACACACACACACACACACACACACACACACACACACACACACACACACACACACACACACACACACACACACACACACACACACACACACACACACACACACACACACACACACACACACACACACACACACACACACACACACACACACACACACACACACACACACACACACACATATATATATATATATATATATATATATATATATACCCTGGAACTAACACGTGTATAAGCTTAAAGATTAGCGATTAAATAAACAACCTCTAGTTTATGTAGACTCACCGACGGCCTCGCAAAGCATATGTCACCGGACTTGTGATTAAAGAATGTTGTTGCAGGTGATACACAGAAGTTTAGTGATTGTGATGTTAAACTAAACACCGTGTCAAAATGGTTGAGTGTGGAAAGGGTGTAGTGTATCACATTCCCCTATCCTGCGGCCAAACCGACGTGGTACATCGGCGAAACCGGCCGATATTGGAATAACCGATTAACGGATCACAGAGATTCTTTGAAAGGGCAGCCGTCGTCTAACTTGTGCTTAGCAAGTGCAAACTCTGCTGAAGGAAATCAAGATGGTTTCAAGACATCTTTCTTCATTTACAAATCCGATGACATGTGCGTTGCGAGGATATATATATATATATATATATATATATAGTTGTGCATAAGGAAATCACGCCGGCCCCAGTAGTATAGTGAAGAAAAGAGAGGAGGACGTACGTTGTATTAGCACAGTATATTTTGCAACGTTTCGGCTGGTGGACCAGCCTTCGCCAAAGTAACCTTGTTTCTTTGACGAAGTTCTTGCTTTGGGGAAGGCTGGTGCAGTAGCCGAAACGTTGCAAAATATACTGTGCTAATACAACGTACGTCGTCCTCTCTTTTCTTCATATATATATATATATATATATATATATATATATATATATATATATATATATATATATATATATGTTGTGAAGAAGAAGACGCGCCTCCGTCCAGCGGCATCGCCAACGCTCAGCCGGCTCTGCTCGCGCTGTAGGTCGCTGGTGTCTTTTTTAGACGGTGCTCCACGCTGCTTCGCCGTTCTTGGTACTCGAAGCGTCCTTGAAGGACAGCGCCAATAAACCTCTTCTCAATTGGTGGAGGTTGCTGGAATTCCCCCGCCGCTTGCACCCTGGAGCGTCGAACCCGAACGCTTCCGCCCATCATGACCGACAACACAGACCCGCCGGCGCCTGCGCCCCAGCCCGTCATCTGCACCAGGGTTCCTCGGCAACGTGATCCGAAGGTCTTCAGCGGTACAGATGAAATGGACGTGGAGGACTGGTTTACGTCGTATGAACGGGTGAGCGCGCACAACAAGTGGGACGATGTCGCGAAGTTGACCAACGTCATATTTTATCTTACTGGCGTTGCCCAACTCTGGTTCCATAACCACGAAGTCGACATCCCAACATGGTCAACTTTCAAGACGCCTTTCACTCAAGTCTTTGGTCGACTTGCTGTCCGCAAACTACGCGCTGAACAGCGCTTGCGAGCCCGTGCACAGCAGACTGGTGAAAATTTCACTAGCTACATTGAAGACGTCGTCGACCTTTGTAAACGTGTCAACGCCGCCATGCCCGAAGCTGATAAAGTTCAGCACATCCTCAAAGGCATCGATGACGTACGGCGCATTCCAGATGCTTTTGGCCAGGAATCCGCGCACCGTTTCTGAAGTCGTCACGTTATGCCAGAGCTACGAAGAGTTGAAGAAGCAACGCGCCCTGACTCGGCAGCCTCTGTCGACCGCCGACTCGCTAGCGAGTCTGGTTGCCGTTTCCGACCACTCTCCACTGCTTCATCAGATTCAAGACTTCGTGCGCGAGGAGGTTGCCCGTCAACTTTCCTTGGTCCCCTTCACTCAGGAGGCCTCCTGTCGTCTGCCTTCAACGCTCCGCACTGTCACTGCCGAAAAGATCGCTCAAGCTGTTCCCGTCACTCACCACCTGCCACCTGTGGCCGCGCCTCTTACCTATACGCAGCCAGTGCAGCCTGTCGCCGCGCCTCTTACGTATGCGCAGGCAGTGCAGCCTGTTGCCGTGCCTCCTACCTAAGCGCAGGTAGTGCGTAGGCCTCCCCAGCCGTCTTTCTCGGTCCTGCAACAGTCTGCACCACCCGCCGCCCCTATTGCTTCTTGGGCCGGACCGAGAGTCAGCAATCCATGGCGGACGCCTGACAATCGTCCCATTTGTTACGCCTGCTGCACTCCAGGACACGTCGGTCGCTATTGCCGCCGTCGCCTTCCGACTCCCGACGACGCTGCCCGGCCGTTCCAGTATGGCAGTCAGCCCATGCGCCAATCAGCCCCGGGTCCCTCCCAGCGGTACGTTTATTCTGACCTCCCTGAATTTACGTCGCGCCGCTTCTCATCTCCTCGTCGACGATCGCTCTCCCCAATGCGTCGCCGACCCGCACCCTCCGACCAGGAAAACTAAGCGCCGCAGTTCGCGAGGCAAGAACTGCGCCATCTGCGAACTGCCCAAGTCCTCGCTCTTCTCCTGCTAACATGGTCGCAATATCTGTCGAAGGTATTTCTACTTTTGCGCTTGTGGACACCGGTACCACCGTTTCTGTTATAGCCGCCAAAATCTGCCGTTCGCTGCGCAAAGTGACCACGCCACTGTCTGGACTGTCGCTTCACACGGCAAGCGCGCAGCACGTGACACCTCTCGCAGCTTGTACTGCCCGTGTGCTTTTACAAGGCGTTCTTCTTCTTCTTTCTGGGGTTTTACGTGCCAAAACCAGTTCTGATTATGAGGCACGCCGTAGTGGAGGGCTCCGGATTAATTTTGACCACCTGGGGTTCTTTAACGTGCACTATAACGCAAGCACACGGGCGTTTTTGCATTTCGCCTCCATCGAAATGCGGCCGCCGCGGCCGGGATTCGATCCCGCGATCTCGTGCTCAGCAGCGCAACGCCTTAGCTTACTGAGCCACCCCGGCGGGTATTACAAGGCGTTTTGTACGTTGTCGAGTTTATTGTTCTTCCGGCCTGCTCACATGACGTCATCCTTGGGTGGGACTTCTTGTCCCGTCATAATGCCGTCATCGAATGCGCACGAGCTGAAGTTGAATTTTCGCCGCTGTGTGACGCACCTTCCCAGGACGCTCTTGATCAGCCGCCTAAACTGGTCGTGCGTGAGGACACCAAAATTCCGCCTGGCTCTTTTGCCCTTGTCCCAGTCGTCTGCGATGCCGTCACCGATGCTACGGTCTTCTTTACACCATCTGACATCTTTATGAGTCGCAAAGCCGTTCCACTGCCTTTTGCAACGCTTGACATCGCCGCTGGCATCAGCAATATTTTTGTGTACAATCCACTTTCTGTGTCGATTACGTTGCTTGTCCGCGAATTTCTCGGCCGCGTGGAACAGCTTGACTCGTCGTTCTTTGTTACCGTGCCAGACGAATCTTTCCATCTTGACTCGAACGAACTCCTCGCCCTTTCAACGCTTGAAGAGTCGTCGAGTGACATGTTTTCCAGTTCCATCGCCACGACACTAACCCCTGCCGAACACTCCGAGCTTCTTCAGCTTCTACACCACTTCAGAAATTCCTTCCATGTTTCTCAGCCGCAATTGGGCCGAATGTCGGAAGTACAGCACTACAATGACACCGGCTTACACCAGCCTTTGCGTCAACGACCGTACCGCGTCTCCGCCGACGAGCGTGGCGTTATCAACGACCAAGTAGACGATATGCTACGCCGTGGCGTTATCCAACCATCCCACAGTCCCTGGGCATCTCCTGTCGTTCTCGTGCGCAAGAAGGACGGGTCCTATTCGCTTTTGCGTTGACTACCATCGATTAAATAAGGTCACGCGCAAGGATGTCTATCCTTTGCCGCGCATCGATGACGCCCTTGACAGCCTTCAGGGCGCGGAATTCTTTTCGTCCCTAGACTTGCGTTCTGGCTACTGGCAGATTCCAATGGCTGAAGCCGATCGCCAGAAAACGGCATTTATTACACCTGACGGCCTATACGAGTTCAACGTGATGCCCTTTGGACTTTGCAACGCACCTGCAACGTTTGAACGACTCATGGACAATACGCTGCGTGGCCTCAAGTGGTCTATGTGTCTTTGTTACCTAGACGATGTCGTGGTTTTGTCGCCTGACTTTCCGACCCACCTACTTCGCCTGAGACATAATTTGACGTGTCTCACCAACGCTGGCCTGCAACTGAACCTTAAGAAGTGCCGCTTCGCCGCGCGGGAGCTGACCATCTTAGGCCACACCTGTCCAAGCACGGCGTTCTACCGGACCCTGCGAAACTTCGTGCAGTCGCTCAGTTCCCGAAGCCTACTAACGTCAAAGAACTACGCAGTTTTGTGGGCCTGTGCTCATATTTCCGGCGCTTTGTCCGCAATTTCGCATCGATCATGTCGCCCTTGACCCAGCTCCTACGCGGTGGCGGGGACCTCTCCTCCTGGTCCCCTGCATGCTACGCCGCGTTTGCTACACTGCGTCGTCTTCTTACCTCTCCACCTATTCTTCGCCATTTCGACCTGACAGCTGCTACTGAGGTACATACAGACGCCAGCGGGGTTGGTCTTGGTGCCGTCCTCGCGCAACGCAAGCCCGGCTACTCCGAATACGTGGTCGCCTATGCGAGTCGTACGCTGACTAAAGCGGAGGCCAATTACAGCGTGACTGAAAAAGAGTGCTTGGCTCTAGTATGGGCGCTTGGCAAGTTCCGCCCATACTTATACGGCCGCCCATTTGATCTAGTAACGGATCACCATGCGCTTTGTTGGCTCGCCACGTTGAAAGATCCATCTGGCCGCTTAGCACGCTGGGCACTCCGAATCCAGGAGTACGATATTCGCGTCGTCTACCGCTGCGGACGCAAGCACACTGACGCAGACGCCCTGTCCCGTTCACCTCTACCTCCAGACTCGGCCTGCGGAACCGCTTGCGCTCACCCCCTGTCATCTCTTGACCTTGACTCGATTGGCAACGAACAACGCCGTGACCCGTGGATCGCTTCTCTTTTCGCCTATCTTTCTGGGTCATCGACCACCCCTGTATCCCGATCCCTCCGACGCCAAGCTGTTCATTTCGCCATTCGTGATCAGCTGCTCCACCGACGCAACTACGCTCCCGAAGGCCGTAGATGGCTACTAGTCATTCCCCGCAGTTTGAGGTCCCAAATCTGTGCTTCTTTTCACGACGATCCGCAATGTGGCCACGCCGGAGTATTTAAGACTTACGAACATATCAGCCACCGCTACTACTGGCGGGGAATGTACACTTTTGTACGAAAGTTTGTTCAGTGCTGCCCTGACTGTCAACGTCGCAAATTACCACCTTTACGTGCGTCTGGTGCCTTGCAGCCGCTTCCGTGCCCTGCCAAACCTTTCGATCGCGTAGGCATTGACCTCTATGGCCCGCTTCCCATGACACCGGATGGTAATCGGTGGATCATAGTTACGGTGGACCATTTGACGCGCTACGCTGAAACTGCGGCTCTACCGAATGCTACAGCGCGGGTTATAGCCTCTTTCGTCCTGCATCGCTTCATCCTTCGACATGGCGCACCTCGAGAACTCCTCAGTGATAGAGGTCGCGTCTTCCTCTCCGAGGTCGTCGAAGCTCTGCTTTCGGAATGCCACATTATTCATTTAACGAGCACGGCTTACCATCCGCAAACTAACGGGCTCACGGAACGGTTTAACCGCACTCTCGGTGATATGCTCGCGATGTACGTGGCATCTGATCATGGGAACTGGGACCGCGTACTTCCTTTCGTCACGTTCGCATACAACACCGCGACACAGGCTACTACGGGATTTTCACCTTTCTTACTCCTATATGGACGGGAACCATTGCATACCATCGACACTCTCCTTCCATACCGTCCTGACGCTTCCGAGTGCCCACCTGTGTACGAAGCTGCCCGACAAGCCGAAGAGTGCCGCCAGCTCGCGCGCACCTTTACGTCACAAGAGCAACAGCGCCAGAAGGAAGGCCGCGCCGACTCGCTGCCCAGTCCCACGTATGCTCCAGGGTCTCTTGAATGGCTGGCTGTTCCTTGCCAAACTCCAGGCCTTTCCTCAAAACTCGTTCCAAAGTACGAAGGGCCTTACCGCGTCTTGGAGCGAACGTCCCCGGTGAATTTTGTCATCGAGCCACTTTCTCCATCTGACGACATGCGCCGGCGTGGACGTGACCTCGTCCACGTGGCGCGTCTCAAGCCCTACCATGACCCTCTGCTCACAACATCTTAGGTCGCCAGGATGGCCCTTTTTCTGCGGGGGCGATTGTGAAGAAGAAGACGCGCCTCCGTCCAGCGGCATCGCCAACGCTCGGCCCGCTCTGCTCGCGCTGTTGGTCGCTGTTGTCTTTTGGAGACGGTGCTCCACGCTGCCTCGCCGTTCACGGAGCTCGAAGCGTCCTTGAAGGACAGCGCCAATCAACCTCTTCTCAATATATATATATATATATATATATATATTAGTGCGCAGCTCTCTTAGGCGCCCGATCCTGGGTTGAGCGTCGTCGTCCCTCGGCGTAACCGCGCGAACGCGCTCGTGCCACCGTTCGCGCGTTCGTCGTCGTTTTCTTCCACAACTGGCTCCGATGCCGCTCATCAAGCCAGCGTTCCCATACTGCCCTTCCCTCTGCGAAGGCGCTGACGGCACTGGCCCACTGCCAAGTCGGTGCGGTGATATCGGTCTCAAATTATTTGCCTCAATATATCGCGAAATGAAAACACGTATACAGCTGCGCTAAAATTTCGCATTAGGGAGTATCGTAATTGTCGGACATTTTTTTCTTTCTCGTCCCTGTTTTTCTCGCGCCCTTCTTTCTTGAGTATGGAGAAAATGGAAGCCTAACTTCTTTTTTTTTTTGCGTCCAAACAGCAACACTGGTGCGGGGGTGGGGCGTCACAAGTAAAGCGATGAGCGGAGTTACTTCCTTGAAGTACCTTTTGGACCGCTAGTGTCGCGCCGCAAGACCACGTGATCAGGCGGCACTTCTCGTATTTCGCTCGCTACGAGTAAAGGGCAAAAAAAAAAACAAGAAACATACGCAGGACTTAACGTATTGAAAACATCTGAATGGGATATTTTCGGACGCAAGAACAGGTTTCTCATCGGAAGTTAAGTCTAACTAAAAAATTACGTGCTTCTTGGTCATTTTTCTCTAATTAGCCTAGTAATCAGTACAAAAATTATCCGGATACAAGCAATAATTTGTGATTGAACATCGTTGGGCCCATAACCGTATATTGTAACAGTTTTGTTGACAGCATGGCATATGTTAACAGCTTGGGCGAAGAAAATGTTATACAGGGACATCCTGTATAAGAAAAGCGCCTTATATTTGTCGAATATTTGCCCAGCTGAAGGAATATCTGCTGCGATGGGAGCTGGAAAATTGATTTTGAAGCAATATTTATTCCTTCTTTCCATCAACGTAAAAAAGCAAGTAATGCATGTATTCGCATAGACGAAGGAAAGGCCGTTCCACGTAACGTTTTATTTTTCATCACCCTTTAGTTCAGTAATGCAGCAACGGGAAATGGTGGCGGCAAATGAAGTTGAACTTTGGGTCAATGTACAGGGTGTCAGTAAAGTCGCTGACGTAAGCAGCCTTGCATGCATTGAACGCAGCCGCGTTAGAACCCGGGGACCACGTGAATGACACTCGCGCAGGTTGTTTATTTTCTTTCGCAGCCGAAGGTCGTTTGTGTTCTTAGAACAGCGCTGCTCTTCGAGACGGGGACCGCTGGGGATGGCGCAATTCCACTGCGGCGTCCAAGGTATATGAACGCTTTTCGAACAAGCGTATGTAACGAGAGGCCAAGCAGCCGCCTCACCGTGCGCATTTCTCTCGGTGACATATAGGCGCGTTCTTGTTGGCTAACACAAACAGAGGCACTACCGGTGGTGGCGGCGGCGGCATTCCCGTTGCGGTGTGGGAGATACACAGTTTACGTCGTCGAGCATAAGTATGTAACGGGAGACCTGGCGGCAACGTCACGTGCTAGTACGATTCTGCAGCATGCCCGGGGTTAGTGGCTCGCGGGGCGATTTATTTGTTCGCCGTGTATGCCATTTCAGCGGGCCAGCTTCACCGAGGTGTTTGAACTTCGGGCAAGAGAGCCATGGGGCGTTTGTTTAAGTGATGTTGGGCTGTGCGTTCCAAAAACCGGACTAATAAAGGGGGCGGTCACAGTGTGGATTGTTGATGGTCCCACCTACATTGAAAAGAACGGATTGGTAGAATATGAGCGAGGAGAGCTAGAATACGGGTACCGCCCCAATTTGAAAGGGAACTTAAATGAGTGTGTAGACATGAGAAGTGGGAAGTGAGCGAGCCGATAATCGACCGCCGCTAGTCGATGTATGTTACTTTGTCCTAATAAACCGACTTATTCCTATAAGTAGGCCTCCCTCAGTGCAAAGTGCCACCGAACGGCGACGAAGACTTTGAAGAATCGTCTGCCTGGAAGACCTCGGAGAAGAAACTTAACTGTGTCCCGGCTAACTTAATTTAACCAAACTGTTCAACGAAAACGAACATTAAAAAAAAAACATGGATGCAAGATACACCTATAATACCAACGGTGTTCTATCGCGAGATGTCTGACGACCGAACACAATATGTCTTCAAATAGTGTCTTGCAGCGTGTCTTCTAAATCCCCCCCCCCCCCCCCTTTTTTTTTTTTGAGCAGCTTGGGTAAAGTTAGCTGAGTCACCCTATGGAGGAGGGGGAGGAAAAACATTTATTTAGCACCATATACATGGAGGTTAAGTTCAGCGTGCGAGAGTCCACTGCTGGTCAGGTGGCCAGGAGACCTTGGGCACTGGAGGCTGCCTCTGCCCACTCCGTGACTCAGACTTGCGTTTCTATGGATGTAGTCACGTTAGGAAGGTGGCTGTACGTATCGCATGCCTCGCCTAGGAGGCAGTGTCTCCCTGAGTTCTTATAACAATAACGAGCACAACAGTGTACAGCCGAAAGAACTAAATTTACTACTGAAAGAGAGAATTTAGGCATACTCGGTGCCAGGTTGTTATAAAAGCGCTCTACAAGATAAGGCAGGCGCGAACGGAGGGCCCCAGCTGTGAACGCTTTCCGTCCTGTTGCAATATCGCGGTCTTGACATACGGGTAGAAGCTAAAACAAACAAACAAGCGAAAAGGAAGCTCACTCGTGACGAAGCGCGTACAAGCAGTGTTTTCTAAAAGCAATGCAGTCGCTGTTTGAGCGAAGATTGGTGGCCAAGCAGGTCGCAAATCAACGCGCGATAACCACGGAAACTCGAACGCCGTGCAGAAAAGCATTGAGAGTTAGGTAGTGAGAGAGGGAGTGAGTGTGAAGGCGCAGATGCTGCAGGAACAGTCTGGCAACGCTGACTCAGCTTGCGGAGAAATGGGATACAGAGACTGGGAAGAGAACGTGTACCCCTTTATCGAACAAGTGAGCCCCTGCACGGACGGAAAACTCTCCGGCCCAAGCGTTTACCGGCAGCCGGTGCTTTTTATACCTGTCAGTGTTATCTTAGGAAATGAATTAGAGTTCCCCGAAGCGTCAGCAACGAGCGAGAAAGGCCGCGGTGCTATCGCTGCCACACCGTTTTACTCCATCGCGATGGGCGAAAGCATCGCACATTTTGGTGTTGTCAACGATTTTTGTTTCGCAATTTCTGTTGTTCTAGAGGCCGCACGAATCTTTCGCACGGTACGTGATTTTCCGTCCGGCCTCTTAGCAGTTTTCGTTTAACGCATGAGCGTACGTGCTGACCTGCTGGGCGCAGAAATGACCAACATAACTCTCAGAGTTTAAATAGAGCACTTAAGTATACGGAAGCCGCAGGTCTGCTATGCCCGTTTTTTTTTTTACTCTTCCTCGTTAATTGATAGACAGAGGATTAAACAGCTTAGCAATTGGTGCATTACCGAGGAGGATACATTGTAGATATGGCTTAGAAAGTGGGAATGGAATGACGCAAAAAAGACCCGGAAACGTGACTATTCACATTGTGGGGCCATCACAGTTACTTAAGCGGAGGCCTTTTATGGCTGGCAGAGAAAAAGAACTCAACTGGCCATGCGCAGAACACAAATTCGAAACTTCCACAAAGTATAAATGCTAAAGAAAGAGAGAGCAGGTATTTGCATTCCTATTCTATACATTGGGAAGGTTGAAAATATGACCAAGATTGAAACGCTTGTATGAAGCATACATATACCTGATTTTTCTAGTGTATGGAGACTAAATGTGCTTGTTCGGCAAATGATAATGATGATTCACAAATGATAATGTAGCTGGCAAAATACAGCAGAATGTCTGCTCGTGTTTTATTACATCCTACATTCCTCCGAGCATAAAGTTGCTGGGAAAAGCTCTACTTCTACTCCGGACTTTGCGAAATGCCGCCATATTGTCGGATTCTGGCAGGTTCGCGTTTTGAGCCAGTCAGAGAGGGCGTCGCTTTCTTGTGAGACAATCAGAGCGGTCAAGATGGCGAATTTCATAGCTGTGAGTGCCTCACAAGATAACAGTGTCTAGGACAGGACCTGTTGGGCCACATTCTGCATGGGTGGATCACTTTTCGGGATATCACTTTCAGTGGATACTGATTGGCTATCAGGGCACTGGAACAAAGGGTAGAACCACATTTGCTCCAATGAGGTGACGCGCTGAGCCACACGCGCACTCAAATGTGAAAGTATCCCCGCAAGTGATCGGTTCAGAACACGACCTCTTACTACTCGGTATACCTTATTCACTACAGCACTTGAAGTGACACTCTGATTATATAAATCTTCGCATCCGTCGAAGCTTTCTCCGTATTCAACTTTAACTGGGCAGGTACATATATAACACGTATTAAGCGTAAGCCGATGTTACAGCACCAACGAAGCATTTTTGAAATCTGCCTAAGTTTACGAGCCAGACAGGGCACAGCCTTGAGCTCTATTGTTGGGCTGCTTTGAGTGTGTGTGTGTTTTAGCATGCACGCGAGCGTGCTCCTGTTCATTTTAAAAATTATTTACACCTACCGTCACACATATGTAGAGTACCAACCAAGCCTGTAGCTAGGCTAACTTGTCCAGTTATCGTTAAGCATAGTTTATCTCCCTTAAAGTGGCACCATGCGCTGAAAAATTAGAAAGGGACTATAATGGACGGTCAGATTATGGCTCCTAGGCGTCCATCATTTTTATTTTCAAACCAAAACTCACGTTTAGGCAGTTTAGGCAGTTTGGGCTAACATGCATGAATAATGTATCGAAGAACTTTGAATGTTGATTGCATTTTTTGTCGGCTGGTTTCCTTTAAAAAAATGTAAAGGAAACCAACCCGAGTGCTTTTAATTCAACAGGCATTTTTTATTTTATTTTGCCTGTTTCTTTCCTTCTTTCTTTTTTTGTGCAGGCATTTATATCTCGAGTAAGAAATGTTCATAAGAAACTGGTGGGGAAATTAACGATACAAACAAAGTTCTCGCTACACTTCCAACTTTTGTTTTCCTTCCTCCATTGTATAAGTGGGAAACGAAGTGGCATAATCTAGAGTCACTGTGCATTTCTCGAATAGCATTCAAGCTAACTGGACTCCGCCGGAACATTTGTGCTAATGCGACAGAGAAATGACGACGTGGAATAAACTAAGAGTGCAAAAAGACAAAAAAAAAAAAAAACTAAAAATAAAGAAAGGATATGGACAAGACAAGGAACATCACAGACGCTATCTAACAACAGATGTATTTTAGGAAGAAGTAAAAACAATAAAGAAAAAGAAAGCGGTTCATTGTCTGCATATGCGTTGTAAGCAAACGTCAACATGTTTCAGCCAATCTATTTTCACCCTTCCTCAATGACAGATGTGTGACTAACGCCATAGTCACTCCTCTGTGACGAAAAAAAAAAAAAAAGAAAAGAAGCCACCAGAAGGTCACACGCCACAGTGCTGCTTAATTATATGCTCGTTTTTATGCTCCTCCTACCTAGTATCTTCATTTCGTCAAACAAAGTGAGGCACTAGCAGCTCACGCAAACCGTTTATGTAGGATAAGTGAAGCTATCGGGTTTACACTTCTAAAAATCTCGCTTTTGTTCAGCACCAAGATCTGATGTAGTGCTAAGGAAAATGCAATCGAAGATATTACCGTACATAGAATAAAGTCAACTGAAGGCAGGAGATCACCTTTGAGACCGGGTAGCTGTAAGTCATCCACATAACTCCGCAGTCGTCAATTTCGGAGTCCATACTTGTTTGACTCAGATGACCACTTAGAGAGGGCGCCACACTCCTAAAATAGTAAGCAAATAGTGCATTAGGAACGATGCTAACACGTAGCATCATTGAGTCCTCTGTAGGAAAATGGTATAAATTTTGGCAGGGACCTTTATTTCGTAATGACTTTTTTTCCCCTGTCCCATCCTTTTTGCCCTTCGTGATTGATTTGCGTGAAGTCCCCGCTATCACGTGGATCAATCACTCGATGGCACGTCGATACAAAATGAATAGAATCGGAGGGAAAGAAACGTCACAAAGTGCTACCGCCGACTGCGGTTTCTTTCACATTCAAGTGCAATGTGATCCCACTTTTCTATTTTCACTCATCGACTACTATAACCGGTTATAAGCGGGACGTAAGACGTACACTCTCAAAAAAATTAAACTCTTATTGGTGTTGCCTTGTCCTATGAGTAACACCCCTGTCTTTCGGGCTATATATATAAAAAAAAAAAAATATTGGACGCGACAGCGAGCTGTAGCTATGCGTGCGATGTGAAAAGACGCAGTTGAAAACAGTGTGAAAATTCTGGCCAACTTGGCCGAAGCGAAATATCTGACAAGGGAATTTGACAGCGACAGATATGAAAGTATATTTAATGCACTTTTCGTGTCGCCTGTCGCAGATGTCATAATCTTTACTAGCCACAAAAGGTCGGCGTAACAAGAAAGCTTCATTGGTCCTCCCCAACGATTCGATCTTACCCCTTGAGCGTGAACATGTTAGCCATGGGACTACCAAACACCCTTTATACACCCTTAAAGGGCCTTGTTTCTGATTCTGACAAATCAACTCGCATATCTGTCGAAGTAATTTTTTCCTTCGCTAAAGAAAGCTTTGCGGTTCTGGAAACGTGACATCTTCGACATATTGAAACGCGGATCTATGAATTTGACTTGACATAATATTTTTTTCAGTAATCCTTTCATTTATTTAATTACGTTCTAAGGTTACACCGCGACCATAACGAAACAAATCTGCAATAGTATCTCTGTACATGTGACTGCAACAAATTAAAACGAGTGCGCCCTTGATTAATTAACCCCTGCGTTTCCTTCTCTTTGTCGGTATCTCACTTACTCCGTATCCTATACTTGCCGTTGCATGCATCGTCATTGCGCTAGTTTTGTACCCCTGAATTTCGTCTTAGTGTGTAACTTGAATTGAACCTCTTTGTATATTTGTGTCGTTCACTGACAGGCTGCGTGTCAGCGACGCGGCACTGTTATGAACACAGGCGAATAGATAAATGGGACAAGATGTCACCTGCGCCCCTCTAAATGACAGATACCTCATATATGTTTATGTGATGATCATGATGATTACTGATATCATGTGCACGGCTACTAGTAGTACTAGTAGTAATAGTAGACCTATCTCGCTGACCTCGGTTTGCTGTAAGCTGTTGGAACATATCATTTACACGCACGTAATGTCCCACCTAAACGATAACAATCTGCTGCTTGAACAACAACACGGATATAGATACAAAAAGTCCTGTCAAACACAGTTATTTGAACTAGTAAGCGATCTGCATGACTCATTGCATGCTTTGCACTACGTTGATGCTATATTCGTAGATTTATCAAAAGCTTTTGATCGGGTGCCCCACAGAAGATTAAATAAGAAGGTTCGTAAACTGCAACTTGACGACAATACCACGTTTTAGATCGAAAAATTCGTGCGCAGTCGCTTTCAACACGTCAAGATTAGAGATCACATTTCTAGCTGTACTTCGGTAACATCGGGCGTGCCACAGGGGTCAGTATTAGGGCCGCTTCTCTTTTTAATTTACATAAATGACATAGCTAACAACATAACTTCTAGCATACGCCTTTTCGCCGACGACTGTGTGATATACAGACAAATAACTAACCCACTTGACGTAACACGCCTAAAGGCTGATATAACCTGCTTACATGAGTGGTGCACACTGTGGAAAATGGAGATCACCATAGACAAAACAAAGCTGATGACGTTTTCTACGCTCACTAATACTCCTGCGAATACCTATTCGATTAACAACAGTATAATCGCAAAAACACAGTCCTTTAAGTATCTGGGTGTGCACTTCTCACCTAATATAACGTGGAACGTTCATATAGAGCATATAACAAGTAAAGCCTTTAAAAAACTAGGTCTCTTAAAGCGCCGTCTGTCAGCTGCCAATGCCGAAACGAAGCTGCATGCCTACACAACGCTGATTAGGTTAGCATTAGAATATGCTTCTATAATATGGCATCCACATAGCGTTGACCCTTCAAACCACCTTGAATCTGTGCAGAACAAGGCAGCCAGGTTCATTTTATCTTCATATTCGTCTTATCAAAATGTAACGGTGTTGAAGCGAAAACTTCATCTCCATAATCTTGACACACGACGCAGGATATCTCGTTTGTCATTTTTTCACTCCATGTATCACAGCAATACAGTTTTTGCAACTACGAATATTCTTCCGGCCCATCATATCTCTTCACGCAGAGATCATAGTTATAAAGTTGAACCAATTTTCGCAATAACACTGAAATATCAGAACTCGCCATTTGTATTGTCAGTAAAAGAGTGGAACGATCTGCCGGAACAAATAGTTACCCTTACTTATATATCGTCCTTTAAGACAGAATTGCTGATGTATCTTGATAGAATCGACACGCAGCAACCCTAACCTCGTCAATGTGCATGGAGTCGATATTTCATATAGTATGCCTCTTGATTGTAAGATGATGTCGCTTGTACTTTCCTGCGTGATTTACAAATGCTCCATCTCTATAGTTTTTTGCTTTGTTTTTTTTTTGTATCTTGCTTTTTTTCATTTGTATTTGCAACTTTCTTGTACATTATGATTGTATAAAAATCCCCCCTAAGTAATGCCCTTTGGGCCTTTAGGGTACTGAAATAAATAAAATAAATAAATAAATAAGAGTATAATATTAT
The DNA here is from genome assembly GCF_013339745.2 of Dermacentor silvarum. NCBI lineage: Eukaryota > Metazoa > Arthropoda > Arachnida > Ixodida > Ixodidae > Dermacentor > Dermacentor silvarum. The sequence goes on along the minus strand of NC_051159.1, from coordinate 133,927,939 downwards.
TACAGAAAAAGAAGCGTCCGTGCTTGGCGACAGCGCGTAATGGGGCGCACTATATTGAAAGGTGCAGCTCGCGCTGAGTTCCTGCACAGGAGAGTGAGTACTCAGTACTCACTCTCTCCCTCCTTTCCTCTTTCTATTCCCCCTTTTCCTTACCCCTAGTCTAGGGTAGCAAACCGGACGCTCGTCTGTTTACCTCCCTGCCTTTCCTCTCCTTGCTCTCTCTCTCTCTTTACCAGGAACCGAAAGGCGCTGGTGCTATAGTCAGGAGAAGACCTCCGTCGCTTGGCCTCTGTGCTAGCGCCGCGAAATGAAGCAGGATATCTTCCATATTAGCGTCACTCTGGATGACGTCCCATTTCCTACGCAGGCAGCCAGTGCTGCCATTACTGGTTTCGTTGGTCTTTCGGTGTGCGATCCACTTTCTGCTCTGTTGGGTAGATGGTGGAAAGATAAGGTACCGGCTATAATGAAGGAAGTGTATGCTTGACTCGTACTTAACGGTACTTGCATATGTGTGTGTATGCGCTCGCTCGCGGTCCCTTGTATGTATGCGCGCGTTAGTGTATGAGATGCGCTCGTACATCTGTGCGTCTATCGGCTGTATTTGTACATATTGCGATCATTTGCCGGGTCTGCTCATACCTATCTGACACTGGAAGCTATCTCCTTGCTGCCATGTCACCTGCAGATGCGTGTTTCCTACAGGAAGTTCAAAAGTACTCGTGACACCTCATCCTTCTTGATAAGATGGCTGCTATGGGCTTCCTACATCTTCGCTACAGGACGGTCGCTGGCCGCGTAATAGGTCGCCGTGTTCTCGGTCGCACGAATAACGCAATCCATAGAGAAATGTCATCAATCATCGAGGAGTGACACGTACTCACATCGAGAACCGATAAACTGTAACGCTAAGCTCTCCGACAACTCCGATACAAGGGCTCAACCTCCCGATACTATTGAAAGGAGAGAAACATAAGAAGTCTACGAGGATTGTGATGAAAGGAGCTACGTAAGCATGGATAAATTTCATGAATGCACTGCTGAGAGATGATAAGAAGCTTCCGTAGACACGTTTTAAGTAGAAAGTTTGGATAAACCTTTAATATTTTTGTAGGGCTATCGTCTGCGAGTCAGATTTTTTTGAATTTGTGATGGCTGCCGCAGGATGGGTTGTGACCTGACCGAGTTCACACGAGGTGCCCGGCATATGTGTTTACACAAATGTAACAGTAGCACGCCACGTAATTTCTAGCACGTCGTATTCATGGAAAAAAAATTATGGGGTTTTACGTGCCAAAACCACGATCTGATTATGAGGCACACCGTGGAGGACTCCGGAAATTTGGACCACCTGGGGTTCTTTAACGTGCACCTAAATCTAAGTACACGGGTGTTTTCGGCCCCATCGAAATGCGGCCGTCGTGGCCGGGATTCGATCCCGTGACCTCGTGCTCAGCAGCCCAACACCATAGCCACCGAGCAACCATGGCGGGTTCATATTCATGGAAACGATGACACTGCACTAGAGGAATATTGATATCATTGCTGATTAAAAGGCAGACGCGCCCACACAGCGAATGCATGAGTACGACCAGCATATCGCATTGTGGAGCGCTGGTGAATTTTGATATGGTTAGCAAAAGCTTAGTGTCGACCACCGCCGATGTCAACTGGAGGGAAATGGAAAAATGGGAGCCTTTGTTCAAGACATACTTCCCGAAGGCGTCGCCATCATCGCGATACACTGACTGCATTCTGTCCACCCGATGACTCCGCCCCATCTCCTAATCTCACCGCACCAACTATTGCGCTGCCATCCTGGACGGCGTCTTCCTCCCCCCCCCCCCCCCCCCCTTTTTTTTTTTGGCACGCACTCGTTATTTGCTCCAAGCATTAGATAACTTGCGAAACTCCACGGCTTGATTTCAATCTCCACTAAAATGCCAGCTGCACCAGTTTACGTTCTAATCAATACCGCCGTCTCCGGTGTTTTAAGGCTTACCCAACGTTGTGATCTCACAGGGGCGGTATGTAACGCCGAGCCGAATTTGAATGGCTATATTCGAAAACCGTAAGACAAAGATGATCTTGCTTTTTTGATGAATAATAATCTAACCGAGACACAGTAAATTGTGTATAGCTACGCTTTTGTGCTCGTTGAATGTTTGTGTGTTCGCATTGTTTGTTATGTCATCTTTTACCAAACCTCTCACCAACACCCGACAGAACGGCTTGGTCGTTAGCTGCAAGCTAACCACCAGCTTCTCCCACAAGCCGGTACCCCTTTCCCGTCTCTCATACGTGTTCGCATGCTTGTCTCAAACCGGGAGTCCAGCAAATCGCACTCTCTGAACCTCGGCGTCGTCGTCGCTGCAGGGCCCTGACCATGGAGGCGTGCGGCGGCGCCGCCAACGGCTCGTGCGTCGCCGGCGGCAGCAACAACCAGAGCGACGTCGACGGTGGAGGGGGGCCCGGGGCGCCGTTCAGCCCCTGGCTGACGGTTCTCATCGGGTTGCTGATCGGCCTCTGCATCGTGCTCACCGTGGCCGGCAACCTGCTGGTGCTGGCCGCGTTCGTCGTCGAGCGTGCCATCCGGCAGCCGAGCAACTACTTCATCGCCTCGCTGGCGCTCTCCGACCTGCTCATCGGGCTTGTCTCGATGCCCTTCTACGCCGTGTACGTGCTGGTGGGCCGCTGGGAGCTGGGCGCCGTGCCGTGCGACTTGTGGCTCGCCACGGACCACACCGTGTGCCTGGTGTCCATCTACACGGTGCTGCTGATCACCATCGACCGCTACTGCTCGGTCAAGATAGCGGCGCGCTACCGCAGCTGGCGCACGCGCGGCCGCGTCGCCTCCATGCTGGCGGCCACCTGGGTGCTGCCGTTCGTCGTCTTCTTCGTCAGCATCATGGGCTGGGAGCACTTCACCGGCGTGCGCGATCTCGAGCCGGGCGAGTGCGCAGTCCAGTTCCTCAAGGACCCCGTGTTCAACACGTCGCTCATCTTCGGCTACTTCTACGCCACGCTGGTCGTGCTCTTCGTGCTCTACGGCGGCATCTACCGCACGGCGCGCGACATGCAGCGGCGCTCGGCGGCCAAGCAGCGCCGCATGCAGCTGCTCGTGGCCATCGGACGGCGGCCCCCGCCTCAGACCACCTGCCGACCGGTCGAGCAGCCCGGAGTCGGACGACGACGAGGCCACGTCGCAGCAACAGAGGGAGGCGCCGCAGCGCCGAGACAGCAGCCGGTCCCGGGGAGGAGGCCGGCGTCGCGTCGCCGGCGGCGGCGAAGGTCAGGACGACAAGAACTCCGGGCCCAAGGCGACGGTCGCGACGGCGGTCAAGCTCATGGTCGTCGAGAGCTCGGCCGGAAGCGGAAGCGGGTCCACGACGACGACGACGACCACGACGACAACGACCGCGCGGTCCCTGCTGCCGGGCGCGCTGTCGCGCGAGTCATCGACCCGCAGCCGGCTCGTGTCGTCCTTCAGCAAGCGCAAGAAGGAGCACAAGTCCGAGAACAACCGGGCGCGCAAGGCGTTGCGCACCATATCGTTCATCCTGGGCGCGTTCGTGCTCTGCTGGACGCCGTACCACATCTGCGCGCTCGTCGAAGGGTTCTGCGCCGACTCGGCTGGCTGCGTTAACCACCACCTCTTCTATTTCACCTACTTCCTCTGCTATGCAAACAGCCCCATCAACCCGTTCTGCTACGCGCTGGCCAACCAACAATTCAAGAAGACCTTCTACAGGCTGCTGCGCGGCGACCTGCACAAGACCTAGAGAGTATAATTGATGGGGAAGGGGGGTTGTAGAAAGAGAGCCCAGTCAGTTCGCGTATACATGTGTCATTCCGGTGTGTCTTGTTGTCGTCGTCGTCGTCGTCGAAAACGTGCCTGAGTGCAAAAGCAGGCCGACCGCCCTGTTTCCACGCCACTCACTCAGTCCGGTCCAGCGCTGTGTGTTTTTGTTTTTTTTCTCTTCAGACGCCACATTTGCCTCGGTCCTCAAGTTGTGTGCTAGACTCGCCATCGAAGGAAACAAAAAAGCAAGCGTCGTCAAGTGTGTCATCTGCGTGTGAGCGCCGTCTGCCCGACAAGGCGCAAAAATAAACACAAGCTTGCCGATCTTTTTATATACTGTGTACGCGTTGCGGTGAATCGACTGCGCGGCGACGTTACTTAGTGACATATCCCAAGACCGCCTCCACACAACAAACGAACTTAGGATTACTGTTTTCATAGTTACCGTTAGCTTAAACGTCGAATAAGAATGAACGAAAACCCGGCTAGCATATAGTTCGTCGGTCTTGGTGTTAGTGGTAGATTAAAACGATGTGATATGCAGAAGTGTAGCGTACGGGCACTTTTGTGAGATGCGGTGAAATCCGAAGGAAACAAATACAAGTTGAGTTTGAATTATTCGTCAGAATGAGTGCAATTTCTTGAATGTGGAGGCATCGGCATGCACATCCTGTCGTCGGCGACCAGGCCGATTCCACTCACCGACTGGCAGTAGTTGTAAAGCACTGGCAACATTTTGATCTGATGTTGCTTCTGAAAACTAGCACATTTGTAGAGCCACAAACTAAGTTCGAACACTTACAAGATGACGGAGGCATGAACCCACACTGCTGACAAGACTGCTCCCCGAAACGGTATCTTAAAGGATTGGTGTCGGCACATTATAGGCCACTCCAGCTAGTGATTGTTCGGAGTGCCCTGCCGATCGCGGGGCTGAACGAAATTGCTGATTTCGTGATAAACGGCTCCGGCAGTTTCGACAGTTTCGGGACGAGATAAAATGCCGTAAAGTGTGGCTTAACCATCAGTGTTGTTGTTTTTTCCAGGGCAGCGCAAGTAAATTGACCAGTAGTATAAATCAAGACGCATTTCAATCACCTTAACATTGAGCAACTTACCTTTCTTAAGGAGCGAAGCTCCAACGAAACTTGACCTGGTTTATGCAGATTACAAACTTTGAATTGCATAGAATATTTGTTTCCCGTGGAAGAGCACGAGAAAAGCAGGAGTACACAATGGTCAGAACTGCCGAAAACAGTATATATGCATACAGGAACAATGTTAGTGAAGTCGGGCCTGATATAACATATTGCGCAAACTCTTGCTGACGTTAATATGGCTGCATGAAAATAGCGAGGCTTCTTGCAACTGCCTCGCGCATTTCAAGCTTATTCAAGTCCACCACGGACTTCTAAACTCTGGGTGCTATGTATTGTACAGCTGAAACTAGCTGAATGAATCATCTTCGACGCTAGACAATTTAGCCTTTCGGACGCCAAAAATAGAAGTAGATTTGCGATGGCTGTTCAGCCCGTAATATAAAGGTTATAATTTCTGGCAGAGTATTTGACACTATAGGAAATCGTTCTTAACTGATATGCACGTTTCATACGCTGGTCAGTGCTTCTAAGTGGTATTACCAGGCGCCGCATCGAATTGTTTAGTTGGTTTGTGTCAGCAAGCCAATTCCCTGCCTCTGACCTATGCTATAGAAAAGTTACCCGAATTGTGGAATTCCTTTGTATGGTTTGTTATTTTGGTGGCTGATGTTACTAAAGGGCTGCTACTGCTTTTGTTAGCTTTTGTTATAGCCTTCCACATTGCGTGGAATCAGTGAATGATTTTGGCTGGGCGTATGACATGCGCTGAGAGAGAGAGAGAGAGAAAAAAAAAACGTTTGGTGGTGGCGATAGCCGTGATGAAATAGTTATTTACTCGGAAAAGGCATCGTAACGCCCATTTGGACGAACACAAAGTACACAAGACTGGGCAGCACGGAACAAGTCATGCGGTCCCATCTTGTGTACTTTGTGTTCGTCTAATTTTGCGCTGCGATTCCGTCCCCGAGCATGAACCAATGCTCGGCCACACGTTCTTTTGTGTTTCATTGGCGTGTGTTTGTGCGTGTACAGGCCAAAAGTGTGACGCGAAGTCCTCTGGCTGTGCCGACAGCGTATTGCTTCCCTCGGATGCACGTTGCCAGCATGCGTGTTTGAAGCTTAACTCTTTCACGACTGTTGCAGTCCGTAAAGCATGCCTCTAAGAATGGAATACCGCAGGAACAGAGTAGAAGTTCAGTGCAGCATTCTGAACCTATTTACCACAGATGGAAAGTACCTCGGAGGACCGAATTGTGACGGAGCACGGGGTCGTTTACAGCCGTAAACTAAAGCTGCTGTAGTATTTTATCGTTAGAGCAGCGCGTGACCCTCTGTGCCGTTGCTATGGTTGAATGCATGCCTGCGCTGCACAGCTGAGGTGCGAAAGCGAAATGAGTTTCTGCAGCATGACGAATGGTTAGTGCTAGAATAGTCCAAGTGGACGGCCGTTTGGACCCTTCTGAACCATCCATAAATGTTGAGCAGCAAACATCGATCCAAACATTAGACTCCTGAATGCGGCCTCTTTGTTCTTACAGTCTTCAGCTGTCGTGCGAGACCGTACTCCGTAGGTGTGTCGTTCCACACTGCATCTAATACGTGAACATGTATACATTTTATCTTTTTGTCGTAGTTTTTATAACTGCCCTGTGCGCGCATTTTCACCAAGCGTCACGCGGAGGCTCTGCTCCTGTGCGAAACCTCGCGAGACCATTCGAGCGTACTTTAAGACTAAACTTTCTGATTCTGACTGCCAGAAACAGTTTAGGGTGAAGTGCGGGTGTAGGGACGTCAGAAAATACAGTGAGCTAGAGTCGAGCTTGCGGTGTAGTTGTCGTGGATTCGCACACAGTACAGATGATAAAGAGCGCGTATATTGTGATCACGTGCTATTTTTGCTGAAGACGTGAGATTGAAACCACGAGTTCCATTTATGCGAATATTACTTCTATTTGCAATCGAAGAGTTTGCAATGGGAACAGGGAGCATGTATTTGTCGAAAAATTGAGAAAGTCTCCCTTATCTTACGTAAACTAATACGTATAGAAGTCTACAGGCACAATGCCTACCTTTCAGAATAAAATTATATAGCGCAACGCGTGTGACCACTTGCAGAATGTTATACATAAATGAAATTAACAATCTTCTAGCCTGCAAAGCATGTAGACATGAATGAGTGACATAAACTGCTCTTATATTTTGGTTCAAAGCTTGTGAAACTTCGCTTAGTGTTATTAGGCAGAGTACTGTTATAGTTGGTGGGTATTAAATTTACGTTAAATATATCTTAAGGATTAATGGAAGATACGAGTATGTTTATTTGTTACTCAAGCACTTACTGAAATACAGGTAACACTCGCACCAGGATGTGGAATTGTCACGATTTGTTTAAATTTAATGCACTGCGATAATGAACAACGTGGTTTTCACACTTTCTAAGGAGAATATCCTTCGAAGTAGAAAAAAAAACAGCCTACATTCGCAAAAAGCAATTACGCTAGAATTATTTGTAACAACAAATTCCAGCCAATCTTGATGCCAGACATATAGTAACGCAGGTTGCCAGTGAATGACACGGATCATTGACGAACGAAAAGCATTGTGAGTTCGGGCCCACAAGTTCTACAAGTGAAAAAGTTTTAATTAACAGTGGCTATATTGAATGTGCGTAGTTGGCGTGATTGCAACTGGCGGTGGACATGAGACTTCCATGTGTGCACGATTCCAGTCATTTCGCTATATAATGCCTCAAATTAATGTACTTGAGAAGAGCGTAGCACTTATATATTCGTTCTTGTATATAGCGTATTAGTAATTAAGTGTCCATATTTTGTATGCTAGCTAGATCTTGCATAGTGTGCATACTATGACGCGGCTTGGCGGCATATTGCGATATATGCGGTCCAAATAATAAATTTTCTACGCTATAGCTATCTAAAATAGCTAGGGCTGGTCAAATGCTAAGCACCTAAATGTTATCTTATGCTACCTAGGAACTTGACTAAATATGCAAAGCAGTATTGTTCGTATTGTTCAAGAGGTATTCAAACATATTGCTTAAATCCTATGGACGAGAGCTTCACATAATGCTAGCTACGGCAGTAATGGAAGTCTCCAAGCGCTTACCCATTGGAGTTAGAAAACAGACCACGCATTCTCATTAAAAGCATCGTCGTGACGCAACACAGGAGGACAATACGGTACTTAAAGGATATAAAGGATTCAATGAGGTTGCGTACTTCCTGAGCATACGTGTCAGTCAACGTTCTTATGTAAACGGCTGACAACGTTCTTCGTTGAACTTAGCCAAAGGCACCGAGCACAGAGATACGAGACGCTGACAATATATCGCACGTCTTTGTCTGTTACGCAATATTAGTTCAAGCAAAAGACAACATATTAGGGTAATGTCCGACACTAGTTATAAGCGTGCGCCGTGTTAGGCAGGCATTCGCTGGGAACCGTTCCCTATCTTTAATGCAGTGACGCCGTCCTCAGTTCACCTCTAAAGGTCAAAACGTTGAGTTTTTGTCAGCAATCTATTAGAAACCTACGAGGTTTCTGAAATGCGCTTTTATTTGTGTGCACTTTTTTTTTCAACAGCGCAGGTACATACTGAGATACGTATTCACTGATCCTTCTTCGGGTCCATAGAAAAATCTCGGAGGTACAAGCTGTCTCGCATCTACGCGAGCCTGCGGCTGTCAGGCTGACTATATGGTGTTTAAGGGAGTTCCTGTGGTATGATTTAAGCTAAAGCACTCTGGTTAATGGAAACGACTCTCGTTCTAACCATTCCGGAGTGTAGGGTGTGCCACTACAATAACAGCACCACACAGCCGAACGAACGTATATAATGAAAGCGCGAAAGTAGGCCGTATACATTTGAAAATAGGTGTAAATTACCTTGCGCTGAGTGGCGATTTCACTCTGACTAGTCCAGTCTTTGTCAGACTAGCAAGGCTGAGCATCACTGTGCTCTGTTTGTGCCTGGTGGTACGCCGAGGGCAGATGACTTTCCTTATGCAGCGCATCACTTGTAGTGACCGCCTTAATCTATAGATAGTTACGGTGTCCGCGGCTGCACATCTCTCTTTTCATTTTTAACAAGCGTTATCTTTATTTAGCTTTCTTGTAATGCAGTAGCACTGATCAATGCGACATGGAGAAATGCGGCATTATGTAGGCGGGCAAGTGTGACTCGTAATGTTATGCATGAATGGCTTGCACAATTTGAAATTCGCAGTCGTTTTGAGAGTAACTCAATTCCGGGAAAAGTGAGTCACTTATAGAGCGGACATGGTCTACATTTTCTAGTAACGCCGTGCGTGCTTAGCTAGCACTCACGGCTAGCCAAGCACGCAACGGAGCTTTTGGTCGCACCACTTTATAGATTACTAATCTCTAGAGGTTGGCAACAGTGCGGCAGCAAAAACCACCGCAGTGGTGGGCGATAGTGCACGTGGGGTAATAAAAGGTGGCCACCGTTATTCAACCTGGGTACTGCCTAAGCGCCAGTGAAGCAATTGCCGGAAGTGATGTCTTTGATTTACAGGCCGGTTGCGGGACATCGCGTTCTTCGGATCAAGATATATACAGGATTCACACTGCGAAGAAATATAGGTAATGTACTTTAATTCGTGAATACGCCCCCTGGAAGTTTTGGTGTGTCAGCTGAGATGTAGACTTACGTATTACCGTACCAGTGCACAACGTCCTGCGTGAGTTATGCAACTTGAAGACATGCGAAGGTTGCTGGGTACATTGCTTTGCCAATTAATTGAATTAAGACGTGCCTACAAATTTTTGACTACTTCATCTTGTCTGTATACCAAGGTGGTAGACAAGAGGAAGTCATGCTCGTGTCGGTGGGTATTAACACATAGAAAGCGTCGTCATGTGCTTGGATGCTTCGAAACAGCCCCGGAGGAAGCAACCTCAAACAGGCTGCGATATAAGTGGGTGAGCTTAAAAATGCACGGCTATATAGCAGAAGCATAATGAGCCAATCAAAAAGAAAGCAGCTTAACAGCTTAACAGATGACATACTCAGCATGCTTTCTGCGTGCTGCAGGAAGTTAAACTTGGGAGAGGAAGTTGACACGTGACAAAACAAGTCGCTTCGCAAACGAAGTAGCACCTCTATGGCTTTTGAAGTTGTCAGTTCTGGTGGTTGTTGCAACTACTTGTTTTCAGGGCGTCGCTGTCCTTGCGTGAGTACGGTGTCACTACAAGTTCTGCGGACTCAGCATGAAGGCACTCTAGCATCATCAGTCTAATTAACCTTCCTGAGGGCCAGGCGCCGGACATTTAATGAGATGGTCACAAAAATCTTTACAGGCAATAGGAGTCACAAAAGAGCTTTGACACTTCCGCAGCAGGAGCCAACATAAGCGACGACGACCAAATACAGTTGGACGCTGAAGCAAGACAAACCATGGTGCAAAGGCGTATTAGGTCTCAAAGGCTATAGTTTAGTGGGATTAACGCATCTCATCTCTTCGAAACGAAGAGCAGTTGGTCTCCAATGGAATATCTGCGTATCCAATTAGAATAGTGATGTGGTAGTTTCTTCCACGCGTAGATTTTATTGGAAACTGAAGCGAAGACTGGAATAATTTGCGTGGGAGAAATTCAACTTCCACATCGAATCAATGCGCGAACTTTGTAGGCCGTGGCCATTACTTTTTACTACAGCCCAGATCGACAGTGTGCCAATGTGGACTAAAGATGTAGCAGTCCAGCACGGAAACCAGCGTCTACAGTGGGGCTGTCGAATTCCAGTGTACACCGTTGCCGGCCTGAGTTAGAGACGCCCACAACGTGTGCCCTACTCGACACCACTCGGCTACGGTATTACGGCGCATGTTTTTCTTGGCACTAGGGTGACGTCTCAACACGTGACCGTGCACATGTGACTACGCTGTCATTGTTCGCCAGTGGGCACGACTACAGCGAAGGTGTCGACATGCTGTGAGCGCTGTGCTAGCACGGATTTGCAGGTCAGTGAATATCGAATTTTATCTGTTTTAAGTTTCCACCTGCTCAACTTTTCAGCACTTCAAATCCAGGTTGTCAATGATGACCAGATTGAGAATGGCCTAATTTTGCTTTGTTAGTTCGCATGCAACCGCAGTTCACCATCTTGGTTCGCTTCGTGGGCACGGAAAGGGCATCTGCTGGAGTTCATTCCAGAAAGTTAGTTTGGCTGTATGGTATCATCGCACCTTGTCATATCAGTGGCATTCTGGTGCAGAGTGTACGATGATGATAACGCTGTATATAGACAGCTGACTGTTTTACTCTAATGAGCAGAAAAAACTAGGTACACAGAAGGCGTTCAAGACGATCAGTGATGGAAAAGTACACGGCACTTATCGATATCGATAACTCATACTGTGTTTATATGTGTTTACAATAGCGCTCTAGATTTCCTGTCTGTTTCTTGCTCCTGGTGCGTGGTTTCCAGATTTAATAAAGAGAAAGATGGGAACTGCGAGTGGGCCGCAGTTCGAACGAGGTAGCTAGGAGCAGCTGTGCAACCATTGAAGTTTTCTCTTCCAAGCGTGTTTTACATTTTGCAGTGTGTTGACATGGTTACAGCATTTATACTTATTCCCTGGTGTGTGCTTTGCGGCTGGGCTACTGTAGTAGCTTCAAGGATCGCCTTTGAAACTTGGACAAAGATGCATTTTACCCATAAGTAAAAGTCGGTTAAGTTTCGTGGACAGTGAGGACGTTGTTAAATAACATGCTAATTTGTTTGAAATGTCCAGCTTAAAACAAGAAAAAATAAGCACTTTTATAGGACTAAAGTAAATAAAAGCAACGATCGAAGGAACATTCGGGGCGCTGTAGGAATAATCGAAATAAACTTGAATGAAACCGCTGAAGGGACACGTTAATGCGTGTTCACCTCATTTGTATGCACCACAGTAAGTTTCAGAGTTGTTGATTGTCTTTTTATCGCCCCTGCTGCATTAAGCAGGGAATGGGACTTTGATTCGAGGGACTTAAAACAGGGAGGAACAGCGTGTTAATCAAATGCACTTATGTTTTTTAAAGCATCAGAGGGCGTTTAGTGCCAGCATGTAAAATAGCAATGCAAGTTAAAGATCAAACGAAAAAAGAAGAAGAAAAAACCTAGATCCTTCTCTTACGCATCGCTTATTGAGGGCATCACATTACACTGGAATGAGTGTCTTTTTGATCCCGTCCTTCCAACATTAATCCACGGGCAATTTAGCAGTTTCACTTTATGCGTCTTGCCTCTGATTTCATAGATAATCGAGCTACAAACGCAGTTCAGGCCGAAGCCACAATTTGTGCGGTTGCATTACTTAGCTCAACAAGAAAAAAAAAAGAAAAATAACTGGCAACGCAGCTTACTTTATGAAATATGATTAAGATCACTAAACTTATCCGTGCCTTTGCTGCTTCCACTATCTCGTACAGAAATTACTGTTCATTACGACAAGCGCAAAAGATTTTGCGCAATCGTGTAGACAAATTAATTACTTTCCGACTATAGTCGGCACGCCGTACATGAGCAAGAACGCTTCATCGAAGCGAAGTTGTTGAGGTAAAACCTCGCGCCCACTGCGTAGTACCGCTCTTGTATGAAGAGGACGAAGACATTACTACGTGCAACCTGAGTATTGTTCAAATGTAGCGCAATCCGAGGCGAGTTATGTAGCCCGCTAACATAAATGCCAGGCCTCTGCCATAATTGTCGGGTAGTTATGTGTTTGACAACTTTTCTTTAAGCGCAGAACACGGTTTGGTAGCTGCCGCCGGACCCGGAGTGTTGTGCCCAAGTATGGCTGAATGATACCGGCCAGGTAAGAAACTACGCTTGGATTTTTTTTTGACAGCTTGCATAGTGCCCGCATACTTCGATACATGTCACATAACATTATTGGCAATATACGTTATACGGTATGTGGTTAATTATTGTATGTTTTCTTTTTAGTAGAAGAGTGCCCTTCATCAGAAAAGCATTACTTGCGTGTGGTGGTTGACGTAATTGTCACATTACATGTCGTATCAAACGCAGCCGTTCGCAAATTTCTTGTACACTAAGTCTCAGTTTCGTTTCTTTTTTTTTCGCTATCTCGGAGTCTATAGAGATTATATAATGTTTTCTTTGTTTTATATAATTGTTTTACTTCGAACTCACTGTGAAGTTTGTTTACAAAATTGTACCATGTCTCTTTTTGTTTACTTTTTGTTTTGTATATCTCTTTTTATTATGTACTCGCAGTGTGTCGATTACTATGTCATGTTCTCTGTTTCTGTATACAATGCCGTCTATGTTTTGACTAATCTACAAGTGACAGGGCCCACGTCTGGTAAGAGATTTCTGGGTTTAGCCTTGTCATTCCAGACAAACTAAAACATTAAAAAATATATCTTCCGTTGTTCTGGTATATGTACGCGCTAGTACTCCTTCACTATGCTAAGAGAGAGAGAGAGAGGAGTAATAAGTGAACGGCCTAACCTAACCAGGCTTAGCCCGATTGGCTACCCTGCGCTGGGAAAGGGGGAGTGAAAGATGAGAAGAAGGAGAGAAGAAAAGTTTACAGTATGCACGCACACACATGCACTGCCGTAAGATTTTAGAGCAGTGTACTACGGCTGCCTTGACGTGTTAGCGGTACGGATAACGTGAAAACCCGTTGCCTCGCACCTACTCTGTCATCTTGCTTGATGTAGAGACTTACAGTATGGCCAGGTGTGTTTTCCCATCCCTAAAGCTCCTTGGAAAGACAGACAAAAAGACACAGAGAGGGAGAGCAAAGGAAAGGTGGGTACGCTAACTAGACTCAATCCGGTTTGCTACCCTACGCGTAGAAAGAGAGATGAGAGAAGACAGGAGTTAACGCTTACTCGAGAAGGCACTGCTTGTCTACAGCCGGGCAGTTCAAGTCCGTCGCCTTCAGGTACTGTAGACAAGCTCGTGTGACTTTCTGGGCTGATGAGCTGTGAGGCCACGTTCTCAGGACCTTCACTTCGGTAAGAGGTAGTCTACTAAGGGCACACTGGAGAGTTTGGCGCTGTTTGCCGAAAAGGGACCAGTGGCAGAGGAGTCTCTTCACATCTGCCTTCAGCTCAAGTGGGGGGAGTTAGGCATTCCGACGCGAAAGCTGCATTGTGAAAGCTACTCCAACCCACAGCTGGCATAGCATCGGTTATACTCTACATCGTGACAGAATTGGTGGTAACTTCGTCGATGAATGGAGGCTTTATAAGCGACGGTTGGAATTCTGAGGAGAACTTCAATTATTCTACGCGATATTACGCACAAGATGTCGAATGCTCTCTCGCAATGTCCACTCCTGATTGAGGTATCGATGATAATGTACTAAAGCTCTCTAAAGATACTTCAAACTTCAATCTTCAAGAACTCTGCGCACGTGCATTGCAGCGTTGTTTTAGTTTATTTACCACTTAGCTGACTCGCTTGCGCTACAAGTTTGCATTGTTACAGCTTGTGTCATTATTAATTTTTTTATTATTAAAGTGGCCCCTCCAAATGTAGATTTTGGCAGAACTCCTCTGTTCCGTGCTTTGTTTCCTCTTCCCGCACTTCAAGTTGCTAATTATCGGGTTCTTATACTTACACAATGTAAAAGAAAAGGCTATAGATGGTAGTCCATAATGAATGCAACTACAACGCAGAAACAGACCAGGATACTGCTACCTTTTAGCCAACTGGTTCGCTAAGCTTGCAGAGTGATTGCTTCCCGCTTCCAACTATTTCCGGGTCTGATTATTCCTGGAGCCCAATAGGCCGTTTCGCAAGTTCACTTTGTACAGTGCGGTCCGCGTTTAAAGGGAACGCCCCAGTGTGCGGTTCTCACTTTGCTGTAAGTGCCAGCTCAAGTTATGTCAACGCACTACACAGCGATTTAAAAAGGTGCCAGCTCCAATAAGCACACGTAATCTAATGCGATTCGGGTAGTTGGCACGCTTGCCAGACACAAAAACCACAGACACCTGCTCTACACATCCGCGTTCGCTTTAACATGTGGACGAGACTGTGTGATTACGCTTAAATTATGTCGCTGTCAGCAAGGGTGTCATGCTCACAAGGTTTCAACACTGATATCCATAACCACAAGTCTAATGATGAATCACAATTTCTTTTAAATAGGAGTATTTTGCTTCGAACGTGTTTAAGATTTCGGAGTCTATACATACTACCACATATATGTATAGACTAAAATCTACGCATATATGTACTACGACTCAACTAAGAATTACTTCAGCATTGAAGCGTGGCGTGAAAATGTTAGCTGCGAGGACAAAATCTCATGATGAATTTAAGAGACAGAGAGAGAGAGAAAGAGAGAGAGAGAGAAGAACTGATGGCTTACCTTGCAAAGAAATGTTTGCCTGCGTACAAGTTTTTCCCTTTTCTTATTCATTTTTTTTATATGAAGCTAAACGTTTCTCGCGATTTATCCCCCTTTTTATCTCAATAAACTTTTCTAGAACACCAATTTTGTCTTTCAAACGGAGGGAAAGGTTGTCTTCCGCCAGATAACCATCTTACGAGTCGACCGAAAAGCCGATTACTCAAGTAAAGGAATTCAATAGCTTCCACTTCTGTTGCAAAGCTTTCTTCGGAACACGTACATTTGTCTTGCTGCCGGCGCGAGTAGAATGCAGCTTTTATTTTAATTTCAATTTTATTTTATTGTTGTATAACATTGCGAAATGAAGTAGCCGAGATGCTTTCTACCCCAATCTCTCCGCAGCAGCCAATGTATAACAGAAGAGAACAGTGCATAGTTTTGTTTGTTTTTCTCTCCATACATGCGTGAACCTGAGTCGCCGTGTTTAGGTCTAGGGCTGACAGTTCCGTGCAGTGAGGGTCATGAGGCCAGGCAGGAGGGAGAGAGAATTGGTGTGAGAAGGAGTCTCCGTCTTTCCGCTCGGATGAGTGTCTCGCCTGAACGAGTGTTTGGATGGAGATCGTTGTCACCGACAAAGAGGGGGCGGAGGTGGGGGGAGGGGGAGGGGTTAGGCTTCTTTCATCGGCAGGCAGAGTTTGCGCAGCATCTAGACGCGCTCCGCTGGCTGCAAGCGCTGACACCATTCAGTAGTGGATTTCTATCCGAGTTCAATGCTGTCCTAGCACAATTGGCACTCGGTAGCTATTGGCAAGATAAAGAGAGCACCGCGATTGTTTCTTATACTTTTCTATGAACCTATCAGCGATCGAGTATTACTAACGGAAAGAGGACAAAGTTGAAGACAGATCGACGATTTTTCTTTTCACTTGTTACGTACAGACGAGCTGACGTTGTGCACCGCATATGCAAATGGAGTTTATTCAAATATATTCATTTATCTATTTATTAACTCAAAAACTCCCCCGGCTGCTCTCAGATGAAAGTGTTACCTATAGGTTGCGGAATTTAAAAGGGATTGTCAGTACAAAATGATATAGTGAAACACAAAATAACGTATGTGGTTCCATACGCTAGAAAATAAAACGCTACACATGGTTCAGAAAAGTATTTGTTACGAACTTTCAGCTGTAATATAAGCCAGAAAGCAATAGAAAGAAAGTGAGAGATAGAAGAAAAGGCAGGGAGGTTAAGCAGACGTACGTCTCGTTTGCTACCCTATACTGGGAGAAGGAAATGAAGGGACAGAAAGAGTCAAAAAACGAGAAAGGAGGGAAGAGAGAGAGAGAGTTGACCAGTCGTGCGCACACTTGATGGAGTACATTAAGCCTACAAACGGTTGCAGAGACCTGTCGACTCCAAATACTGTAACAACGCCGTCGTTGCTTTCGGCGCAAGCGGCGCGCATGAGCATTTGGTGGTCCAAGTATCTTGGCTTATGAAAACTGTTCTTGAGACAATAAATTTGCATATGCGATGCCATATACAAGTATACGCTTGCTGACGAACGCTAGAGTAAGACACTGATCGAGCCGTATTGCTGTATAAGCTGAAAGTGAACAATAACCGAATGTGTACACAATACCAGTGTGACACAATAGTGACTGTTTTGTCTCTTAAAACTCTCTCGCAGCGTCTGGCCACTCTCATGGTCACTGTGCAACGTGAACTGGAGTAAGAATGCCGCTTTGCATGAAGAATGCAATAATCAGCTGCCCAACGCTGCCATCTGGATATCGACGGCACTTGTCTATGACGGGGAAAACACAGTTGGAACCATAAACGGCATGACTGTGACAAGGATAGCGCAGGACATCCTTTGCCTCCACCGAACCAGCAACCGTCGTAAGACTCGGTAGCCCACGGGCCTGAACGTTTTACGTTTGATAGGCAAGTAAATGGATAAATAAATTTGATCGCTGTACCAATCACTTGTCTGCCCTCATGCGCACCTGCCACAGTGATTCATACAAACGAATTGCGAAACCACACCGCCACGCTGATACCCTTTATTTCAATAAATTGTGGTTGGTGACGGCACACCTTTCCCTACTCATGATCTAATCATTACTACTGCTTGCAATTTCTCCGCGAAATACTGGCAGCTCTTTCGATCGAGTGCACTAGTCGTATGACACTATTGTTTGTTTGTTTGTTTAACACACGATAATTAGAAGATTTTGGCGCCTTCAAGTGGCGAAGATTACTACTTTTCAGATAACATTACACGCACAGAAAAAAAGAAAAAAAGGAAAGACAAGAGAGACAAGGCAGCCCTCAATAACGCGGCCGAATTCAGGTGACTCTTGCAAATGCCGGCGATACCTCCGGTATTAGAACCGTATTGTTGTTAGCTGCTTCTTTTAGTCGTGCAACATATTTGCAAAATTTTTACTCGGTATGGCAGGTATTCATGCTGTTAGTTGCAGAATAAGAAAGCCCCAAATAAGACCGAAATAACTCATTTGTTCATCCTTTGTTTGCAATTTGATTAAACACCTTCCCCACCCACACGTAACCTTGTTTCATTTGTGGCGAAAAGCACTTTCAATTAATGGCATAGATCCTGCAATTTACTTCTTGTTTTGTCAGCAGACTATAAACAGATTGTCTATCGTTGGTACTTACGGCAGCTCATACAAGCGATAATGGACATCTTTGGAATAGTGATTTTTTTAAAAGAAACAAGTCTCATTGATAGCTCGCGAAAGTACCAAAAGAATGATAATGAGTTGCAGGTAGCATAGAAATGTCGTGAAAAGGAATGATCAGCAAATGAAATTGTAAGTGCATTGACGACGGTTACAAGTGTGAGCGCACGACTAAATCGCGCGCGAATGTTAGTCTTGCCCTTTACTATATTGTTCATGACGAAATTCTGGATCGAGGTATGACCAACAATTCTATTCAAATTTCCCTATTTTAATCGAGCGGCGCCATGCTTGGGTTATCACAATGATCGGCCGGTCGTCGGCGGGGCGGGAGTTGAGAGTGGAATGAAGGAAACGAATCGGCAGCATTGTTTCTGCTCTGCACTCGTGCACACAACACAGGCAAGCAACGGCAAAGCAATGGGGGTGCGATTTAGCGTGGTCACACGCAGTGGCGAAACGTGTGCACATGCACTTCTCAGAGAGGGTGCTCCGCTCTTCTGACCATCCTTTCAAGTTTTTCTTTCTGGCTTTCTTTCTTTTTTATCTTGTATCGGCGTATTCGGCTCTGCTGATGGCGCAGCTGCAGTGCCAATCTTCTTCTTTCGTTTTTTAGATCTGTGAATTCCATCTTGGTTGGCAGTATAGTCTAGGGCGCTGTATCTATGCCCGCGCGTTCTAAACAGCACAATCACATATCCAACGCTCTTAGATCGAACGTCGCACATATCGTCGTCATCATTGTCCCCAACCACACGGAAGCTGGCCTCACGGCCGCGCTAGCTTAGCGATAGATTCAGTTACTTTCAACCCGCAACGCGCTCGACCTCCTCCTCCTCCTCGCGTTCCCGGTATTCGCAAAGGGGGCAAAAGCGACATTGTCAGCGAGCTGACCGAGAGGTCACAGCGGGGCGCACCTCGCGAATCTGCGTAAAGAAACAGCTGCCTCAGCGCGAAGCCGAGTCCCTTCGGAGCCCGGCGCGCAGTTCCACGCCGTCGAGGGGATGTGCGCTCGTCCAAGGCCGTGCCACGCGGGCAGCTGCTGCGTCGGCCACCGTCGCTGCCATCGCCTCTTCCAGCGGGCCATTGTGTGTGCGACGGTGCAGCGCGCGGTCTCGCCTTCTGCCTTGGGCTGAAGTTCGTCGTTGTCGAAACGGCTCAACGATGGACGGCAGCCCAGCGCAGAAGCGGCCGATCTCCTGCGATGGTCGAAGAGGGATCCCGCGACATTGGTAGAGGACGAAAGGTAACACGCTTGGCACACTTGCATGGCTCTTGTCGCGTTCGGCTGTCACCACTTTGCACGCTGCCGGATCACTTCTCCGCGATTTACTGAGCTCCACATGACCGTATGTTGCACTCTGGGTTTTGAGGGACGTCGTATCGTAGATGCCTGCGTATTCAATTTGACCGCTAAAGCACGAAATTGCACGCACGCTGCACTAGAGTTCTCAAAGCCGTTGCTTGTGGTCGACACGGGGACAGGTAACCCAAGCTGTGTGCTACGGATGGATAATTTTTCTAGGGCACCGGTCCTCCGGAAGACGCTTTCTTGAGACGAGAACTGAGCTTGACGTAACATTGTTCCGTGGAGTGCAGCCATGGGTGCTTAGTCTCTCCAGTATTGGAATCACTTGCATGTGTATACGCATCTTCAAGTGACTTGGGTGATCAAGGTCGCCAGGCTGTTGTTCTACATCTTTCTGTGCATGCGTGGAGTGATGCTATTGTTAACACGGAGCTAGAAAACGCGTCTGCCACAATCCGCTGCCGCATTGTTCGGACACTTAGAATCGATACACTTCGTGAAGCTCTGTTTGGCATTGTATTTCCAGGCCTGATGCAGACGGAGTCTTCCAGGCCTGATGCAGACGCGTAGCAATGATGCCTACTTTTGCTTTCGGCGTGCGGAGGAGTTCGTTCACTGTTTGCCGCATTGTATAGCTGTCTGCTGCCGGACTCATGGCCCTTTGCAGGGATAACTGTTACGGGCTCACTTTCCTGGTCGTGTTGATGTCCGCCGATGTCCATCGTTGGAATGCTAAAATCCTCCCCCCCCCCCCAAAAAAAAAATGAAAGAAAAATTCTAATTGTGCCGCAGGCATTTGAACTTACGGCCAACTGATTAACAGTCCAGGATTTTACCTCTCATCCACTCTGCCAATGTTACAACAGTGGAGAAAATTGATCCTGGAGAGCAGGATCCTGCCAGCAGCTGCTATGAATGGCTAAGGCCCGCTAAACATCTGCGCACTAGATAGAGCTGGCGTCCGCATTCGTCCTCTAGCAAGTCGCCTTCCCAGCTGCGGAGGCGGTCTTAAATTTTCATCTATATGTGAGGACAAAGATTGGTTCGTTTCGTTTCGTTTTCCTTTTATGATGGTTGAGTGCGTCTGCTACGTCTTTGTCAGTCTTCTTCATCTAGCGCTCGATTTTATCTTATGTTTAGTGGATAGAGGGGACGTCTTCTTGCTTTCTCCAAGCATTCCGTGAGGCGTATTAATGGGTTAGGCCAAACATAAATTTGAGAAAATACGAACAAATCCAGAAGTAAGAAGGTAAAGGATTGTCTTAGTAGAGACCAGTCGGTACAGTCGGTACAGGTAAGAGGACGAAGAAAAGCCGAGTGTTTCCACGTCCCCACTCGGAGGCGCAACTTGTTTTTGTTCCTTAGTGAAATGGCGCAACCCACTCTGGGGGATCGGCCATGAATCGGGCGGTGAGAAAACTGTTTTTATAAATTTTCTTTTGAGAAAAATAAGATGAAATGAAATCAGCATCATCAGCCTGTATTTATGTACACTGCAGAACGAAGGCATCTCCCTGCGATCTTCAATAACCCCTGTCGTGCGCTAGCTGATTCCAATTTGCTCCTGCAAATGTTCTAACTTCATCACCCTACCTTGTTTTCTGCCGTCCTCGACAGCGCTTCCCTTCTCTTGGTATCCATTCTGTACTCTAATGGTCCACCAGTTACCCATTCTAGGCATTACATGGCCTGCCCAGCTCCATTTATTCCTCTTAATGTCAACAAGAATATCGGCTATCCCCGTTTGCTCTCTGATCCACACCACTCTCTTTCTGTCTCCTAACGTTAGGCCTATCATTTTTCATTCCATCGCTCTTTGTGCGGTCCTGAACTTGTTCTCGAGATTCTTTGTTACCTCCAAGTTTCTGCCCCATATGTTAGCACCGGTAGAATGCAATGATTGTACACTTTTCTTTTCAACGACAGTGGTAAGCTCCCAGTCAGTATTTGGTAATGCCTACCATAGGCACTCGAACTCAATTTTATTCTTCTGTAAGTTTCCTTCTCATGGTCCCCTGTGAGTAATTGACCTAGGTAAACGTACTCTTTTCTTTTTCTGGGGTTTTTACGTGCCAAAACCAGTTCTGATTATGAGGTAAACGTACTCCTTTGCAGACTCTAGAGGCTGACCGGCGATCCTGAATTCTTGTTCCCCTGCGAGGCTATTGAACATATATCTTTGTCTACTGATAGCGATTGGAATTATCAAATATATAAGTATTACTGTAAAAATTATGTGATCTATGAAGTAAAAAGAACTAGTTTTAGCATCCAATTCTTTTGTCTCGCAACTTCCACAAACAAGTATGACTCACTTTTTTGACTTCTCGAAAGGAGATTACTAGCTCGCACCTGCGTATGTTCAAAACTACAACGAACACCACACGAAGAAATGAAAAGCTCACTGCAAATTATATTTTGCCATCTATCGCGTCACTGCTTCGCGTTACGACATGACATGACAAGAACTTTATTTGAGTCCTGAGGAACTGAGATTAAGTCGGTGGCTCCGCCCACGATGGGACCGGGAGACCAAGTCCCGTCGCGATGTCGTGGGCCCTGTGGACAGCCTGGAGTTGAATTTGAAGATTGCTTACGGGCGAAACTATTTTTTTTTCAGCAGGCATTAGAAAGGAGTGGAAGGTTGCAGGCACGAGTTAATGATGCCTGGTCAGCTGGCTCGTTAGCTGGTTGCATGATTTAACGGGCAGGTATTGCTACCGTCTAATCACCTGGTTGCATGTGCATCGTCAACATGCACTTTTGAGCACCACGACGACTTCTCTTGTAGGACGCTGAGTAGGACTACTGTGTTGAGACAAGTTGACCGTTGCAGAGAACGCGCTCTCATGACACTGCGTGCATCGAAAAGGACAAAAGCTTGAAGAAAATTCCAGCGATCGAGAAAAGATGCCTCTCAATGCAATGCGTAACACCACTCCTCCGTAAAAATATACATCAGATTCACAATGCAATCTTAGCTCTGACTGAATATTTGTTTCTCAGTATTGATGGATGGATGGATGGATGTAAAACTTTAATGAACGTCCTGAGGTACGCGACTCCGCGCGCAGCGGGCTGCTCCCACGTTGGGACTGTCAGGCCATGCCCGACCGCCGCATCTCAGTATTGATGCAATTTTTATTTAGTTCGTGATGATGCGTTTATAATACGTGAAAAGCGATACGTTCACAAAAATATTTGTGCCTCATTCATTGCACTCTTCGAGTGGGCCATTCTGATCATCAAAAAAAAAAAAAATGTGCTTCCGGGTAAAGGGGAAATGGGTCACGCCTTGCCTAAACATTCACCCGTGAGTGGTTAGGTGCCAAAAACTTTAAGGTCATCATCGTCATCATCATCATTCGTGATAGCCTTTACAGGGGCACGACTTGCGTGTGCAAGTAGACAGTTATAAAACTGGTGGGCTTTTCGATGAATACATTCAACGAAAGATGTCCTCATGCTTCCCTCCCGGCTTGCCTCCAACCGGCCACCGCTCCTTCGTCACATCCAAACACACCCACATTTAGATTCGACGACAATGTCGCAGGTATCTTAATCCAATAGGGGCATAGTGAATGGCTAGCATACGTTAGGCAAAGCATGCATTTTTTTTTATACGAGAGATCCAGGTATACCGGTTCTCACATTACCCGTCCTTGAAACGCTTTTGGAGAATTAAGCCTCAGTATAGACCATCTAGCATTAGAGTGGTTTTCGTTTGCTGACGGACTTGCGTTTCCTGCAAACATGCTTTTCCTTTCGACGTTGATATTGCGGACCGCTAGTGCCTCTGAGGATGACGTGCACACTTCCCCCATTTCCTTTCCTTTCTCGCCTTCTTTCATTATTTTACTCTCCTCCTACCCTACGCTACTTGCCTGTGGACGGTTCTTTACGCATATTTAATGCGTTTCTTCCAGCTCGCTCTGTGGTCACTAAAGGCCGACCTCTGTCCTTTTCTCGACAAAAGTCCTCTCTCTCTTCCTCCTTTGCCATTGGCGTAGGTGGAAATAATAAATTATGAAGGTTCTATATATGTGTGCTCATGCGTACGCGTGCGTGCCTGTGCATGCATACGACAGTAGAGACAGAAGTATTCAAGGGGAAAACGAAGAGAAAGAAATATTTCTCCATGTCTAGAGGGTTGCTCGTGTTTTATGGAGAGTCTGCTTCAGCCCGTTTCGCCGCAATTGGATCTCCCCTCTTGCACTTCCTTTTCCTACGCCCACTGAGAGCTTTGATGCACGAGGATAACAGCTTCCTCGAGCCTTGCATTGAAATCCGTCGTTACGGGTACGTGCTGAGATTCTATGGTCAGTCAACGAGTGGCCGCGGCATGCTTTTGAACACAATCTCTCGGCGTCCCGCCATTACTCTCCAGTAAGAGTGTTCGAGCTCAAGGCTTAACAGATGCACCTGCGACGTGGCTCGCGGGAATTGTTGATGCACAGTTTTTTTTTCCGGACGCGCACTATATAGCGATGCAGCTGGTCGCCGAAGAAGCCCGCGAACGACAACGTGCAAAGCAAGCCTTTCTTTTTTTTTCTTTCCCTCCTCGAAAAACGTCCTCCCATTGTTCGCCATAATGCACGATGCATCAATGCGCACCGGTGCACACAATGCCGGGCACGAGCTATACGCAGTGGCGGCCTGTCGGTGCAAACGTTACTTTCGTCTCCACTCTGCGACCCGCCCCCTGTTGCGTTCTTGCATGCGTAGCTTCCCACTGCCGCAGCGCCTGGCATGGAACGAAACGACAGAAGGGGCAGTGATGAGCCCTCTTTCCCATGGCGTTGATCGATTTCGTTCGTGTGTCTCGGCAAGACCTGCCGTCAGGTCCGATGTGGCTTTTTTCCCAAAAAATTGGCTGCATAAGACGATGTTGACACCTGAGAATGGTTCCGGCTACTCATGGTCCCAGAAAAGTGTAAATACGCGTATACTGAAAGGCAATTTACAAGGAGTAGTAAAGGGCGAGAACGTTACAGAAACCGGACAAGGCGTAGAACGACACAAATACCAAAAGAGAGGAACTCATCAAAAAGTATCACATTCACAAAATGCAACAGCATAGAAATTGCAAAAGGAAATGCAAAAGGAAATTGCATTCCATATCACTGCCTTCCAAAAGGAACAATAAACATAACACGAATTATCACTCTGATTGTGCCAAAAGCTAGATTTTCATAAATATGTATTTATACTGGTTAAGGACCCGACAGCTTCCCTATATGCTCACATATCTCTTATCAAGAGTAGTTAGTTTCGACACCAGTCGACGGCTTGGATCGTGGGGTTTCGGGCACTTTAATGTAACATGCTTATATCCTCAAATACGTTGCTTCTTTACTATAAGCGCACCATGAAGTCACGTATGATATATAATATAGCAATAAAGTGGCACAGAAGCCTTTGTGCGCTGACCAATGACGGTTATTTGCAATGCCTGGTCTACCAGGTCTGCTGGAAACACATGCTGTAAAGTCAAGCTTGTCAGTCAGGGCTCTCAGTAAAGTGAAAGAGATAGAAGAAAAAAAGTCCTGCTTGTCCTGTACCCTATAGGTGTCCTAAGTCACGCGCGTGGTAACTTACGGGCTTAACATCTTTAACGCATTTAGCGCTCCCTTCCTGATTCCAAAGTGTACCTTTGATGGCCACTGAACTCCTGTACACTAGCGTTGGCGAACTATGGCGAGGAACAAGTAGTGCCCTTTGTTCATGTGAACCGGGTCCGAATTTTCTCCAGCATGAGTTCTACAAGACGGGCCCATGTTCGTCAGCAGTGTTCTGGTTTTACCAAGTTGCCAGCGACAAAATCCCGCTGTTTGTTCAGTCGCCCTGTAGACAGTGCATTGCCGTCTTCTTGACAGCTTAAAAGTGTGACATCACATACGATGTAGGGAACAGCTTGTTATTTTTACCATGCATCCTAGGTCAAGCAAATAGGTGTCAAGCTATAGTTAATTAAGCTTTTCTTTTTCAATTTTTTCTTTAGAATGTCGTGTTGAAAGTGCTCTGTCTCTATAATTGCGGTTGGGTCGTAAAACAAGGTGATCTTCTTCGCTGTTTCTCGTGGTACCATGCGAAACATTGATGACACAATGAACGTGAGTTCATCAGGTGCGTCATTCCCCGCAGAATACGAAACGTTGTCCCGATCGTACGCTTGAGCGTTCATTCACTGTACATTCATCATTGTTCCGTTACCCACGCATCTGAAACAGTTCACTCCGCGGCCACAAAATTTGCCCTTGAAACCTAGCCCTGTGTCTTCATCTCCTCTGCCGTGCTGCGTGTCATTTCGCGCTATACGTCAAGGCATGCCTAGAATAATTTGAAAAAGAAATGTTGGGCAAAATAGCTGTCGATGAATTATAGTAGGGAACGCGTCGACACAGCTGTTTATGAACCATGGTAGAGAACTTGTCCACAATGTTTTATCGTTGAGGCGTTGATGCCGTAGCTGTTAGGTGGTGCATTTGAGACAAGCAGTGTCAACACAAGTTCAATTAGCTGTTAAGTTTCGCATCTTATTGTACTGCTTCTGGAGATCTCCGCGTAGACCAGATTGAATTAACGACAACCCTTTGGCTTTAACTATTACACGGCATTTCCTAGAGGTGCCTAGTTGCTACTGCAGAGCGTTCTACAGCATTTGTGCATCATATGTTTCATGCTGCTTGAAAGCGCCATGTTTGATATGCACGGAACCTTTACTGTTCGCTCCGGTAAACCCTATACGCTGAAGTGTTTTATTTCATCCTTGCTCCTGTTTGGCTTTTGTGCGGTGCCTGTGTTTTACGTATACTGAACTTTATCACTTTCGTCGCCTTTTCCCCTCTCTACTCTAACGCCTTTGAAAACTACGTTCAGCAATCATATTCGCCATTTGCTTTACTGCCCTGTTATGTTTTTATTATTTTTGTCATTGACGTCGCCTCCACCCATACGTATAGTAAGCCATGCCTGCGGCACTGCGTGTCATGTGTTTTCTTTTCTGCAATACTTATTCGCTTTCTGCCTGCATGGATTTTGTACTCTGTCTTGCACTTTGCACTCCTGCACGCGCGAAACTGCTGACACTGGGATATAAACGCAAGTGCATTTAACATCAGAATCAAACGCGAGAAATGCAGAAAATATTTAAATATCAGACGCCTTTCCGTGGCTATTTGGCATCTGGCCAAGCGTTATTATCCACAGCTCTTTTAAGTCTCAGAAGATTACAAAATGCAGTTCCTTGCAGCCATCTGTGAGTTTTCTGTAAATGTTTCTGCACCTAGTACATCTGCATGCACAAAACGGCAGCACTATAGGCTGTAAATGAAAGTGTATTTAATATCGAAAGCAAACACCACAAAAATTAACTAATAGCGAAGACACCTACCGTGAGAATTTCGGCAGTTGGCCAATTTTATTAGACATTGCTTACGCTTAACGCGCGGGTGATTTCAGAGCTGTGAATCTTGCCCTGTCATTGTGCATTGTTCCACACGTTACAATGAAAACTTTTGACGCCTGCTTACACAATTCTCCTGCTTCAGCAGCCATCTAATTGTCGGCACCTATTATATATTAACTTATCAATAGGTGTAGGGGTTGTCAATTTTCACCCATCTTCTTACCACGCAGAAAATGTTCCACACGCATCCGCATAGGCTGCATGAAGCTTCTGTCTTCACGTTAGGCTTTCAGCTTGTCATAATCACATGGTGCGTGTTGCTATCATAACAAATGTGATATTTCTCTGAGGCACTTAGAGAAAAGAAAATGGGTATGGTATCTGCGCATAGAATAGGGCGTACCTGGCTTCAATTTCTTGCAGCGCAAGTGACCCTCTTTGAGTGCATCGATAAATGTTAGTGCAATAAACAATAAAATGAATATAGTACAGCATCTTGTAATCTTCCTTGAGGATTTCTTGTTATTTTCTGAAACCCATGGTTCATGTTTTTTTTTGTTGACCACAAGCATCATGAAGTGCAGGTGCCAGGAATTGCCTACCTTCAACAGTCGTCTCCAAGTAGGCAAACAACTTCAACTGGCGTAGTGTAATGTGTACAGTGAGAGCGACTGGTTAAATTTGGAACTTATAAGAACTGAGCATTGTCAACTCAGTGCCTCAAAGAACGCTAGTAATGCTGAACGTTCAATGATTGGGCTGCTTGTCTGCGAAGCAAGCAAGCTCCCGAGCCGTTCAAAGGATGGTCATTCATGTGTTACCACTTCAGGCAGTGGTAAGTGGGCGGGACCTTGTTGGTGCGTACAGAAATGCTGAAATCCCCATGAAAAGTCCTGTTTATTGATATTATTGCTGATATAGAGCACGCCAATTCGTATGGTATTTTCTGATAATGGATTGATTCTACAGGAAGTTTGAGGCTAACTGGTGTGCAGTGATTCAAGCATGTCGTAATTTTGGATGTCGAAGAATTGCCCACTTACATTAAACTTACCAAAAGGCTATGTTCACGTCATCTTTAAAAAACACTAGAGGACGAAGATACTAGCTTACGCAGACATAGTACTATCATAAAGCTGTCCAGTGCTATTACTTAAAGCATGACCTTAAAGTAAATCACAGAATGATTCTACACCAGAATGGCACCATTACGGAAAAATGTTGATGTATAAACGTACGCATAAACGCAAACGACACAAGCTTAAGAGAGAGTTTACCTCAAACCTTTCCTATCATGCAGATCTAAAACACAGCAATGTTCTCATTGGGCGATTGCTCAGACTATTTGAGTGAGATATCTTAACTTTAGAAGAACTATAATCGAATGTTAGAGACTGTTGGTGGCACACTTTTCGTATAGGTAATCAGGTAATCCATTATTGTAATAAAAATTGTCAGCGTCATTGTCGTCATCGTCATCAGTCTATTTTACGTCGTAGTATATCAGATACTTAAAACAACTGAAGCGCAATGTTTTCAGCCTCACAAGTATGCATTTGGAACAAATATCTCCTAATTAACTGAATGTATACTTAAATATCACATTTCCGAGATCATGCTTCTGCAAGCAGATGTCACAATTACGATATCACACTTCTAGAAACACGTGTCAAACTTCTGAAAATGGAGTGTATCAGTCTTAACTGACAGATTAAATTCGGCAGCTCTAGAGGTTCCTAACGCTTTAATGAAATTGCGGTACGCGTTCTTGGTAGGAGGCTATTGATCTGTTAGCTTGGTCACACAAGTATGTCCTTTTATTTAGTAAAATTTCAGCGCGGAAAGCTATGCAACAGAAGGTCAGCCGTATGGGTGTACAAATTACACCCCTGCACAGAACATACTGTCTTTGGAGGTCGACGACAGCTTCGGGTGTAGAGTGCTGGTCTCATCATCAGGCGCCAAGCCTGTCTGTCGGCCAGCGCAGCCGCACCAAAACAGTTAAAGTAAACAATTATCTCGCGCTCGTAACCCCTACTTTTGACTGAACGGGTTAAGAAACGACGAAACTACCCGCGCCGCCTAATTCCAAGAAATGTCCACAAGCAAAACAGCTCAACGTGTGAGGGGGTCGTATTGACTGGTAAACTTTACGAGTGCGTCTTTCTGCACACTTCAAGAGCTGCATTGCATTGCAAGCGATAGCGCCGTAACTGCCCCCTCTTATGGTGGGCGCTGAAAAAAAAGTATTTATTGATAATGATAAAATAAAATGGAGTTGTCTTTTCTTTTCTCGCCTCGCGCAGTATAAAATTGATTAGGCATTTTATTTTCGTTGAATGAATTAACCTAACCTGTGTCTCGTTTTAAATAAAAACGTTTTTTTTTTCTCCCATTATTTGTTCCCTCTTCACATATTCGCGCTTGAATCGCTGTTCCATAACCACCCTTGCTGATGTCGGTGAGAATTTGTTCTGACCCGCTTTTCGCCGCAAGCTTCACGACCTATTTGGATGGACCTTGGATGCTGTACAGAAAGGAAAGGATTGCTTGATGTAGCCAAGTGACATGGTACTGTCAGAGGTTAGTTGTCCAATATGCACGATCAACACATGACAGATCGCTTGGGATGATGACCCCAAATTATCTGTATGATTGTACTACAGATAGGGGTGTCCAGCACAGTGAATAAAGAAACTGATGGTTGCAGTGTTTGCGCGGCACTTGCATGAAATTGCATTTCAATGCGTTTTGTTTCATTACCCCTTGGGAGCACCAGGTTTCTACTTTTGTAGGTCGGCCTGGAGAATGCGTTGGTCGTTACTGGAAGAAATGCGGTCGTCAACAACACAGTCGTCAGCAAAATAGGTGTATGAATGATTAGGTCGTGTCGGGAAATGTCATTGACAAAAAAGAAAAGAAAAAAAAGCCCAATAGAGGGCCGCCATCAGAGCCGTGTAAAAGCAACCGATGCAGTATTTTTCTTGCAAGTAGCTTTTTGACTGGGCAGACTTGCCAGTAATGTATCAAATTGCCAATTTATCAGCTTGGCACAAGAGCTTGTGAAAGCTACAAAAGGTGTAATTAGTGAAATAAGGTGTTCACGTGGGGTAACACGAACATAGTAGGCAGCGACACGCAATCTCTATTTGTTAACTCAGCGTTTATGCCCATGCAAGTATCAGGCGTTTCCGCGCTGTTACCAATGTCGGATGTTCACGGCATGAGGAACCAATCAGAAAGGCCACACATACCCGTGACTCGAGCACGTTGCCTTGAATTTAGAGCGGTAGCATACACTTGCGTGTGTGAGTTAGGCAGTGCGCCATGTCATTTATGCCTAAATGGCCGAATCTTCATTAAATTAGGATTGGCCACAGATTGTGCTGTCTTTTTAATGACCTAGTCACTAACGAGCATGTAGTTTTGACCTGCACTTTATATCGAAAAAAAGTCCAATAGATGTTATGCGATTAACAATAGTTTAGATCAAAGGAATGTCGCTGAAGGCAACGTTCGGCAGTAGGACTTGTCTTCGGCATGGAAACAACAACCCTGTTGCTACCCTAACGAAGATAACTACCTTTGTCGAAACGTTCCCTTCGGCGACATCCCTTGCTCTATGCCACTGTTTCTGCCTTCAAGCCTCCATCTTCGTGTGAACACCTCCCTTGTAACAGGTCATATTCAAATTACTAATGACATCAGACCGCAGTGGGCAAGATACCAAGCACATTCTGCAAAAACGTCAACCCGAGTCATATAGCAGCTTTGCAACAATCTCTATGGAATCGTCTTCAGACAAGGTGGACATAGGTGAAGAGTTCAAACCTTTTTCATCGACTCAATTTTCAGCTCCGATGCCCTGATGCAGGGCCAACTTCTGTCTGCTCCGATGCGTCAAGCACTTGAGGAACTCAACGCTGTGAATAAAGATTCAGATGAAATGAGCTCAGCCAGTAGGAGAGAAAGAGCATAAAACCGTTTGTAGCCACGTCATATTTTCTTTGCGGATTGTTATATATATATATATATATATATATATATATATATATATATATATATATATATATATATATATGGCCTCGCCATCAGAAATGGCAATATGACTTGGATTATTATCAACTTGAAAACCGGTAAAAGAAGCACGAAGGTGTAAATACTGGTAATATATAGTAACGCATAGATCACTGAAAATATTGATGCGTCTCCTGTAACATCGGTGTCGAAGTGCTTACTCGTGTGTGAAGGGGTCAAGCTCGAGTTGGATGAACAACTGCAGTATTGCGCCTACTATCTCCCAGCTATAAAGCTCAGTCACTGTATTAAACAAGTGTTGCCGCTATCATGCAGCAGTTCGTGAACAACGCGTCCAAAAGAAGCCATGTTCGTAGTGGACCGCTTACAACTTGTGAGCTACAGCAAGACGAGCGTTGCTGGCTTCGAGTAGTGCAAGACCAGTCTTTCAGAGCTGAAATACAATTCCTACTGGAACACAAACCGCTGCCATCTTCTGTCCTTCGTCTGTCTCCACTTCTGGACCAAGAAGGATTATTACGTGTGGGAGGGCGGCTCAACCTGCTCAACGCCAGTACCGTTATTCGGCATCCACTCCTTTTGCATGGCGAACACAAGTTCGCATCGCTAATCATTCAAGCAACACATGCCCGTACTCTTCAAGGTGGTGTCGAGCTCACGCTAACAGAACTTCGAGAAAGATTCTGGGTGCTAAAGGGACGGAAAACTGTATAGTCTATCGTTTCCCAATGTTTACCTTGCAGAAAGCGGCGGTTGACGGCAGTGTCTGCCCCTGTGGCCCCATTACCACCAGAACGAATAACAGAAGCTCAAGCAGTTTCCGTTGCCGGCAACGACTATTGCGGGCCCCTTTATGCCCGCACCGCCGGGGACTCGAGCAGGGCCTACACATTGATGTTTTCCTGCGCCGTTACATGTGCTGTCACGTCGAGTTTACGTCCGGTATGACAGCGGCGACCACGCTCCTTGCTTTTCGTCGGTTTGTCGCGAGGCAAGGTGTTCCAAGAACGGTGTACTCGGACAATGCCCAGACATTTCGTCATTGTGCGCGGAGCTTCAAAGCGTTCGTCCCTGTGCTGCAAGAATATGCCACCCCAACGCGCATTCATACGAAGTTCATTGCAGAACGCGCTCCCTGGTGGGACGGATGGTGGGAGCGTCTTATTCGGTCCACCAAGGACGCTTTGAAACGGGCCTTAGGACGCACCAGCCTGGACGCAGAGGGTCTCATGACAACATTATGCGAGGTTGAAGCCGCTATTAACAGCAAAGTTAGTAAAGACTGTGCTGCGGAGCTACGCCCATGGGTTCTCATTTATTACAGTCACTATGGCGTCGCGGTGCCTGTGTATGAGGTCGCGGGTTGGAACCAGGCTGTGGCGGCCACATTCCGAAGGGAGCGGAATGTAAAAACGCTCGTGTGATGTGGATTCGGTGCATGGTAAAAAACCTGAGGTGGTCAGAATAATCCCTTTACTACGGAGTCCCTCATAGGCCACTGTGAAACCCTATAACTGAATTAAATATTTTTAACATCCAACCTATGTTCGTAGTGTCACATGATGCTATCCATATTAGAGCCGACGGTCATGTTTTTTTTTAAATTGAACAATGCCAAAAGCAAGGATTTCCAGATCGTAGCTTGGTGTGTACAGATAATAAACTAACCGGGCGTTGGTCGCTGGCTTATTAACATCTGTGTTGAGAAACACGAAAAGGAAACAAAATGTGTAAAGTCAAGACGTTTTCGATGTATCGATAACGCACCGGCGCTTTTGTTATTCGAATATTCCATAGCTTTGGCGATGAAACCGCAGCACTTCCAGCGAACAACTTAAGCGCGCGCTGAGACTACTACCTCGATCTTTTTATCTCACGCTAACGCGCAGGAATGATGTCAACCGCCGCCATAAAAACACTTTATCGATCCCCTAGCGTAGGAGTGTTGCATATGGCCCGAGGGAACGAGGCGGCCTTGGAGCACTTTTACGAGAAAAACGACCTGCTCTTCCTTTGGTTACGGTCAATAAAGTACAACACTGCTCTTTAAAGTGTTATCGCGCTCAGGGTGAAGGTCGCATCCAAAAAAAGAAAGATTCATAGCTTAGCGCGGTTGTTCAAGGCAGGCCGAGACAAGTTGAAGTTGTTTTTTTTTAATTTACAAATTTTGCATCTCGGTTATTTGCGGGAAAAGATTATTCTCGATTGTAAAAAAAAAAATCCAATAGAGGCCGCCCCCACTGAACTTCTTCCTTTTTAGGTGGTCATTATGTTAAACACTCGACTCAAGTGGTTTCTCAAGATCTGGATCGGTATTCACAAAGCTTCTCGTTCATAGGTGCTCGTTGCCATTGACGGCCGCGATCGCCAATATGTCCGCCGTGAGGATTGGCTGGAATTCACTTTTACGAATGACTCTAGCGTAAGAGCTCATTGGGAGTGCGGGCTCTGGGCTTGTAATGACAAAGTAGTCTGTGCACTACAGCTGCTCAATATAACAGACATCGTAAAGGACCAGTGCACGAACACACCTGCAGGCCAAGAAAAAAGAGCACGACACTTCGCACCCGGCCGAATGCGGCCCACCAATGAAATAGTTCTTGCAAAAATTCAAAGTTGTTGGATTTGGGCAATGCTGCTGTTAGGGGACGCTTCCTTCGAACAGCTGACATAGGTAGCAGTACAAGGTAGACAGAGAAGTTTTGAGGACGAGAAAAAAGGACTATGGAGATGTATACAAAAATGTTAGAGAGAAAGGCATGTATAACATACCTGATTGACTCAAGCAGGCTAGGTGACTATTCCTCACCGCCCAGTTTCAAAGGGCATGCCAATAAATCGTCGTCATCATCATATGACCTGCGCGAATGACTGCAACCGTTCAGTGTGATTGTTCTTTTTATTTTTATTACGTGCCTCTGTTGTTCTCACTCAGATGTTGTACTTTCTCTCTTCTCTTACCTTTTGTCATCCCGTTTTCTCCCTGCGCACTGTGGTATAGCAAACTGGATACTCCCGCCTGGTTAACCTCCCTATGTTTCCCTGTATTCCTATCTGTCTGTTGGCACTACATGCGTATAAACGTTATGCTCTAGGTACCTTGAGTCTATGGCCACAAGACATGTCGTAGAATGTTTCCCTCCTATATCATACTCACATAAAACTAATGATCAAACGCAAAATGATTCATGGATACTGAAGGGAAACACTGAATAAGTTTAGATCCGTTAAAGTATTGTTTCGAAATTATTTTTTTTTTCGTCAACATTGCGCTGAAAGGTTGAATACTAGAAGAGAACAGGAAGGGCAAAGTTCCATTTATTTTAAATTTCGCGCCAATACCTCAACGCCGGTACCACAGTTGACGCGAAAGATTTCAAACAATTGTTTCGTATTTTGGTCGTTGTGGAACATTAAATTCGCTGGAAGCTTGTAAAATTCATTCTGGCTCATTCCAAACACAATGTAGTCCGCAAGCACCCACACAGAAAACGAAGGCGGGAAATATAAAAATTTAGAAAAATTCAGACATCTCTGTAGAAAAGCCTAGCCTGTCACCACAAACTCATTACAACTCATTATAACCACATATGTAGTACGGTCGGTACACTCAAAATTGTCAGTCTATGGAAAAACAATAAACGTTGCAGACAGCGCAGCATAAAACACGTCTCTGCAGCTGCTAGCCCTACATGAAAGCCGACGGCAGGTCACAAATAAAAATGCACGAATAATTATGTGGCAAGATTTGTTTGCTTGAGTTGTTTAATGAATGTTGAGGAACGGGAAAGGTATATAGACTACATCTGAACTGACTAATGTAAAGCTTACCGGAAGAAGCGTCCCGTATGCACCGTCACTGATAGAAGTTCATCCCCACTGTGCATTAAAACATTATTATGCACGCACACGCGAATGTCACATTGTTAAATAGTCCTGAAAATAACTAGAGTTGGCCAGAATTTACAAATAAAATCAAAATAATTAGGTTGCTGTCCACAAGAAGATCACGTAGGACTGTAAAACAATGTCTTTTTTTTTGCAGTGAATAACCATGGACCGAAAGAATCGAATGAACTTCTAGAATCACAGACCAAATTCTTAGGAAACATAGTTTGAGACGTTCGCGGGAAATAAGCCTCAGCACCCGGCCGGTGCAAGCGCTTTGCCGGCACATAGGTGTTTACGGTTCCTGTCGAACTGCTTCCTAGCCATGACGTAGTTTCATCACCGCTTCCACGCACTCGTCGGAGCTCCAGCTGTTGCGCAGGCAATGTTGGATTTGTACACCTCTGACCGATTACAGTTCATCCTTTTCTGGTAGGAATCTTGTTTTCGTAGTGAGAATGTATATTTCGTGCAATCAAAAGAGAAAAAAAGGGAAAGCAGGAATAAAATTCATGTTTTAGGTTATGCTGCCACACTCTGCCACAAATTCAGTCTGCTGCGGGGAGCTTATGCAGCTTCAAGCTTCTAAATTTCAATCACAAGTGGCCGAGAAATGGCGCGGAATATTCCAATATTACTTTCATGCCGTGCCGAAGATATTTTACTCGCTTCAAGTGACAGGCTCAAGCGATGCAGCTCAGATGCCTAAAGTCGGCTGGCGGCAACGTGCCGACGTCTTCTCCTTTAATTTAGAAACAAAATCTGCAGCATTATAGTAGGAGGCACTTTCATTTCTGAGGCTAGTTTTGGATTTTGTTCTTGTCCACACCGAATATTTCTTGTGAAGCACTGCCATTACTACAGGAATCATTGGACTGGGAGATATTGATGCTATGGAAATAAGATGTTTTGAACTTGCATAGAGAGATGCCTTCGACAGTGAAATTCTGTGTGTAGAGGGTGACGTATACATACTGTAAATTTCAAGTAGCCATGGTGAAGCATTTTCTTGCAGTAACAATGCTAAACTGCAATTCACTGCTCTAATGAGGGTTTGAGGGCTCTGAAGGGCACTTGGAAAATGTTTTACGGCGATCCCAACATGCCTAAATCTTTTGAGATTTCTCCAGTGTATGTTTTTCCTATGCAGAACTTATCCCCGCGAAGTATATTCTCGAGAAGCCTAATATACTTCGCAAATGGCCAACGCCTGAATGCCCTGTTCGGCGTCTAGAAGAGCTCAAATTCACGCAAATTTTGTTTCTACGGCATCCACCTGCAAAGTGTCTGAAACGTTAGAATTTTCTTCAAAATGGTTTACCCAGAACGCACTTTATTTGTAACACGTCTTACGGCAATGCGCGTGGTAGTTCTGAAACAACGCGCGATTGAATATCAAGTTGAGCTCCTGCAATCAATTACGTATCAATTATCATAACTAATCAAGTTATCAGAAATAACCAAACGGCAATTAACTTGTAATTTTCTACAGCGCACCTAATATCGAACAAACATAACTTTGCCTAAACATCAACTGTCACATTCGCTACATTTTATTGTGCGCTCTATCCAAAATTTATAGCTCCAATGGTTCTCTCAGTTGTGCCGAAGCTCGGGGCACTTAATTTGCAGCGTACACCCCACATTGCATCTAGTTGCAATAAAGGCTTTACTGTTAAAAAAAAAAGCAAATACTAGTTCAAGTTCTCTGTACAGCATGTACAAAGTCAGACATTGAATGCATACAGTACAGGAACGCCATTCAGAGAGACTGAATCAACACGCAATTTACGAGGAATATCACGAAATGCTGTGACAGCCTGTCTTAGTTTATCCGAGCAGGGTTAAGGGAACTTCCGAAACGTGTAAATTAAATAGTGGGTTCAGCTGGCTGCGCAGTGTCATTGACTTCCACTCGTGTTACGTTCACGCGATGAACATAGAGGTCGCTAGAATAGGACCATGCTCCTTGATTATGTGTGTGTCAGCGACGCTTTCGATGGGTTATTTTAACCAGTCCGAGACAGGTTTTACGATGGTTGGCGTTAGCGCCTATTCAGGATGTCGGTGCGACAGACGGTGCACAATACTTTCCTAATCACATAGCCCAATGAGCCTATAATTTTATTGTCCCAATTTCCTCCAGTTAATGGCTTCGTACTGAAAGCAATCAGAGAATGGGAGCGGCTAATCTTACATTGAAGCCGACAATGCGACGTCCGCAGTGCTCCGGGCCATTTAAAAAAAAAGTAAAACTATTTTAAGTATTATCAGCCACAATACCATTTAATAAAACACCGTTCTTGCTCTAACACGATACGCTTAATGAAACCGTTTCCTGCTTGAATCGATATATTTTCCAACATTTACTTTCCAACACCAAAACACAAACGCGCGCGCGTGCACGCACGCACCCAAAAAGTCGCACGCGATCATAAAACTGCGGCATGCAGTATCGACTCAATTTTATGCCCAGCACGACGACTTTATGCCCCGGGAGAGCGCCACATTTATGGCGTGAACGACATCTTCGTGCCGGCAAAGCGGCAATCCGCGACGACCGCCATGCTCCACTCATCGCAGCACGGCAGCGCGCTCTGATACGTTCCGCGCTATACGTCACCGTTTAATCACCGTGTAAATACGGCCACTGGCACGCGTTCTGCCCTTGTGCTGACAAACGATTTACGTATGCACTTCTGAACTCTCATCACCGAGCTACCTTCCATGTGATGGAAGACGTCCACAGCTGGAAGATCAGTTCTTCTTCCTTTCTGGGTTTTACGTGCCAAAACCAGTTCTGATTATGAGGCACGCCGTAGTGGAGGGCTCCGGATTAATTTTGACCACCTGGAGTTCTTTAACGTGCACCACAACGCAAGCACACGAGCGTTTTTACATTTCGCCTCCATCGAAATGCGGCCGCCGCGGCCGGGATTCGATCCCGCTACCTCGTGCTCAGCAAGGCAACGCCTTAGCTGACTGAGCCACCCCGGTGGGTGGAGGATCAGTTGCGCACCGTTCAACCGGTAAAATTAGGTTTCCCGTTTTCGAATGAAATGAGCAAGAAAATGAAGGAACGCTTTCCGATGCATTAACTCTAGTGAATAAAGCAAACCAGTTGCGTGACGTAAATGGGTAGTGACGAGTACTCAGATCCTTCCGCAGGCAGCGACGCCACAGGCGACTCTCTTGTTGCTTCGCTTGTGCACAAGCTGTCACCGTCTATGTAAGTTTGCGACATCGATCGAAATCGGTCCCAGCTATACCCAGCACTTGTTAGTCACGCACCGGGGGCCGAAACTCAGCCGCCTCGACTGTAGAATCCCGCAGCCACGTAACCATCACGAGCATTTCCTGCCCGCTGTCGGTTGATCTCTCAGGGCGCTTAGCGCGCGCCCATTCACGTTCCAAACGTTGGCTCACACGTTCGGTCAAGAACAACTTTCCTTGCTTGAGTACGACGCACGGTTGGACTGTAGAATCATAATTTGTTCTTGTATAACTCAAATGATTCACTAAAAGAAGACAACTACACAAGCGGGACACAAAGCACGAATGCTGGGTATATGTGAACACCTTTTGCGCTTTCGTCTCATCCGCGCCAATTCTTTTCATTTGAACTCATGCTTGACGTCTTAGGTTTGTAAAGACAGCTGTACCTGTCGTGGTGGCGTAGTGGCTTTGATGCTACGCTGCTAAGCCCGAATGTATGGTATCAGCTCCCAGCCGTGGTGCCGCATTTCGTTGGGGGCGAAATGCAACAACGCCCGTGTACCATGCAATGGATGCACGTTAAAGAACCCTTGATAGTTCAAAATTCTTCCTGGTTTTGGCACGTAAGACCCCATAAATTATTTAAATATTAAAAAAAACAAAGCCCCCTTCTTAAAGAAAGATGGTTGAACGCGAAGCTTTCGCCCATGCAAACTGAGTCAAAGCCAAAGTCCAAAGCCAACGACCACGCAACGAACCCAAGAAATACTGAGTGACCCGATGCGATGCATATGTGATTTGACTGCTTGCTTAGGATTGTATTTTTTGAACGTTGAAGTTGAATGAAGACACATTTCGTTAAGTTGCATAGACTTCATTTTAGACCATGTAGCCGTTGATTACGCGCACACATTCACACTTTCACGGACTACATGCCGTTGCCGAACATAGGATCGGCCTTACGGGCACGATCGCGCTCGCGCTTACGTTCGCGTACGACAGCCTCTTCTTCTGCCGTGAGCTGCACCCGCGGCCTACCCATGGTGACGGCCGGGAATGCAATGCGTGACGCGCGTAGTGCAATGCAGATATATAAACTTCGTCGAGGTAGCGTGGCGTTGCAGTGCCTATTGTTCTTATTGGTACAACTGCGAGTGTAAACTGTAGTGTTCTACGATTGCGTGCGCAGAGTTTTCCATTGTGTAAGTTGGCTTTCCTGCAGTGCGTTTTCGGCGCTCACGAACGAATCAGTGAGAGATATAAAGCTTCGCTTTAAAAACAGCTGTGTGGTCACTTAGCGTCGTGGACGGAAAGCCGACGAGGAATAAAAGCGTGAGAAGAATATTAACGGCGGAACTGTTTAAGCCGGCCATTAGTCCGTTCGTCGTCCACAAAAAAAATGTGGGTCGATCCTGGTGGCAGTGCAGAAAGGGTCCAAGCGCAATGGCACATACTTCTGTGAACTAGCGAAGCTGATCCTGGCAAAGTCTAGCTAAGCATGGTTGGGACTACTTAAGCTTAGTCAGTCATCGATAGCCAATCAATAGCCAATCAATAGCTAATCTATAATCTATCAATAATCAGTAAATTCCGGAAAATGCTGGGGATGACTTGGTAGTGCCTAGCCTAGCCCAAAAGTCAGGACTAGCTAGGTGCCCATGAGCACCGCTGTCGCTTTGGCATTGCGCCTCTGGTGCAAGCTACGCTAATTTTTTTTTTACTACAACGCATACAGCTTGCTGTGCCGAATGGGACGTGCAAAACAGTTCACCGAGAGAAAGAAATCAAGAAACAGAACGCAGAGAAAGCTAAGAAACGGACAGGACGTGTGCTGCACAGCGTGCTTGATGCTAGGAAGACACTGAGAAGCCCACAGCCGGATAACGATACATGAGTAAGATATCTTGGCGGCCAGGCTGTTGCATGTCCGTGTATATGCGTTGCAGTGGGCAAGCCGGCGAAGAACGCGGATAT
Source organism: Dermacentor silvarum (assembly GCF_013339745.2). Classification (NCBI taxonomy): domain Eukaryota; kingdom Metazoa; phylum Arthropoda; class Arachnida; order Ixodida; family Ixodidae; genus Dermacentor; species Dermacentor silvarum. Next base: position 133,888,135 of record NC_051159.1, on the reverse strand, counting down.
TCGATTCTTCCGGACGGCGGTTTCCTGACGGACGCACGGACAGCTTGCGGCAAAAGTGGTGTCCAGGAAGAAATAAAAAATAAAAGGGAAGATGAGGGACGGCGGTCTGACTGCCTGCCGGCCGGCCGGTCGGCCGGACGGCCAGCGCGCTTCTTCCCCTCTCGAAATAGCGCAGCACACCGAAATAATCGCGCGCGCGCCTCCAAGGACATCCTGTCACGCTTAGCTGGTGCTGCCTCTTTAGCGCGCCCGCTGCTGCTCTGCCTGCGTGTGTGTGTGTAGTATCGATCAGCTCCAGCTGACATCGCGGCGGAGGCAAGGTGAGAGGATGCGGCGACGTCGTTGCCGCGAGCGTGTTACCTGTGTGCCGGCGCGCGCGATGCTTCGTTCGATCCACTTTGCGCCTCTCTCGACGAGCGCCTTTCCGCCTGTTTGCACACGTGGAAAAAGCCTGTCGCCACCGCCACTACCGTCGTTACAAGCTCCCGCTCGGAGCCAGCGCGGAGGGGATGGCGCTGTAACGCCACTTCCCATTTTTTTTTTTTCAAGGGGGTTGGGGGACGGAGGGGGGGGGGGGGGGGAGGGGGGGCGCTTCACGGACGGAGCAGCGACAACACCACGCGCGCGCGTTCAAAGGGCCGTGTCGTCATCCTTCGTGTCCCCTGGCGAATGAGATTTGGCGGGACCAGTCGTGGCTGTGTCCTCTTCCCTCGGATGCCCGCGATAGAAATGGGATGACGCGGTCACCTGAACAAAGATGTGAAAAATAAATAAAGAACAACAAGAAGGAGAAAGAAAGAAAATGGAGGCCTAAAGGGCAGAGCTCTCAACGCCGCCACGTGGGCAAGAAATTTGTCGAGAGAGAGGAAAAAAAAAAAAAAAACGTTGTCGAGAGAGAGGAAAAAGAAAACATGAAGTAGATAGAGAAATGTTCTAGTCGGAGCGAACGTTGTGCAAAAGGGATGATGATGACGACGACGGCGGCGCGACAGCGCGCGGCCAACCGTGCTCTTGGAGCGGCGGGCCTGCTCCGCTCTATTATACTCTGCGCTTAGCATCAACAAGAGACAGAGAGAGAAAAACAAATAGAAGTTTGCGGTAAAACAACGGTGAGACTGCCTATGATCAAGTTGCGGCGCTGCGCTTGCGGCATAGTCACGGTCGGAGTGGCGCCTTATACCCGTGAAATAACGAGAAAGCGGCGCGCACCTAGGTGTACTCGCCCAGCCTTTCCTCGACTTCCGGCTGCTCGTGCCTCGGGCGGTGTGCTTCGTGTATGCGACGACACCATTATGTTTTGAAATGTAACGCCGTCTCCAAACAGACTGCAAACAACGAGCGCCGCTCAGCGGCTATCATCTCCAAGGCTGTTTTCGCTAGGGCAAACAAAGGAGATGGTTGTAGGCTTTATTTTTTTAAAACCTTGTTTGGTGTCTTTTTATTTTCATTTCTATAAACCAGGCTCTTCGGGTTGACTGCCGCCTCTCCGCGCAAAAATGGGGATGCGAGCGGAAAGTATGTTTGCCCTGCGCCTGCGGGCGACAGCGCAGTCGTTGCGTTGTCCGACACCGGCATTACTGAAATTTGTGCAGACTCGGGCGTGGCGTTCGGACATTATCGCTGCATGATCTTCAGTAAACTGAGTGATGTTGTAAACGCCGCTTACAATTTTCATCCTCTGCCAAATTCATGATGAAAGCGCGTTCAAGGGGTATGCTCGTCGTTGCTATCGTAGGTGACCTGCCGTGGTTGCTCAGTGGTCATGGTGTTGGGCTGCTGAGAACGAGGTCGCGGGATGGAATCCCAGCCATGGCGGCCGCATTTCGATTGGGGCGAAATGCAGAAAACACCCGTGTACCTAGATTTAGGTGCACGTTAAAGAACCCCTGGTGGTCCAAATTAATCCGAAGTCCCCCCACTACGGCGTGCCTCATATGGTGGTTCTTGCACGTAAAACGCCATAATTTTTTATCGGAGGCGACGAACATTTCCAAATCAATCAATCAATCAGTCAATCAAAGCTTTTATTGTTAAATGCCGAAAAGAAGATGCATGCAAAAATACCAATTGGCCTTTCCGGACATTTTCTTGTTTCCTGTGGGCGATGCATATAATGGCTGTTTTTTCGAGGTGCTGACGTTTAGCTTCATTACGCTTTACGGATATTGAACCTAACTTCACTGTCCAGTCGACCTCAAAAATTTACGAGACGTGGGTTATTCGCTAAATGTGAATTGCTGCTCTGTTAAGGCGTGATGACAGCGTAGGCAGCAAAAGCTACCTGAAGCTTTGAATTTCACTTTGCGTGCCCAGGCTTCGCTACAACTGCAATTTTTGTGGCTGACTGTACATTGTATCCCCACAGGCTACAGCAGCACCGCAATGATGTAGCCAAAGGACAAACGGTTTCCAGCGCCCTAGCAGAGCATCACGAGAAGACTGGTCACAGTATTAACTGGCATTCGGCTTCCATCATCGAAAGAGAGAAGAAATTATCATCGCGATTGCTTCTCGAATCATTTTGCATACAATCTACGACTAACACGATAAACTGGACACGGGGCCCCCTCCCTGAGTTGTACGCAAGCGCCTTACGTCTACCGCCGCATATATAATAAAGATCACCATGCATTCGTTCATTGTGAACAAGGCACCCGTACTGGGCGCCGAAACGTCAATCTGTTGTCTTTGTGTTCTTCAGTTGGTGAGTGTACGTTTATACAGCCATTGTATCCCCTTACATACGAGTTCAATAGAGTGACAGAGGAATAGAAAGATGTACAGGAACGAAATGTTGGAAATTAGGCCTAACTTAGCTTCTAACGGCGAGAGGGAAAGCCGCTGACTCCCGGTTATACGCATTTGACTATCCTGAAAATAGAAAAAAGTGGTCCATTATGAGATTTGCTCTGCACTCTCGACAGAATTATTTAGCGTATAATGATGGCACACGACTGCTGCACTTTCTCATTAGGCCTGAATGAAACCTTTTGCAGGCAGTGCTAATTGCCATTGAAGCAATTTTTCTTTCGCGAGATTCAACGAGTTTCTTTCTGTCTAGTGAAAAAAGTAAATTTATAGTTAGCGACTGGTGACTTCGTTATTATTTCCATCTCCGTAGCAAAAGAATTGGCGACATTTTAGCAAGATGAATTTCTAGAACGCATTCCTTTCTTATTCAAAATCTATCAAAAGGTGGCCAAAGTACGGCACGTGATCTAACGCGGCCATTATGAAGCAACGGTGCTTTGTTTTATTGCGATAGCAATTATATGGACACTTCTACCGGATTTCTGCCGTCGCCGTCGTCGTCGCCGTCGCCGTGAGGTTCCCTATAGATAAAATCTTCGCCGCACGCCGTATTCCCGAGCGGAAGCGTGCGGGGACGCGCGCTATCTCCCACGCGCAAGCAAGGAAGCGGAAAGCCAGCGCCGGAGGAAGCAGGGGGGGGGGGGGGGGGCACTTCTCTGCCAACAACTGCGCTCGTCGCTCGTCCGCACAGTCTCTTATCTCTCCCACGCGCAAGCAAGGAAGCGGGAAGCCAGCGCCGGAAGGAGCGCGGGGGGGGGGGGGGGGAGAGGGGGGCACTTCTACGCTGCCAACAACCGCGCTCGTCGCTCGTCCGCACCGTCTCTTATCTCCACACGGCTCTGACCTTTATGCGCCGTGCATTCGCCGCTCAGTTTCCGTTGAAGCGATAGACCGCACGTACCTTCGCCCGCTGCTGCGGCGTATATATGCGCTTGCTGCCAGCGTTTTGACAGTCGTTGTCTGCAGTCATTCAGTGTGATCTATTCATGTTTGTGCGCGCTCACACCACGCTTGTTCAATCAGTTAGTAATAGTCTGGCCACATTTTCCAACGCACGCTACACATGCAATGCTGCCCGGGTCGGCAGTGCAGCGCTACAGGTGTGTCCCTTCGCACGCGCTGCCCACGGGAAGCGCTTCTCATCAACACCACCGTTTCACACGCGCCTCCTCGTGGTCATCGAGTCTCTCTTCATGTCGGTCTACTTACGCCACAGCACACCTGCTTACTTAATCAGCTCATGTTTACTACAATTCATATTGCTACCAAAGCCGCTCACCTTACTTCGTATGACATTGCTGTGTTGCTATCGCATTCATTGCTTCGCCCTTAGGGCGAAACTGTGACATTTTTCAGCAAGGCCGATACGCAGCAGCGCCAATTGCGCCGAGAGAAAAAGGCTTCACCTTGTGCTCACTAAACGTAGGTTTTATTTTAAATGCAAAGAATTTCTAGGTGAACACTTGCCACTTTGGGTGGGTAAAACTTTATTTCATCTATTTAAATGTGGTTGGACCCCTAGATGTCCGGGAGCCCCCTGGCCGACATCTCTAAGCAGGCCCGGTCCACCAGCCGGAGCTGGTCATCCGAGCAAGTGGCCCGAAGAGCGGCCTCCCACGTAGAAAAGGAAGGGTTGACAGTATCTATCTATCTAGCCGCCTACGTCTTTGTGTTCTCATGGTCGTTTCGTTAACTTGGTATGTACCAAAATTGGCATACTGTGACAAGAGTATATGATGAACATAATTGATATGTCATGACATAAATGTCACGGCATGTGTGTCATCTAGGTCATGAAACAGCCGCCTACGTCTTGGTGCTCTCATGGTCGTTTCGTTAACTTAGTAGGTACCAAAGTTGGCATAGTATGACAGGAGTGTGTGGACGAACCTAAGTGATAGGTCATGACGTAAATGTCATGACATGCGTATCATGTAGGTCATGACAATGACCCAGCGAAAAAGATTAACACTCAAAAACCAATGAAATGGGTTCGGACGTGGGTACTAAGTAAGGGAAACACTAAAGGATGATGGTAGAAATCATAGTCATGAGCATGACTCGCATAAATGACAATGACTCAGCGAAAAAAATGAACACTCAAAAAGCCACTGAAATGGGTTCTGACGTGGGTACTAAGTGAAGGAAACACTAAAGGATGATGATAGAAGTCATAGTTATGACAATGAGTGAGCAAAAATGACAATGACTCAACGAAAAAAAATTAACACTCAAAAACCACTGAACGTGGTTCGGACGTGGGTACTAAGTGAAGGAAACACTAAAGGATGATGGTAGAAGTCATAGTCATGACTCATGACCATGACTGAGCTAGAATGGCAATGACTCAGCGAAAAAAGATTAATACTCGAAAACCACTTTAATGGGTTCTGACGTAGGCACTGAGTGAAGGAAACACTAAAGATTGTGGTAGAAGTCATAGTCATGACCATGACTCAGCAAGAACGAGAATGACTCAGCGAAAAAAGATTAACACTCAAAAGCCAATGGAATGGGTTCGGATGTGGTACTAAGTGAAGGGAAAGGCTCAAGGTTGATGGTCGATGTCATATTCATGAGAATAACTAAGGCTTTGGCCTTCAGGTCCCTAGGTGTAGCTAAAGGGACTCCCGAGGACTCATGTCATGTGTGTCATGTAGGTCATGTAGGTCATGAAAGAGCCGCCTACATCTTGGAGCTCTCATGGTCGTTTCGTTAACTTGGCAGGCTCCCCGTACACTGCTTCGCACAACATCGTTTCCCACAGGCCGTGGGATCTGCCGGCTTTTTATTTGTTATTTTTTCATGCCTCATATAACCTCTTGGGATGGGTCTTAACGCTGCGGGTGTTGTGGTTTGACTAAGCACGTTAGAATTGTCGACTTTCTTTTACTAGCAGCATATAATTAGCAAAATTTATTTAATAAATTTTATAGAGCGATTTAAAGCGCAGCAGGTGAATAATAGTACGAATTAACTGTAGAGAGGCGCATACATATCGCAGCGGCTGGGCTTGCCCACACGCCTCCGTAACTCACGGTTTCCGGAAAAAATCAAAACGAAATAAAGATTTTATTGTGGTGGCTTGGAGCAGAGGTAGAACACCCGGCCTCTAATCCGAAGGTCGTAAGTTCGAATCCTCCTCCAGTCCACTACATTTTCAGGCATGAAGTGGCGCCTGACACCGGCAAAAAAAAAAAAATATCGCCGAGAGCTAGTGGGGCTATACTAGTCCAGGTGCAACCAAATTAGGAAGGCCCACTAAGCTTCAACAAAGTCACTCCCTCACCAGAACAGGAATTGGCTTCCCTGGTGCAGTATTCAGCCACTACTTCCCTCATGACTCTTACAATTAACCCATGGCCTTCAGTCCCCAGCCGCTGCAGAGCACCTGACTAAGGCGGCGGTCAGACCTGCGACATCACAGAGGGTGCTAAGAATCTCTGGGTCCGGACAGGCCGCCACTGGAATCTGAACCTGGCAACGTTCAACACGCGCACCCTCTCGAATGAGGCTAGCTTAGCAGGGCTATTTGCAGGGTTATCGGGCATTGCCTGGGATATTATTGGCCTTAGTGAGGTAAGGACTGGTGAGGCTTATACAGTGCTGACTAATGGCCGCGTCCTCTGTTACAGAGGTCTTCCAGATAAGAGAGAATTCGGGGTAGGACTTCTAATCCATAAGGACATAGCGGGCAACATTGATGAATTCCACACCATTAATAAGAGGGTAGCAGTCGCCGTAATAAAGCTGAATAGGAGGTATAAAATGACTGTAGTACAAGCCTACGCCCCAACCTCCAGTCACGATGATGAAGAACGTCCTGCAGTGGACATAAATATAGGCTGATGATGATGAAATAAAGATTTCAGGTTAATCATGGGGGCGGCAACGTAGTATTTTACCTGTAGGCTATAAAGGTCACGTAGTTGCGTTGATAGCATGACCGAGATTGTGTCGCATAATTTAGTACTCGTTTCACGAGCGATGGGGGCGAAATGCGAGAACGCTCGTGTGTTTAGATTTAGGTGCACCTTAAAGAACTCCAGGTGGCCCAAATTATTCCGGAGGCCCCCGCTACAGCGCACCTACTAATCAGATTGTGGTTTTGGTGGGTCATCATCATCACCCTATATTCATGTCCACTGCAGGACGAAGGCCACTCCCTGCGATCTCCACTTACCCCTGTCTTGCGCTAGCTGATTCGAACTACCCGCCGCGGTGGCTTAGTCAGCTAAGGCGTTGCGCTGCTGAGCACGAGATCGCGGGATCGAATCCCGGCCGCGGCGGCCGCATTTCGATGGAGGCGAAATGCAATAATGCCCGTGTGCTTGCGTTGTAGTGCCCGTTAAAGAACCCCAGGTGGTCAAAATTAAGCGGGACCCCTCCACTACGGCGTGCCTCATAATCAGAACTGGTTTTGGCACCTAAAACCCCAGGAAGAAAAGAAGAAAGACGAAGAAGCTGATTCGAACCTGCGCCAGCAAATTTCTTAACTTCATCACCCCACCTAGTTTTCTGCCATCCTCGACTGCGCTTCCCTTCTCTTGGTATCCTTCTCTTGGTTTTGGCGGGTAAACCATAATTAATTTTTTTTTCGTTTCACGAGTGCTGAAAACTAGAGAACTCGCAGGCCTAATATGGACTAAATGCATCTTTGTACTAGCAAAATCACATGACCCGTGTTCTTTTGAACCATGTAGAATTTGAAGTTGTAAACTATGAAGGTAAACGCAGGATTTTAGCTGTCATCAAGGATTGTGTTTAAATACAGTAGTAAACCAAACTCTTCTACCCTCCGCTGGTAAATTTACTGTTCATTATTTAACCTGCACGGACCCTAGACAAACGTGAAGCTTTTCGGTAGGTGGGTTACGCCTTGTCAGCCTATAATAAACAGTTCCGAAAACGCCTACAGTAAAAAAAATAATAATAATAATTCGCTCGACAGTTTCAGCGACTTGAGTAACCTTGGAGCAATATTTGGCGAAAATTGGCTGACGTCTTTTTTTCTTTATTACCTTATTCGCAACAATACATACACCCGTACAACACTAACACACTCTAGCTCGTTACCTCACCCACCCGCCTTACCTTCTCTCCCTTTTAGATGAACCCTACCTATATATACTGTGCCGAGAAGAGGACATATGTCTCCTTGAAGAAGACAAATCCACTTGCCGAAATGTTGGCTCCAGCTCTCACCTTTTTCTCGTGTTGCTCATCGTCTTGAATTTCCATCTCCCGCATTCCCTGTGTTTTCCCTAAATACAAAGCAGGTCACTTCGTGCTACACAATATTATTACGTCATTTGGCTAGACTGTAAATGCTTTAAAAGATTGTAAAGGCTTTAAAAGAGGTCACCACAGACACCAAAGCGTGAAGCTTCTGAAACCACTCTGGCGGTTCAGTCATGTGCTTTAGGGCATCACGCATGTACGTGAGACTTTCAATTAGGTGTTGCCTTGCAGACCTTGCATCTACGCGGGCATTCCTGACATCCATGCGCGTTTTCCACACGCTGTTCATACACAAAAGCATTGTCATGCCAGCCGGCATTCTTTCTATATACGTCTGCGCATGGCAAGAAACGAATACCGAAAGGGCTTATTGGGAGTTCTTTTTTCAAAGCTCATTTGAGTTCGTTTCAGTTCAGCGACACGCTCAAAAAAAACAAAAAACAAAAAAAAAAAAAAAAGACGTTGCAGAGGCACGTATACGTTTCCTTACGTGCATTGTATGCGAAAGCTTTCTGGACCTGTCGGCTATATCGACGCCCATACTATTTCGACGTCCATGTCAGGTGAGACTGTCACATGATGTCATCACTTGGTCATGTGACCTTGCAACTTAAGGTTCTTACTTGGTCACGTGACTAAGTCCCATGACGTGATCGCTTGGTCATGTCTTCGAATTGGCCAGTCAATTTTGAAGGTGGGCCAAGTCAATTGTGGGAGTGGGCCAAGTCGGGTTTGAACGTGGGTCCACTCAATTTGCGAATTGGGCAAAGTCAATTTTTTTGGTGTGAGCCAAGGCGTCCGTCCGACTCTGTGGCTGTTCACCGTGGGATTTAGCAGTGCAAGCCGAAGCAGGTCCAGAGCCGGGAGTATGACGTCATCACTTGGTCACGTGGGTTTTCTTGCCATCGGATGTTAACGCCGAACGCTCGCCGAATTTCCAACTTCAAGGTGCATATAAGGCTTTCCCCTTAAAAGAAATATTTGGCAACACTACTTGCAGGAAGCGGGTGTGAAATGCTCGATGCACACTGAAAACCCACGCAATTCGACGAAGGAAACAAATAAAGAAGCCCTGGGGGCATCGGCTTGCGCAAAAACAAAAGCAGACTGTCAAGGAAACAGAATGTCTACAAGTCGCTGCCATCAGGTGGGCGATGTAACAACACACACGCATCGACTGTGCGCTGTGCCACGTCCAGCTTCAGCACAAGTCTGTGCCTGGCCTTTCATCACCGTGACGACATAAACCCAGAGAGAGAGGAAGGAACGGTAGACAAGTTAACTGGGCTTCATGCAGTTAGTAAGCCTACACTTTGTGAGGAGTATCAGGGAGTAAAAGAGAGAGAGAGATTACAGAGCGAGACAATCGTGCACACCAATCACGCGCACCGGAGAATGCGCGCTTTGTCTACAGCCGACCAGTCAAGTCTGTCGCCCTTCAGTTACTGTTTGTAAACTGCCCACCACATGGGCCCAAGCTAACCACGGCCTCGTTGCCGTCCCGTGACATGCTCGCTATCCCGTGACAAATCGCGGGAGTGGCTGGCGCCTACGAAATTAGGAATATCAGGAGTGCTTTTTTTTTTTAACTCTCGAAATCTCGAAAGTGATGACGTGTCCTGAGTTCCCGAGGGAAACCGACATCTTGGCACTTTTCGGACCACATGATTCCTTATGCGTTACCGCAGGCGTAACGCAATCATTGCGAATAAGAATTACGGACAGGCTTAATGAGTGGCCTGAGCTAGCAGCAACGTTGAGATCTGGCCCAGACAGCAATAAGCGATTCGATCGCGCTTCTAGCCCTTGCATTTGGGATGGCTGGATTGTATAGTTGGTAAGATCGACGTGCCGTATTCGTTGACCTTCAACAACACTAGGAGCATGGTGGAATCTCTTGGTAAATGCATAAGGCAAGTCTGATTACTGCAAGCGCTCTGAGCATTTACACAGTGCTCTTATGACCGAGAATCTTCCTGAATTCGACCCGAGATTGGCTTCAATTGCGGAATCACAAAATGTGGCCAAAGTGAACGTTGATGAAGTTATTGACACGTATTAGTTAACTTGATGACTAATGTGCCTCACTCAATTTGCGATGGCCTTGGTACCGAATAACGCGTTGCCAAAATTAAAAAAAAAAAACGAAAACACTTTTTTATACATATGCGGCATTGCCCACTTATCAAGGAAGCGAAATACATGCGACATTTTTGCAGTCCCCAGTTAAATTTAAACGTTAATGAGCTGCTCATGTTGTGGACAAACGTAGGGAGATGTACAATAAAGATATAAATTAGTAAGAATACCATATTCACGAAATAATGTATTACAAATAAAAAAAGAAATAGAGAAAAATATTTTTTTAACTTCGCGACAAGTACAGCCTCGAGTGCCTTCGTTTAGAGTTAAGCATCACAGCATGTGCACGAAATTAACATGAACTCCACTTCTGCATTGTAGCTATCCGGTGCACACATCAGACGTGACTGAATATAGGACCAAGACGAGAACCTAGTGCTTTCGCTTACTATGGAGAAGGCTTAACAGATTAAGACCAAGACTATATAACAAGACATCCATCTGTAACAGCATACATGCCTGCATAGGGTCTAGGTATCAGCGGCAAAAGGTGCCGGGTCTACACAGCTGCAACTACCCGCGAGGCAGTTCTTATGCCGGTTGTCCTAAAAGTGCATCTTTGGAGATAGAGAGAGAGAAAGGGGGAGGAAGGGAGGGAGGGATGGAGAAACGGTTTTACGACGTCGAACCACCGACATTATGAACATCGAAATATGTTTCCCACGTCCAGACAGTAGCGCTTTGCACTGCGTGCCACAGGCGTTTTCTTTACACATTTTTTTTCTTTCCTTTGTTTTTTTTTCGGAATGTGCGGAGAACGAAGTTACCAGCGGAAGTGCCGGTGTGCACCAATCTGATTCAGGTTGATTCAATAAACCCATGTTGCCCCCGTGAGCTTGCCCGTCCCCTTGGAGTTGCCGTAGGGGACGGGGTTTTAAAACACGCGCTCACGCTTTTGAAAAATATTATCAAGTAAATAAAAGAAGGTCGAGAAAAAGAATATGAACGCAATGAAATAAAGAAAGGAACTAGTGAAAAAAAATTGTGTGTGCGTATGCGTGTGTGGAAGGAGGGGGTGTATTACGAAGTCTTCGAAGCCGGCGAAGCAATGGCATGCTACACGTCCATAGGTGCACGAGCAGCGCCTGACAAAAACGTGTGGTGACGGCCGGGAGTGAGGAGGTTGATGAAATATGCGGCACTGTCGCAACCGTTTCTGGAGATATTTTAACGTAAAGTGCGCGCGTTGGGCTTGCTGTATTACCACCATGCTGAACACTACAGCTGTGCTAGTGGCTACAGCTTGTGGCGCCTAGTTCACCTAGAACCTTGTTTAAACTTGCGTCTGATCAGAGGCTATAGGCTGCCGTTGCGTTTTAGATAGCTTAGCGTTCTCCCGAGCTGATCAGACGGTAGTGGCACGATGTACCGGAGCCCACTTTTGGCTTGGGAAAGAGAATACCTAAATAGATAGTGACCTTACGTAGTCACTTTGAAAGGGGATCGATCGTGAATGCATCTGTAATCCAACTTTAAGAACTTTCACGTGAGCTCGCATAGCATTCTTTTCTGCTTGATTTGGTGGAATGTATTGTAAAATCTTACACATAGTATTTGTAGTGCTGCGCTTTATTATTCACTGTTTGCAATAAGGTTCTGTTTTTCCCGGGTGTCATCATTTAATAACCAACAAAAATATGCGAAGTTCTTTTTTTCGTTTTGTTTTGTCTTTTTGTCTTTCTGAACTCATATAATATAGAGCCAACTGGTTTAATTAGTGTGCGTGCGATGGACGAGCTGAACTCATCTCTCCTATTTCGCTTTAACTCGTAACTTAGCCAGACTCCACATCTGCCTTTTTATTCTTTTTTTTGTTTTCTCTTGTCTTTTTTTAGGTGTTAGTTCTCCTTTTTCTATCATTCACAATGCTTCACTGCTCGCAATTCGCTGCTGTAGCATGTCTATTGTACAAGAATTATAGCAGACAAATAAAACAGAAACAAGATATTATAAAGTAGAACGCTTCTTACGAGTAACAACGCGGGAGTGCGGTTTTGTGTGGCTACTATCCTGTCGGCTAAAATTGCGCGAGCATGTGAGTACAAGCCGAAATCATGGACTCATGCACAATAGATTCATAAGTTGTTGTTGCAGTATCTGCACGAAACGGGCTTCCATGCTTATACATAAAATTTTTTTCGAACACTATGTCATGAGGCAAACCAGGAAAAAATATATTAAAAAACCCAAGGCATGCCGAAATCAGGCGTAGTTCTGAAAGCGGTACCATACTATAGTTAGCGCCAGCTTGCTCACGTTCTCTTAACGAAAACGTCGATGTACTTGGGTCTTAGCTACTTCCGCATGAGGTCATGTTATGAAAAACAGTACACTAACTACTGTTCGCTTACACCAAAATAAATAAATAAAAAAGGGTGCATGTTTTTTTATGGAGGAGAGAGTTAGTCAAAATATTTCGAGTTTTTGCTCTCTCTCTTCATTGTCTGAATGAAAATAAAGTCTTTGTCTACGATAGTATACGTACTGAGCATTCATTGTTGGTTACTTACGAGAAGAGTGTCAGTCAAGCTATTTCGATCTTTTGCTCTCTCTTTCTCTCTTCGTTGTCTGAGTGGAAGTAAAGTCATTATTATCATTATTATTTGTCTACGATAGTATACGTACTGAGCAGTGTTGGTTACTTACGAGAACGTCATGAAATTTTGCGAGTTTTTAGTCCTTTTAATGACAACGTTGCCACAGATAAGTTTTAGAGACTTCTTTTTTGACGTAAGAAACCACCAAATTTCCCTGGCGAAATTCCCCATCAATTACCTTCGTTAAGTTGAATGCCTCTCTACTGTTGAACATATACCGCAGAGCCAGCTAGTCAGACGTTTGGTTGCATCAAAGCTGATTTTCCAGGCCGAGCACGATCTTGATGAGACTCAGTTTTCAGAAAATCGGGGGTAGTTTTCTCTTGTAGCATTCCGACCAGTGACACGCCAATGCAGGATATAATGCAAAGCTGTATTTTAGAAATAACAAGGGAGACGTTGAGGAATAATTAAAACATAAAATGGACACAACCTCGAGCAAGCCATCAACATCATCATCATCACCACTTAGCGTAGTAGCTGAAATCCGGTGCTTCCACACTCTGCGCTCTATCCCCAAGTTAGGCTTACTTTACTTTACCTAACGCTCTGCTATGTCGGGAGGGTCGTTTTTTCATGAATGATTAGAGCGTTGTGCTTTCATTTTCTTTACAAGACACTCAGTGTTGCCGACTCTGTTTCCTGGTGCCTAGCAACTTCGCCTTTGTTCAGGTCAACAAGAGTCCATAAAGATATAGTACAGGTGGTGAGACGAAGGACAGGGTAGCGTTATTCGGGTTTGGTCGCCCCTAGGGTAAACACTCTAAACACCGTAAGCCTACACACTTGCCTACTGAATTAGATGTTACTTCCACTTCTTGCTACCGTATATCATGAACTTGCCAACAGGCAAACAGTGCGAGCATCCCTTTAAGACTTTCCCAAAATATTTTCTTTTGTAGCTCATTCTGATATATATATATCTTTCTTTCTCTTTTTTATTTTCTGGAATGTAGCATTGGATATACATTTTTTTTTCGAGGGAGCTACAACTTTGCTCCTTGTTTTCGAAAAAGCTTACTCTACTTTTGTTTTCGCATGAAGGAAATGAACAAGTCCATTGCTTGTTTTAGCAAATACAGTCACATTATGCTTGGAGTGATTGATGAGAGTTCAATTAATTCCTAAATATCTTATTCTCGCAGACATGAACCCTGCTTCACTGCTAAACGTACATCTAAAATCCATGTTCCTGCTGATGACTAAGTTGGAAACAAGGTACCAATGCCACCACTCATGTTGCCATAGTACTCCTTCTTTTGTTGCTGTAATACCTAGCCCTGAATTAACTTAATATTGAAGTTAGCGCGTTTATTATGTTCATTTTTTTCTTGAAGCTCGCCTTCGGCATAGAGTTTTATTTAATTAAAATTATAGAGGCCCTCATCGTGCAGAAATTGCAGTAGTAGCTTAGGGAACTTGTCGCCCATGAGCCAACGCCTATAACTGTTTGCCCGACTCGTTCATGACTAGCTTGGCAGCTCCTAGCGTCCTTTCTCCAGCAGCTCTCAACCCTGGTGCAAGCCAAACAGACGGTGAATGTCCGCTGTAGATGTTGGAGAAGCAGTGTTCCGGATCGATCAGAAGATGGAAAGAACACTGGAAGTTGTTTGTACGGCATTGGAGAAACCTATAAGTTTATTGTTCCGTATACGCTTTGCATTACCATAGCCGTGGGACATTATGGCAGACGCAACGGGTCGATGAACTACGTATGAAAAAATGCATCGTTCATCGATGCACGCATAAGAATGACTCGGGATTTGAGTGGGTTTTGAATATGGCACCGCGGGTGACTACGACGGGCGGGGCACGGTTGCCGATAGCCATTCGCGGATCTTTCTTGCAGGAGGTAGGTTTTCCGATTTGTGCCACAGACAAGCTGGGCGAGCCGGATAAGAGAGAATGAGGCAAATAGAAGGACGTGACAATGAAAAGAAAGTGTTCACGAAACCGAAATACAACATAGATCAGGAGATTTCCAGTAGTCTGTCTATGTATTAGCCACATTATTCCCATATATTATAGTTTCTGTGGCTATATATTTGCCACATAATCCACTCCCTGACGATCACCGAGCTGAATAACCCAACACTGCAGCCGTTTCGCGGTGCAGATAGTGTGGCATTGGTGCAACAAGAGTTGGAATTGTGGCTGGCTCGGTCATGTCACTAATGATAGAAAAAAAAAAAGATCACGGCACAAATATAGGTTGTAACCGCAGTGGGACATCCCCAGCTTGCGCGGCGTTGTGCGGTTTTGTTGAGAGAGAGCGAGAGAGAGAGGAAGGGGCAGAAGAAGCGCGCGAACAGCTTCAGGAGCCTTTGATGAGAAGATCGCGTGAGCGATGTTCCTGCTATGAATGCCCTAGTTTTGACGTTTCCGCGTGATAGCAGTGACGATCACGAAAGCTTGCAATGCTAGCACTCAATATCGACACATTTCTGCCAATCTCCCTGCTTTATTTTTACCTTTATTTATTTTTTTTTTACAGCGTAGAAGAGATAACGCGTAAACAAGATCTCCGCTAGTTCAACAAGGGCTTCGCTGCACAGAGACGCTCTCTGACCGGTCAGCGCATAAAAGCCAGCCACTCCCGTTGACCAGGACACGTTAAACAGGCGATAAAGGAACGCGCGAGCACCGAACGCCAGTCACGCGTCAGGCAGTCCTCGTGGGCCTGGGCCCAGTTCCCAAGTACAGGTGATAAGTGTAGTCACAAACATTTTCTTACGCTAAATCTGTACGTAAGAGCAGATGTCGCCACATCGTGATGTCGAACTTATTATTCGGTCGGCCAGTGGTAAGCAGCACTTCCGAGCAAAAAATATTTGCGATTTTGGCTCCGGGGCCCGTATCCACAGTAAGCTCCTATACACTACAATTGTTCGTAAGAGAAAATTTCAGCTAATCCGAAAGGCGGCCAGCCAATGGCAAAGAGCGTTTACGAAGGAAAAGCGAATTCGGCGCCACACTCTTAAAAAAAAGTTTGCACCGTTTGGGACTTATCTGTCCCACAACGACAATCTTTATCTGCCTTGCTTGCGTTTCCGTTCTTGAAAACTCTGCGCTCTCTGCTTTCTTGTCGAGAATGCTATGTCACGCTGATGACGTGCATGTCTTTCATGGCCTGGGATTACTAGACACGCAGCGTTACAGAAAGGAAAGGCGCGCAAGACAGATTATGATTATTGTTGCGGGACAAGGTAAGGCCCAAAGGGGGCATACTTTTCTAAGAGTGCAGTTTCCTGCGAAAAAAGAAAAAGCCAGTATAGAAGTGTCTGCACAGACGTGCGCGAGTGAGCAATGAAGTAATGCTGCTCTACGGAAGACAAGAAGTAAGAACTGCAAGTGGGCAGAAACTAATCAAGGATGCAAGGGCGGAATTTGGCTGCACGAAACGGCACACGTTTCGATTGCTGCGATGAGCTGGAAGCGGGCTTCTTTATCCATATATGTAACGTATTAATTTCTCTGCTTTGGATGTTTATATTATTTCACGACTTCGTGTTTTATTCTAGTTGTGTAGCTCTGTTAAATTGTGCTAGGCTATGTTGCGTCTTGACATATTATTACTTCTCATTTCGCTATTGTATATATTTTTTTGCCGATACGTGAGCAGGACCGGCCTAAATTGTAAATAAGGAAACTACGACAAAAAACTAATATATTATAAATGTGACAAGTTTCAACGCTCGGTGCCCTTATCAAATCGCCAATACTCTCGCCGAAAGAGGTCATTTTATACGCTGGTTTATTTATTACCACAAAGCATTCGTTAGACCATTCCAGGCACATTGCTGTAGGTAGGTATATAGATATATACCGGTCTCGCATCATTTTGAGCCTTTTCAATAAAAATGAAGACAAGCGTCCCACAGTGGTATCGAACCTCGTTTTCGACACACAACAGCTCGATGCCCTAAACATTACACCATGCCCTGTTTTTCTTTGTTGAATATTATTTATTGTGTTGAGTGTGACCTTGGACGCGAGAAATGAACAAGCACTAGCCAGCTCATTACACATCGATGGTCTGAAAAGCACCTAGAAAGCCCAATGTGTACTCCTTGAAACAAAGAAAACTAGAAGCCTTTTTCACTTAAAAGAGTGGCGCTGACCGGCAACTGATTAAGAGGTGATACCAGTCGTCCGGATGAAACTTTGTTAGTTCGTGCATGTCCTTCAAGTGACCAATGATTTCAATGAGCTGAAATTTAGAAGAACCAACATGCTCGGTATTGCGGTTCAACCTGCACGTCTGCCATAAACAATGTAGTCCATTTAGAAAAAAAAATGTATGAAATGGCTACATGGGGTGCAATAAAATATTGGATGGTACGTTGATTGAAAATAAAGTATTTGTTTTTTTTATTGCCAGACCTCGACATTAAATCATATACCCCCCCAACCTTGCTATCCACGGATATAAGGAAGACACAGAAGTCATGCAGTGAGCCAGACCTTTGCTGAGTTCATCATTTAAACATTTTTGAACGCTCTCAGGGGCTCTACTCTAAAGCACCAATCAGGTACGTACACATTTTTTACCTTTATTACTTTCACAAGCTTAGCGATAACCTAATTAAACATCAGGCGTGCTGGACGGCCATATCAGGGCCACAGTGACAACCAGCCATGCACGCACACCATAAACAGTGGAGGCCTGTTAACATTGTTAGATCGTATGGAGTGTAGGTAGTGTATGGTAGCTGTTGTTTTAGTGTTCTTTATAACACGACCTAAAAGCGCAGACAAACAGTGCAGAAAAATAAGAACAGTTGTCTCGGTTTTATTGCATACGAGACAATGTTTTCCCAAGGAAAATAAAACCTACATCATTTCAAACATACCAGCGTAGTCTAGGTTCTCACATGACGCTTAAATATACAATGATATTTCACTCTAGGCTTACCTTACATTTTGTAAATCACTTCCGGCGATCTTGTCTATGGTCTCCAATGCAATATTGCTCCGTATAATGGCCCTTGCAAAGTCATATCACAAACATGATTTTATAAATTTTTCAGTCTGAGCTAGAACGAGTATTCAATTATAAAAAAATGTGTACAAACCATCGACGATGATGGTTAATGTGAGCGAGTGACCGAACACTTCTGGAAAGCTATTCACTTATTAAAAGAATGATGCGCTTGAAGGCGTATGGTTGTTGCAGCGAGGATATTTAGAGAGCCTTAACTCTTTCAATGCGTGATTCCATAGAGAACAAAGTCGTTAACCAGCATACCTGTAGCGTTAGCGTAGGTGGCTATATATACAAGCGGATAAGCCATATGTATGTAGTATCCAGCAGCGCGAGTGCCAGCCGTAGAAGGCGACTGCCATCCATTTCCCCTACCGCTGGTGCCCTCTCCCGTAGCCACCACAGAGGAGAGGGTGGCGGAAGAGGAGCTGGGCTTTCCTTCCCCAGTGCTCCCTCATCGCAAGTAAACCTTTAAACATCCCAAAGCTCTCGCGCCAAAGCACGTGCGGCTCAAAGAGCTATAAAAGTTGGCGCTCGGCGACGAACGCGTGTGGCAATTCGGTTGCGCAAGTGCCTTGCCTGCGATGTGCCCCTGCAAAATGCTTTGCATATTATCAATTCAGTGCGGGCGATCTGCATAATTTTTTTCTTGCTCATTCTTCCTTCAGTTGTTGTTCTTTCCGGAGTCAATGAAAATTCCGAGATGTTACTGTGCCGCCACGATAACATCGGCTCACACGTATGGATTGTAGCTTACGTGACGCGCGTTTCCTGCGCTTGAAGCTTGGTGTGAAATGTCTCCTACTTTGTTCTACGTTTGATGAGAACGGCCAAGGAACAAAACTTCTAGTAGGACTTTTGTTATTAGTGGCACAAACACCGAGCGACACTCTAGTTTCTTGCGCAGGACTTCCGGCTCACCTCCTGAGACGACCGGGGACGAAATTCAGAAATAGAAAAAATAGTGCAGTACAATATTCATGAATTTCATTAAAGATATGATATCAGAGCTTAAGTTTAGTTACAAGTTGAGTTCCTGAAGTGTCTGGAATAATTAGAATTAGCTGAGATGACCACAGACAAACTTTAAAATAAATCAGAAAAAATAGAAAAATATAATACAGTACAAAATTCACGGGTTTCATTATTGATATGATATCAGAGCATAACTTTAGTTACAATTTACTGAAGTCTCTGGAATAATTGGAATTATAAATCACTAATTACCACACGCCAAAGCACAGAACACCAACACCGAGGCGCGAGGGCCACTATAAGAGACGCCTAAGTCAAAGATTAGGGTCGCCTACTGTTTTTTACACATCACACCGTGGGAAACTGGGACTAATTTTATTACAACTGCAATTTTTGCGATGGCAAATTTTTTTTCTGGATAGCTAGACACAGCAGAACCACGGAGAACACCACATCCTGCGTAGGCGGAATAGATCAGGCCTATAAACACTTACGTCTGTATCTACAATTTTGATTTCCTTTATTTTATCGCAACTGCCAAGGGCATCGATAGAAAGAGACGCTGTTCGATTTGCTTCTCATAATAGCCACTCAACGCCTTCGATAGAAAAGTAAGCACCAGGAAATAGGGGCGATGGCCAAGAAGTAATCAAGCGACCGATGGGGACTTTCGGGAAGGGGCGAGCGAGTCGCTGTCTGAGGCCTCGCTTGGGAGGGTGCTGCCTGCGCCGCCGATCCGGTTGGCTTTCTGGTCGCGGAAGCTGCGCCGAACCTGCATACAAGTGCAAAAAAGAGAATAGTAATAAAAACAAAGTAAGCGAACAACAACAACGACAATGACAACAAAAAACGTCGCAGTTCCGCCCGAAAGGCAAAGCAATTGCGATAGCAAATTTACTAGTAGAGAGCTATACAGAGTAAGGAAAGTAGTTTTATCAGCTGCATAAACTTGGGCCCATTCACTTGCTAACTGAATTAACAAGCATGGTGTCAGCGCGCACAAGCAAACATGAATAGATCACACTCGATGACCGCACACAAGCGCTGTCAAAACGCTGGCGTGAGCAAGCGCGCCAGCAGCAGCGAGCGAAGGCTCGTGCGGTCTGTCGCTTCAACGGAAACTGAGCGGCGAAAGCACAGCGCATACCAAGGTAGGAGCCGTGTTGCAGATTACTTTCAAGATACGGTGCGCGCGACCACCCGCCGCCGCGCAAAGTACAAGTACGCAGTTGGTTGCAGAGCAGAAGCCGCACCCCCTCCCTCCCGCGCTGCCTTCCCGCTTTCCTCCTTTTGCCTGCGAGATTCCAGCTCCCTTTGCGCCCGGTTGCAAGATACGCATTTGGTGCCGCAGCTAACCGTCGCCTCCCCTCCCTCCCATCCCCCCACGGCCTTTCGCACGACCGAAGTCGCGTTTGCTGCCCCCCCCCCCCCCCCCCCACCGTGCCCTCGCTGTACGGTGAAAGCGCACCCCCCGTGCAATTTCACTCGCACATACAGCATACGGCTCGCGGCGACGATTTTATCGCCGTTGGACTTTATACAGAACCTCGCGGTGACGACGACGACGACGACGGCGACGGCAGAAATGCGCTTGGAGTGTCCATATAATTGCTATCGCAATAAAAACAATTCATTTCTGCAGATCCAAAACGCACATGCATGGTAGAATCTATGTGTTACGAAGCTTTTTGGAAGCTTTTAGATGTTGTAAACTTAAGCAATATGTGGGCAATCGTCTTTTTTGTGATCGCTTGTGATGTGTAATCTCGTGCAGTGTTTATGATTATGCAGCACACAGGTCACTACTTTAATGTCAGGCAATGCTCACATTAGAGCACTGCACGGACCGATTTTTTCAGCCCGGGCCCGACCCGGGCCCGTTCTTACGTTGGGCTGCCCGCCCGAGCCCGACCAAAAGCTTTATGGCAGAAACCGGGCCCGGCCCGGGCCCGGAAAATAATCTACGTTACTCGCCCGGCCCAGCCCGCCACCCCTTTACCTTAGGCCCGAGCCCAGCCCGAACGAGCCCGGCTCGAAACCGGCCCGAACCCGGCCCGAGACCGAAAAAGACATGTTTTTCAGGGTCTAGACACGCGAGGATAACTCGTTGCACGTTACATCACACCACCAGAAAGTCCGAGCCCGGCCCGGGCCCGCGTCCGAAAACCCGAGCCTGGCCCGGGCCCGGGTCAAAAAACACAAGCCCGCGAAAAAACTGCCCTACCCGGCCCGGCCCGGGCTTTCGGGTAAGCTCGAGCCCGTGCAGTGCTCTAGCTCACATTATGCACTACACCGTTCACAAGCTAAGCCGAAATGCTGACATCAGTTCATGGGAATGTACATTGCGAGACGTCGACGTCACGCATGACGTCACGAGAATGGAGGTGTTGTTTCAAGTTTATCGAGGGAAGAATGGTGAGGAGAGGCTTGCGCATAGACAAGTAGGACGCGGAAGGCTGTGGCAAGGTTGTCTGTAATTTTCCCGTTTCATTCCAGCGTCTGTGGTCAAACAGAAACTGGGGCGTACGCATGTGCTCTCGGGCGCATGTGCTTTTATGTGCATGTGCTCTAGCGTGCACGTGCTTTGTTCGGCAATACAGCAGCATTCACGTTCAGTATAGACTGGGAGGGTTCGCAAACTCAGCATCGTTTTAGAATACAAACCTGCTGCTTATTTCTGTGTTCTTAAACCACAAGACACCAGGTAACTGCCGTGCATGTTGTTTTCATGTGTTGTCGCTCCCCTGCGCCAGCATCTCCTAATAACGAATTTCTACCAGTGCCAAGAGCTGAATGCGCAGAAGCTTTCATTTCGAAAGAGGTGTTTGCCATTGGCCAGTGGTCTTCGCTAATGTGAACCCCATCACGATTGGCCGACACCTGTTCTTACGAAGAGTCCTAGTACAATAATTTTTTATGTGAATACGGCGCCAGAATTTCGAATATTGCACTTCAAACCCCACTTTTGAAAGTTTGTGCATTTGTAAAAAGGTACTTTAGCTAAAGTGTACTTATTTTGCAAATTTGTGTTTGTTTCATGACAAATGACGAAGGATAAATAATTGACTGTTTTAGTTGACTTTTGCTAAACGCCGATCAGAGGTAGTGCACAACAACAACAATTTTAGGAACGGTAAGCAAGCATTTACGTAAGTACATTTAAATAGTGTGTTATCTGCTACAGAGGCATTACTTTATTGCCCCTCTCTCTGTCACCCTATTTTCTACCCTGCCCCCAGAACAAAATATGCAATGTCTTCCAGAAACTCAACTAACGAATAGGGATGGCCGATTAACTTTTTTATCTGATTAACAATTAATCATTGACAATTTTAGCCTTTCATCGATTAATCACTCTCGATGAAGGGTTCATTGAATTTATTAATCAAAAATTTTGCCGGGCAGTATTAAAAATGTTCAAACACAGTTATTTACTTTTGTAGGACCCTATTTCAATGCTTGAGAGGTGGAACCTAGTTTGAAACACAAGCGTATAAACGCTTTACAATCATCATCATCATCATCATCATCATCATCATCATCATCATCATCATCATCATCATCATCATCATCAGTCTATATTTTTATGTCCACTGCAGGACGAAGGCCTCTCATTGCGATCTCCAATTACATCTGTCTTGCGCTAGCGTATTCCAACTTGCGCCTGCAAATTTCCTAACTTCATCATCCTTGACAATACATAATATTAAACTTGCTAAACACTAAATATAGTTGGAACTAGTGGCTTTTGAAAAGATAAACAATATATGTTGTAAAATGGCACTTAGTGCCGAATTAAAATACGATACAGGGCACTAGTGAATCTCTGTACAGTACAGTTAAACAGGAAATAAGAAAAATGCCAAAACTGAAAGGTGAAGTCCAACTTACATATGCAAGCAATTGCAATATGCACTGGGGAAAAGAAGATTACTGGTTTAGGATTTTAAAGCACATTCTCTTTTCTACAGAACGAAGGAATGTTAATTGGCTGAGATGCTCGGGTGAAAGCGACACCTTCGTTGAATGGCCGCACAATCAGCATGCGAGAATAGACGCTCGGGCTCTATAGATTTGCTGGAATTGACATTAACTCCATGGCTATGTCACATACATGCTCCAAACCGGAGCACATGCTTTGACACGTCTTTAGTGGACTGGGAGTGGCACGACGATCAACGACTGGGTTGCTATAGTATGCCTAGAATTGCGAGGGCATTTCAAGCTACCTGCTTCGGGTGCCATGGTGGCGTGTGCGGTGAGGGGGGGGGGGGGGTAGAGAGGGGAAGCACTCGGCTCGGCATCACTAGGTACTCCCAAAAACAGCCGACAATCACTGCTCGATTAATCGTGTTGCGGGATACATTTAATTGATTAATCATTCATCGATATCACCAACCGTACTAGCTCAGAAAGAAGACTGCCGATGGATATAGATGAATTATAGAAGCAGTGAACAGTTTCAGAGGCAGGAAAAAGTGCCTGTAGAACTAGTATCTATCTTCCCATTACTTATAAGAGCCAGGCTAGATAAGTACTTGATGATCCTTTACTTAACAGAAAAAAAAGCTATATAACACTACAGTGACCGCAGCATTAGTGCACCTAAACTAAATTACCATCATTTCAGGGCATGTACCGAGTGTCGTTATTAATTTATGCACCAAGAAGGCTTCATCATGTAACGGACCGAATTATGCAGAATACTAATGTATATCATGGCAGATTTTGTGGATATCTCAGGATCCCAACTAAGCCAACATGCATTGGAGAACTGACCGGCCATAATTTTGCAACTGACTCATAAGCCTTAATGCGAATAATTAAAGAGTAGACAAGTCAAGGGGTTAATCAGTGATTGTTGTAAAATTTGGGATGTCAGTCGGCGACAATGCGTCATCTAATAAATTATTGATGCATGTCAATCGCTCTACTTTCATGAATCACTGAAAGCATTCCGTGAAAATTACAGTAGACGTCGCGCCACGCAGCCAGACCTTACGCACGTGCAGCGGCAATGTTGATGTGGTTACTCTTGGTGTATCCTCAAATTCGTATGAACCGACACCAGCTGCATTATACGAAGCCCGTGCATGGTTCGAGACGCGACATCACACCGAAGCTATGCACTCAGAGACCAAGTCCTGACTACGTTATGTGCTGCCGATGGCTTGCCGTCGTCTCCATTTTATTATGTTGACTGGGGACGGGGGGGGTGGGGGGGGGGGGGGGGGCGATGGAGGTGTTGCTACAGGCGGATTTTGTAGACTGACTGTCGGTTTATTGGTGCCGATCACATAGCGAAGGCCTTGCTGGGTTACTTCGATGATAGCTTCTGATAGCGTAAGAAAGGCGTCAAACATCTTAATATAACTATTTCTTTGTTTAGTTTAGCGCCTTTTTACATCAGAAAAAACACCGTGCGCTTTGTAGATGGTTTTAAATACATCTGCGTAGTGTGGGCTTTTGCGCCTGTGTCTAAACAAAACGAACTGTGTCAAGTTTCAGTCGCGTTATTATAACTCAAATACCTATTAAGATCTCGAGCGTGCGAATTCTAAACATGGCAGGCACAGCTAAACATGACAACCTATAATTAAAAAATATTTTATTCAGTGGCACTAATTATATATTAATTATGTATAATAATGTATACTAATTATGTATGCACTTCTCTGTAAAACTGACATCGTTGATGAATAAACTTGCACTTGCACTTGCACTATAGGTCGCAAGTATGAGTTTGTTAAATCTAAGATTGGACTCTACATCTCTAAATAACGTATGACAGGCCATTCAGCTTTTTCAGTGTTTGATACAGTCACATTCATCCTCAAACTGCGGCGAAGAATAAATAAATAAATAAATAAATAAATAAATAAATAAATAAATAAATAAATAAATAAATAAATAAATAAATAAATAAATAAATAAATCGATCAATCAACAAATCAGTCAATCAATGGTTTATTAATAACCGCTATAAACATACAGATGGTAAATTATACATACAGGAGGAGGCCCCAGGGTCAAAGACCAACGGAGGACCTCCTATACAACGCATGAAAAGAACACTAAAAAAATTAGGTGCAACAAGACAGCGCAAAAATGTGAGAGCAACGCCGTTGCTGGCGACCAGGTTTTGTTTTTCCTGTTTCCTTTCTGTGGCGAAGGTACAGGGGACTTGAAACTTTCACCCATTTACTTAGAAGCTCGAAATTGGTCTGGACACATTGTATTGACGTGGAAAGCACTTGGCGAGAAAGTTTGCGAAGACTGCGTTTTGCCCCGTTACTCTTCTGAAAGGTTTTCTCCATAGCTGTCATATCCAAAACGCTTTAGTCGACATCCCGGTGCACCGTTCTGTAGCGAAGAATTTACGGCGTGGCCATCATTCTTAAAAAAAAATCGATACTCAGACAGTTCGTTTACAACCGACGGCGCAAGAAGCTTAGGATTTCAGACAGCCTTGAAATATTGAAGACAAATTGCTTGTGAATGGAAGTGGAGTCACTTGGCGCGTCACGCGCTATAGGTAAACGACCAAAACGTCAGCAGAACACATGCTTCTCACATTTCGCATGAACTGTTTCCTCGTGGTTCAACACTAGGTGTTATTATTAGGAACGTCAATAACGGCACAGAGCTCGCACTTTTGTGTTGTGCCCCAGCGAGGAGGTGATTTTAGTCAGTCGGTCGATGTCCATGATGAAGCTTCTCGTCGCGCCACTACCAAGAAAGGAAAACTGGAGCATACACGGTGGGTTGGAGCGTCCACAGTTTTACTTTCATCTTCTGACCCTCTTCGGAGTTCCGCTTCAAATAACTTTGAAAATTTTGTTGTGTATTGCATATTGTCACGTAGTAGTGACGCTGAAGTAAACAGTAGTAAAACTGTGTATGACGAAACTGGTTGTTCATTGGGCGAACCTGTGCCCACAAAAGCAAGCTACACTCGAAGCACAACGAAAGCGGCGAACACAGTCGGCGGTCGTCGAAATCTGATCAGCGGCGAGACGCGTCGGCTTTTATACCTGAGTCATCGAAGGTTCCAGATTAATCCCTGATGCCCGTGTGTCTTCCAGAAAGTTCTAGACAATTCGCGTCGGTCACACAATCAGATAACATAAGCGTCGGTGAAAACAGGCAACGAAAAGAAGCATCGATAACGTTCTAGAAACTTCCGATACAGGCGCGTCCTGCGCCGAGCAATAACATTTAACATTTCTTAGCTGGTGGAAAGCGGCCACCGGTGAAAGATAAACATGTATACGTGTCAATATTCTCAAAACTCAATCATTTTTACAGCGAAACTCTATATGGCTAGTTTCCAGCGGATCGATGTCCGTAGACCAAAAATGCCGAGGATAGCGCAATACCCGGCCCACCCGCGGCGGAGGTGAAGCTGGTTTTAAGCACTCCGCCAACTTGCACAAATAAGTTTAATGTCTTGTGTCCAAATACAACCCGTATGATATATTAAGCTGATAAGAACAGATTCTACACTTTGACCCACGTCGGCCATGTCTACGTTCACACCATACACATGTTCGCTGCCTCGCGTATTAAAAATAGTGCCTATCAATCTGAGTGTCTTCTGTCTCCTGACGTCATGCTCTACGTAGGTTCCTTTCCGCAGTTCAGCTCTAACTGTGAAATGGGTAGGCCGCATGCTGTACAGGTCTGAAGAAGAACAGCGTGCCTACCAAGATCGATGACGTGAACAGGAAAGGGTATGGGCGCGGTGGCAGCGGCGGAAGGAGACCACCGACGATGAGTGGGCCGCGGACGCCAAGCGTAAGCGTGCGGCCCGCCAGGACTGCGAGGCGAAAAGAAATGCGAACCGTCCATGCGGCCCCGATCCCGCAAACTTGGAACCTTTCACCGGAGCAACGATCAATCACCATATACACAGCTTCGCTGGTCATTGACCTTCACAGAGTGGAATGGCACTGAATATTTCTTGCTCTCTTTTTATTTCACGGTACCGTAATTAACAAAGAATTTCGGTAGTGCTTCGCAGCGTGTCTCCAGGCGAGAATGTGTACGGTTACCCTATGTTTGTCCTAAAGAACAATGTTTGCTAGAGTAATGGTGATGAGGAAGTGACATTTTGTTGCCAAATCCTGCTGTCCTATAGAGTGCTACTAACTTTTTACATGATTTATACTAACCCAGAGATTAAGAAGTGCATGGCAGTTAAGTTAGTCCCGGCGACAGCCTCGTCTAGCACACAGTCGATTAGGAGGTGGGCTGGTTGTCCTAGTTGAACTTTTAAAGGCACGGGGCGAGATGAATAGGAATTAGCGTTATAGTTACCACAATCGAAGCAAACAGACAATAAAGTACACGGTAAGCGCATGAGGAAAAGAAATGTTATTTATAATTGTAATGTAGAAATGTTAGAACAAAAGGAGATTAAGTTAGATGAAAAGGCAATTTGCCGCAGGTTGGAGCCACACCCACATTTTACGCATTACGTTTGTGGTGCTTCATCATTAAGCTACCGTGGCGCCATCTTCCCGTCTGCATTCTTGGATACCTTGTGCATGTGCACTGGATCCAACCCTGGAAGTGTTAGCCAGCGCTACTCACAGCCGTGACTGCGTATATGGAACGCCCTTTTAACCGCAGGTGTCGCGTAGTACGTGAACATAGGACATGGCAGCTGGCCTGCTGACCACATACGTAATGAGGAAATCGTTGGTTTGGCTCCCACCTCCGATAGGTTGTTTTTTAGGAGCGAAGCTCCTTAAGCTCTCACGATGTCCGTTGTCGCCGTCGAAGTCGTAGCTCCCCGTCGCACACGCAGCGCGCATACCGACCGCGCACAGGTGTTGCGCTGCGCCGGCGCCGCTCCGAAACCCCTCTCCGAGCAAGCGCACGACGTCATTCGTAGAACTGTTCGCAGAGCGCACGCATCGCGCATACCGACCGCGCGCAGGTGTAGCGCAGGCGCCGCGCCGCTGTCGCTACACTTAGCACTGCAGTATGGAGGAGCGCGAGCGTAAGCGCAAACGTCGTGACTCTGATCCTACACTTCGAGAACGAGACGCGGCAATCCAACGGCAACGCCGTGAAGCTAATCGCGAGCTACGAGCACGAGAAGCAGCAGCACGCCGGCAACGGCAGCAAGACCCCGAAGCGAAAGCTCGAGCAGCAGCCGTAATCGTCCAAGGAGCTTCGCTCCATCATCAGCATTCACTTCGTGGATCGGCTGCCATTTTTTTTTGTCCACTTTCATTTTATTTTTCCTTGATATCCTACAGTTCAAATGAAAATAAGTTATTTTCTGCTATGCTTACAGTGGTTGCATTGTCTGTCTACTTCTAAGCTTTCAGATGAACAGTGGTTTCTTTCATTGCGTTAGATTAACAGTTGTGTCTTACCGTGTAAGGCGTACATGCGCGGACAGCAGGTTATAAAAAAAAGTTATCTCCATCACTCATTCATACACCGATGTGCTCATTATTGGAAATCGTTCTCTCCTGCAGGTACTGCTACAAATTACATGTCGTTAGTGACGCGTTGTAGCTTATGCGTTGTACTCCATGATGCTACAGTGAAATTTATCGTTTGTTGCGTTCAGGACAGTACCGCCACCCGCAGTTTAATGTTCCCGGTATGGGGGACCAATGACCCATTAACAATTGATAACGTAAGAACGTGACAAAAATATTAGTAATTTTTCATTCTTTTCCTTCGTTATAAAATAGAAGTGAAGTAATAATAGACACTGTCATCGGCACTTATATACTGAATATGCCCCACTAGACTGCTGAACATGTTAATGCAGCTGCGCTCGTAACGGTAGGTCTTGCAGTTAGTAAATGAGTAAGATTAGTAATGGTTAGTATCTGTTCAAGTTAGCAAATGTCACACTTGCGCTACCGTTATTGACAGTAGTTTATAACTCGCCAGTGACATATTTTAGAAACAGTTTGCATAACCTACAGTTTCGTAACTACTGCGATATTATGTAGTTACGAAGTCGGATGACGCCAAACATGGGTAATTGGATTTCGCTGTGAGAGATACTTCATATCGCAGTTCATTTGAACATGCACGTGACCTAAAGCACCTTATGACCTTATGCACAGCGCAGAAAATATAATGCACTTTCTAGCAAAAAAGTGATCAAGAAATTTGCTTGCCAACCGGAGGAGTGCCTACCCTGAGGCCGGAGCGCATATCAGCACCCGCACCGGGCTCAGCGTTCTCGGCTGTCGAGACCTTCACTGCCCGTCGTCTTGCACTCGCAGACACGTCAGTTTACTTGCATCGTCTTCGACACTAGCCGATTATCGGGATCTTCGCGCCTGGCGCCCGCTCCGTTTTGCTTCCTAGGCATCACGTTTTTCTTTCTTCTTCTTTTTTTTTTAATGCAGCTGCAAGATGTGGTATAGAAACTGAGAGCTTCGATGTTTGCGCCGATGTCCTGACACTCTATCCCACCGAGAAACTTCAGAAAAAAAGAACAGAAAAAAAAAAGATACAGACGAGAAGAAATTCTGTCGACAGTGACTGTGGTAACCGTCAGTTCGCTGGCTCAGCCACGCTTTTCTGCCACCGCCTCATGATCGCAAACATTCTGTATTCGCAAAACATTTTAAGCGTGCTGAGATTCACAAGCCCGTGCGTAAACAGAAGCGCGTTCCGGTGAGCGCCGGTGATGCAGGATTTGCAGATTTGTGTGCTTACCAGCAGATACTAGCCAGAGCTACAGATATACAGGGAATATTACATATATTTTTACAGTTCGTAGGGGGCTTTGATGCCGAGTGCACTTACCCTGGCCGCTTGCTGAGCCGCGTCTCCAAATAGTAATGTTGGCTGCTATCCGTATGAAGCACGTGTAGGGAATATAGAAGGATCTTTGATTTTCCAACCTAGCGAGATACTACCACTGAGAATAGGGCTTCAGAATGATGACACCGTGTGGATTTAACTAGCAAGAAATTAAAAATTTTCACATATTGAAGGAACGAGGCTTCGCAAGACGGGAAAGTGTTTAAAAAAAACAGTCCCGACATGTTTTTTAGAGCAACATGAATGCTATTTCAAGCCGCTAGTAATTTTACTGGATTACTGAAGAAAGAAATTGCGAGATCGAGCAGTTACGCGAACATAATAGGCGCTGTATAAGACATGGCGGCCATGATGGTTTCCGGCTCCGCAATCACTTCCGGCTCTTGCAGCCCGTAAAAGCGTAGCCTTGGCGATGTGTTTCGGTTACTCTGAGGCAACTATAGCTGGGGCGTGGATATCCGTACCACCTTTTCATTTTTTTCACTGTAGCAATCCATACGAGACCAAAGTGTTACAGGAAGATGAAGACTTGACTCGGCCAACAGTGGGTGAATGAGGAAAACCTCAGCTCGAAGCCCACATTACGACAAGCAGAGCTGCCGCCCGAAGGCAAGTCGCATTGTCGAAACGTGTAATGACCGAGGCTCTCTATGTTGATTCAATGCTGTTAAATTTCGCAGTAGTCTCATTAGAATCATCCTGGGCTCATTCCAATAAAAGTGATGTAATCTGCGGATAATTTTAAGAACTAATGCACTAGTAATTCATGCACTAATCCCAAATTAGGAACTCGCCCATTGGTCGAAGAAAGGTTAACTGTTATTAGAGTGAAGATTCCCCCACACCTTGCATGGACTGCTGTCCGGCAGCGTAATCTGGGCCGACCCCTGAGACAGTGTAGTCAAAGGTTGTGACTTGGCGGCTCGAACCTGACAACTGTGCACGATATGTGTTCTCGCAAGGATTTTGTTGTGTAACACGGGCTGCTCATGCAGGCAGTGCAACGTCACAGCTCGCGCACATCCTCATAGCATTAACCAATCGAGCTAACCAATAAGTGCGCCCTGCAGCATATCTTGTAACAGGTCTAGCGGGAAGTGAATGTACAGCGCGAAGGATAAACGAACACCTAGACAAGACAAGGACAGCGCTTGTCCTTGACTTGTCTACGTCTTCGTTTATCCTTCGCGCTGTACACTCGGGACAATGGATCACCAACTTGCCCAACCGGACACCCTGCCAACAGGGAGCTATCGCTTAATTTTGACAGTCGTCCTCCGATGGTATCTGCCCAGCTATTTTGAAGGGAAACTTTGCTTGCAGCTTCGTCCCACTTTGCGGCTGCTGCTGTTTTGCAGAGCAGACAACAAAATAGAGAAACTTATTTGCAGGAAAGGCAGAGGGGTCGACCTGAGCTATTGCGCTCTGGTCTGCTGCTCTGCATTCGGTAACAGGGAAGGGGAGGTAAAGTATTGGGATGAGTGGTGATACAGAGAAGGGAAGGCGTGAATGCGTGCGGATGCATACAAAGCTCCCCCTACTAAAACCCGCTCCTCTAGTACCGTGTCATGCAGGAACTATCAACAACGCCTTCGTTGTCTGCCTCGTATTTGCAGCATCAGCCCATTCGCCGAGAATAGCGCCTTCCGGCAGCGGTTAGCTGCCAACGCTGGCTAGAACGCCGTCCAGCGTCCGTCTTTGCGTCATATATGCTGGGCAATCACATAATGTGTCCCGGTGTTTCAGGCCTCTGGCAGTGTTAGAAATCTGGCCTATTCGACCGGCCGATGAGGTGGCCGTAGCGGCGGGTGACGTCAACGCCCAGCCGAATCCTGCGCCACGCAGCCGTCAGGCTCCGCGTAAACTTCGGTGCATACGGAATTTCTCACTAGGGTCGATTACATGCAGGCTTCTGTGGGTGCTGTCAGCATGAGCTCTGTACATCATTGTAAGGTCCTTCATGAAGTCCTTGATCAGTGAGTTCCGTGAGATCAATGAAGAAAGGTTCGAGTTGTAGAAAAAACCTTAGTCCGGGGATTGAACCCAGAACCTGGACGAACTTTTCCTTAAATTAGAAACACGTATGCGTTTTCTTTGTAGCTTTGTGCTGCAATCAAGGTGAATGTCAAGTTGTTCTATTCATTCATATTCTCACATATTCGTGAGATCCTCAGATATAGGTATGTATGTATGTACAGCGTGTCCCACGTAATTTCAGCCAAGCTTTAAAAAATATGCAAATGCCACTTAGCTGGACAGAACCAAGGTAATGTTGTTTGCCCTCGCTTGGAGATACTCAGATTATTGCTTGCATTCCGCATAATTACTTAATTAGTCCTAATTAATTGATCAGTTTCTGAAATATAACAATCAGATGAAAAGTGTCACTGAGTAAATCGTAGAGAAACATTAGAACCTCCCGCTACAGCTTTCTGTTGCTCAAAAGGTGCTAAATAAAAGTTTTTCCGAGCGTGAAAGAAGCCAACACATACACACAAAACTGCCGCGTGACTGGATACTCGAGGCATCATATATATATATATATATATATATATATATATATATATATATATATATAAAGCCTTTCTTCTCGTTCACTATATATATATATATATATATATATATATATATATATATATATATCGCATAGAAAAACGAGATACCTCTCTTTGGGATACTGACCTTTTGCACCAGCGTGGGGTCCCTGAGCAGCGCAAACGCCGTGAGGGCCAGGCATCTTCCGGACTGCAGGCAGCGGTCAAACGCCTCGTCCGTGCAGCAGGCCGCAGCTCCCATAAGAGGTGGGTCCACGTCCAGCGAGAACAGTGGGCACAGGGTGGGCACCGAGTGCGAGACAGCACCCAAGCCTGACGGCAGAAGGCATTGCTGTTGCTGCTGCTGCTGTTGCGGCTGGGCGCTGGCACCGCCGAAGAGCCGCGCTGTGAATTGAAAGGAACGAGCAGGTTAAACGCAGAAAGGCCGCGCTGTGAACGGAAAGGAATGCACAGGTTGATCGCCGCCTAATGTTGGTTACTGGTTAAGGAGAATGTTATTATACAGATATTAAGGAAATTCAGGATATTCAGGAAATTGAATATCTGGATGTCGCTATGTAAAGGGCAGAGGGCAACAAGATGAGTGTTTTTTCCTTTCTCCTTTCTTTTCATCACCTTCATTTTTTTTGGTGTTTGGATTTATTAGCCTTACCATTGGCTGTGTCAGCTTTTACATGTGTTGCTCTTTCCAAAAAAAGTATCAGTTCTAGCCTAGCGATGTGGCTTGTTGTTTCTTCACTCGGTCCCCGTCTGTGCGCGCTGTTACCTGTCTAAGATAATTTACGAACTAGGCCACCAAGCTATCCTTGTGAACTTTGTTTACAGTAAGCGCTGTGTCCCCCGTTTTCTGTCTTGTTCCCGTTTTCAGGCTGTTTCTTTTTTTCGTAATGACTGCTGGTCTACTAGTTGACATTTGTAATCTGCTCCAGAGTTCGACATCTCACTTACCGGCGACGCCCGTGCGCTGTGCCTGTTCGAGGAAAAACTGCCCCAGCGCCTCGTTGGCCATCATGTCAACGTAGGGTCGCTGGTAATCAAAGGACACCATGCAGCCAGTGGAGTGGCACGGGCCCATGCAGGCCGAGCGCAATCGCTTCTGCAGATCCAACAGGTCGGGGCCGCTCGGTGTGCAGGCGAAGAGCTCGAGCCTACAGCGCTCCGGCACACGTAGCGGTGACTGTGACTCCGATGGCCGCAGCACACCTGCACGTACACGGGTCTTCGACTAAGAACAGCAGCATACAAAGTAGAGAATTACGTAGAGCAGGCTGGAGTGTTTGACTGCCACACGGCTTTTCGTATAAACGAGGCTTCTTCTGTGGAATGCCTGAAGAATTGTGAGCGGAGAAGAGTATAGATGGGGCACTGTGATACTTTAAAATATCAATATAGCATAGCTTTGCATTAAATCCTATTCGATTCTAGGGTTGTAATTGTCTTCAACCGGCCAGTGGAGGAGTCGGGATGTCTGCACAGGAGGACATGGTACACTCTTAGATTTCCTCGCAATCCTTGATGGCCTGAAACGCATCGCGTGCGTCACGTATACCTTACTCCCACCACATTATACGAATGATATTGACAGAGAACCAGATGTTCCAAACTTGTCGACAGTGTGAATCCTACCCATAAATTCACGCACCTTGTGAGTGTGCCTGGCTTCTTCCACTTCTAAAAACACATTACAGTCACTGTTACCATCCAATAAGCTCCCCGGCTGCTGGAAGGAGCGTGCCACGCCGACACGAGCGCTCGAAATATAGTGACCGCGTCTGGTGCAGTGTGCAAAGTAGGTACGGGACCCAGAGTTGAGCCCAGACTTAAGCCCACCAAAGATGCCCAGACTGGGGCTAGAATTATGACCGGACAGCAAAGTGACAGTCTTGACCTTAATCTCGCAACATTGAAGTTACTCTGCACTGCTTCTGTCCTTGCACGGAGCAACTGTACGCTTGCCGAGTTGGTGGTAAACAGGCATATATATATATATATATATATATATATATATATATATATATATATAGCTACGATTTCGATTCGTTAACCTGTTTTCGTGAAGTACACTTCGATGAACTTTAAAGCACCTTTTGTAAGTCACTTTTTCCTGCCTGCATTTCTGGTCGGAAAGCCTCATGAAAAGTCAGTCATCCTGGCAGAAGAATTTAATTCCGGTTTCCCCTTTTCTTATCCATACGTTGCGCATTCCAGCGTCCACATGTTCCCCTTGCAATAAAAACTTGCAACTTATGCGTAGTGAAACGCCGCCGAGTATTGAAGACGGCGGTAGAGCGCACAGCGAGGTGCGCACTCTCATCTGAAACTGATTGGTCAAACACTTTTATTTATTAATCAAACACGTGTATTTGCAGAGGCAAAATGAGGTGAAGATTACGGAGTAAATTGTATGTCCAAAAATTAATGCACACATACGACATTGCGACGACGAGAAGAAATAAAGGCTGACTATATAGGGTCACAGAAAGAAAACTAAGAAAAAAACAAAACAAAAAGAAAGCATACCAAACAAGCTAGCGCCATACTTTCTAAAGAAATTGAAGTTTGCCCTCTTTTGCACAATGCACCTGCCTTTCATTGCCGAACGTGTTTCTGCAATTTTCAATATGCTGGTGAACGTTTTTTTTTTATTTTTCATCTGTTCGCTTCTTGGGCTCGCCTATTATTTATATGATATTTGCGTTTTGATGTTTTGTCATACCCCTCTTGCCTTTTCTCACCCTCAATTTCTGTATGAGCTGAGCGTAAAAGAAAATTCTTTTCAGCTCAGACAATTTTTGTTGCTCCAGCTCACTGAACGGAAGTTATTGCAATAAGGTTTAATGTTTAGCGCATCGATATTATTTGACGAAACTGTAAGTGGCCAAAGCTACGCGTGAGACGCGTAATGTGGGCCTGTATCTTATTATGACCTCGTGCAGTTACTTGAACTGCACTGACACTTCAGTAGAAGGGTGTTCTTGCTCTCCACCTGCATCATGTACGGCCGGAGCGGCACGGAATCGAACCTCCAAAGATCGATTGGTTACCCTGCTACGTGGCTCGATAAGGTGAACCGTGACTGTCCTTCTAGAGTAAAGTTAGATTCGTTGTTGTTGCTGCTGCTGTTGTTTTTGTTTTGAATGGCTGTAGCTCTCGGAAAGATATTACCGCACTTCATCGTTACGCCTCATGTATCCGTCACTGTGAGTGTTGTCCGTACTTGAGCAATAAACTCTACAGCGCTCTGAAATTCAACTTCGAGTTCACGAGCCGCAAGGAACGTTCGCATAAAGTGGCATAAAATTAGCGCAGTGCCGTAAAATCGACGTTACATTAACTTACATGCATTTACATAGTCTAACGCCTCTCTGAAATGTGTATGCAGCATTATGACCTCCCTCTGATGTTCTTGCCATGGTAGCCCAGTGCCTGTGGCGTTTCGCTACTGAGCTGGAGGTTGTGGGTGCGATTCTGGCCGCAGGCGGGCGCATTCTGATGAAGGCGGAATACAGAAACACTCGTGTAGATTGCATTGGCGTGCACTTTAAACAACCCTAGGTGGTCAAAAATATTCCGTCACCCCGCCTTCGGCGTGCCTCATTATCAGGGGC
Organism: Dermacentor silvarum; assembly: GCF_013339745.2. Lineage (NCBI taxonomy): Eukaryota > Metazoa > Arthropoda > Arachnida > Ixodida > Ixodidae > Dermacentor > Dermacentor silvarum. Next base: position 133,852,413 of record NC_051159.1, on the reverse strand, counting down.
CGAATTTACAAAGTTCTTCTTTCGTAAGTTCTCTCTGACATTGGCCAACCGCCTTCGCATTATAATATGTCCAGTAGCAGGATTGGCTGAAACTTTCTCTTCCGAAAAAAAAAAATTAGCGTAGGAAGTTTTGTGAATTCGGGTGCCTGATCATGGTTTTGGCACGTAAAACTCCTGGATTCTTTTTTTTTTTGGGGGGGGGGGATCAGTCTGATTTTCAATCTGGAGCAAATTCACAATCAGATATTTCGTATTACGCTAAATGGGCTCCCTCATACCTGCAAATCGACGCGCTCCGCATTTTCGATCTCGGCAACAATGAAGTCGGTATGTTTGCATATCGAGAAGGATATAAACTGTTACGTCTTGCAGTTCGTGCATGCATTACAAAACAGTTATA